>NC_140189.1:33889513-34227013 GCF_965226575.1 Pagrus pagrus | reverse complement strand
CAATTTCTTTCCACAAAGGAAACATTCATTAGGTCATTAAAAAACAAGTGTACTGCAAGGGTTTAGCAAAGCACAACATTAAATAGACATTTAACTAAACATTTCTTAAATATCTTATCATAAACATACAAACTAAGCAATCATTCAAGAATTAATCATATTAGAAAAAGAGCAGAACAGCAAGGCAAATTGTTAAGCATATATAAAAAACATAGAAAAAGACATAAGCTAAGACAAAGCTAGACAGAAAGACTAGGAGACCAATCTAAATTTAGATTAAATGGAGGAAGCAATTGCAAAAAGGCCAAATTGAAGGTTCCAAATGTTATTAATAAGAGAAGTTAATTAGATTAGGTCTTAAAAACCCAGCTGAAATCCAGCCTGGATTGAGGGAATGAGTCTCATTATAAATCAATAAAAGTCATTTAAAATAATGACTTGAGAAATTATTACAGCAAATTTGTCAATTACTCAAATATTTAAGAAATGACTAAACATTTTGGTTTGCAATTTATCGACTTACAATAAATTGCAATGGTTTTGAAAAAATTTGAAGGGGAAGGGGGCTTTACCTCATCTCCTTATACAAACCAGAGACAAATAAGCAAAGCTACATCAGGGTAGGTGGGATACTATAACAACATTGGACACATTGTTATACTATTCCACCCACCTTAATGAGGATCCTTTCGGCGTGGCGATCCCGTAGCCTTTGGAGTCCAGGTTGCCTCCCACCTTCATGGTGTCGCAGGGCTTTCGCTGCTCGATGTACTCGTTCATGGTGGACTCCAGCAAGTAGGCGTACTTCCCCTTAGACTTGCGGACCCTCAGAACCCCCTCGGCTGTGGTTTTCACAAACACAGAGGGCTCTGCACTGCGCATGTATGTCCACATTTTGTCAAAGAGGGCAATTTTTGAGCGCTGAAAAGACAATAAAAAGAGGCACCTGCTGTTAATACAATCAGGCTGTGGAAGCTTCCAGTCACATTATCTCCTCCTGCAGTGATGCTAATATGATTTTCACTGCTTTAAAATGAATGAAATATATAATGGCATATATTTTTTGGACGATGTCATGAATAATATCATATACAGTAAGGTCAAAAAGTCTGAGACCACGAGACAAAATACTTCTTTTCATTACCAATGAAAATATCAGCTGAACAATAAGAGTGACAAGATAAGAATGTAAATACATTTCAGAATATCTTAGTATTTTTTCCCCGTTTTGCTTTAATGGCAGTATGCACTCGGCTGGCATGGACTCCACAAGTTGGTGCAAAACCTGATGATCCAGTTTTTGAAGAGTTCAATTCACTGCCCCATTAGAAACCTTTAGTATAGCCATGATTTGACTTGACTTTATACTGCAGCAGGATAATGAGCCCACTTGTGGGGTCCATACCAGCTCGAGTGCATGCTGCTATTGAAGGAAAAGACAGGGGGACAAACCAAATACTGAGATATATTTTTCCTATTTTGTAATGAAAAGAATAGTGTTATATTCAGAAAGAAATAAACATTTTTTGATGACTGGTCTGTTTTGACTCTACTGTATATCACTTCAAGACAGATTTGCCAGTTGCACCTTAAGACCTAAAGTCTAAAACGTTGTTTCTGAAGGCGCAGAATAAAAAGAGTTTGTCTCTCACCCTAAAGAACTCTTTAGTAGAGCCAGAGTCCAGAGTCCCGTATGCTATCTCAGTCTGTTTAGCCAAGTCTTCTGCACTTTCAATGGGAGAGACCATCCTCTCGACAGTCAGGAAAGCAGCCAGATTTGCAGTGTAGGAGGAGATGATGATCAAAGTGAAGAACCACCAAACGCCACCGACAATACGCCCAGACAGAGACCTAGTGGAAAAACAAATATAAAATATAAATATAATATCATCCAACACTGTTTTACCACTCAATTAGTACAAAGAATAAGTTCTGCAACTTAAGTCGGATGGGTAGACATGATTTGACATCTTAACTTAATTATGAGACACTTCATTGAACACCTCATTAGTTCTGTCAACCATTTCATTGTGTAGTTAGACGCTTGAAGTGCTACATATTGTACAGAATGCACTAACAAGTGAATCTACAGAAAGTGCTCTATTCCCTGATATCATCATGACGGACAATAACTCGTGAAGATGCATTGTGCAATAATATCTATCGTTAAAAGTAATATGTTGTCGTTCTGTCTCGGGTTGAATGCCTCCAAGAAACAAACACGCTCAACAAGCCTTTGAATAAGGGACAGTACACAACACTGTCTCCTGATTCAGAGTCATGCTGACACCCCTCACATCCTCAGGATGAGATGAAGAAGACATGTTGATTCATCTCTGTGAATACACAGCGCTAACCTTACTAGCCGCAGTGTCTGCTCTCACAAGTGATTAAATCTATACAGTACTGTATATCTGACTTAATCTGACACTATATTCAGTGAGGAGAAACAACATCGTGCGACTACCATCATTGACCTTGCAAACTTTTAGAAAGTCTCATTTCTTCACTAGCCTATTTCTTCTTAATTTTCTAAAATCACTGTTGCAGATAATCTGTGTAAGCAGTTACTGTGAAATGTGAGTATAATATAAGTTGCAAATGCATGAAGTCACCGATTATTATTTCATCAATTAAACCGAGAAAAACACGGCAGTCATTGATTTTTCTGACCTACCTAGGTGAGATGTCACAGCCTTGGCGCATGAAGGCTCCGAGGGAGAACCACAGGCTGTTGAATATGCCAAACTCGTTAGTCGACTCATTGGTCTGGATCTGCCCGTCCTCATACTCCTCAGTGTGCCACTCATACGGGCTGAAGCGGCTGACGAGGAACAGCACCACGCTCACACCGATGTAGGCAAAAACGATACACATCCAGATCTCGTAGGCCAGCGGGTCGAGGAAGGAGAAGACTCCTGGTTTGGATTTCTGAGGCTTCTTTATCATGATGGAGATTCCCAGAGACATGAAGGGTTTGGAGAAGTCGATCACCTCCTCTCGTACCAAAGTGATGGTCAGAGGTGCCACAGCGATGTCTGCTTTCTGTCAAACAAAAGACCAAAAAAAGAAACAGGAAGTTATATAATTGGATTTCACTGCGTGTTTTCACTTAAAAAATGCTGAAAATCCATTCTGGCAAACAAGCATTGTGTTGAGGTTTGCAAATTAAGGATCCAGTTAAAGAAACTCACCCCGTACACCAACTCTCCAACCATCCCGTTCCAGATTTTGGTCTCCGCGTCTCTGGCTCCGTATTTCCCATCCCCCACTATTTTCAGTTGGTATTTGAAGCCGCAGTGTTTGGCTATCTCCGCAGCCAGATCTACACAGTAACCCTCGTAGCGCTCATTGTCGACGAAAAGGTCGGCGTTCTTTTTCAGCATTACGTACGGAGCTTCCTGCAGGACGGAGACGAAAACGGAAAACACTGTTCAGCACAAGAGGTTTGGATTATAATTTAAAAAGCAGCTGCAGAGACGAGCGTTTAACGTGAGTGTGACAGGTCATTATGAATACAAGAGGGCACTGGTCACATCCCTGTCGCATTTCAAATATTGATATATAAGAGTGTGGCAGCATGTGTTGAACCAGAAACAAATCGCTTCCCCAGCTACTTAAAAAACAACAGATGGGAGACACAATTACAGCAGTTTACACTTAGACAATCATATTATAATATTTACCAAGATGGTGGTGACAATAACTGTTTTGTTTTCCATTCCTGTCGTGTCATTCGCGAAGACATCAGATTTGGTGACGGCCATTTTGTCAACTTCATTCCAGTATCCAATCTGTCGGGAGGAAAAACAGAGATCCATGACATCTATGATTCATCTTGAGTGCTGCTTTACATAACCTGATCTTCAGATTCAAACCATACACAAGGTAAAAAAACAGTTATATGAAATTAACTTTAATGAACTTAACGTGCAGATGCTTACCTTTACGGGGCCGTTGCTCTTTAATTCCATGATATTCACTGAGTAGTTGACCCGTTTGCCATGTTGGTCGAACTGGATGTTTCCTGTCAGGCCTTCCACACGCACCTTAGAGACCGAAAATCAAACTGGCATCTTCAAACTAGTTTTCACAACACGCACACAAAGACTTCTCTGTCACATGGAACCAGCTTTTTGATTCTGCTTTTGGATAACTCATCAAACTGCCTTCTGATTGAAACAGGTAGTTGGAGAGAGACAATTTGCACACGTTTAAGAGCTGAACAAAATGTTCTGTGACTGTCACCCGTTATAGGTCCTTCAAAAGAGAATGCATTTCAGCTACAATGGAAATCTTGCCAGCTAACGGAGCTGTGCAGTTGGTGTGATAATAGGGGGCGAATGCATAAAAATGTGATTGTTATTCATCTTCCAGTGAGGTCATCATCCTAGAGTTGGCATCAACATAGGTTTTTTGTTTTATCTGTATCTCTCCTGCTCTGGCTTGTCCATTTATTCTTGAGAGAAGTCTCTGAACTCAACTATTTGACCACAAGTCACAGTGGAGGTGGACGTGCTTTCATTCATCTTGAAAGTTAGTGCCATGATCCTAAATTCTTCAAATGGGGTTTCACGCAGAGCTTTAAATCAGCGGAGAGACATAAGGAAACCATCAGTGTCCAGATTGGGGAGGAGATCGCAGCATAGACACAGCGTTCGTTGAGACACTTGAAAAATATTCTCCGTTCTCGCTCGTTTCTCCTATTGGCAGCCAATTTAAACAACAAAAGGGCCGAGACAAGACGGAGCAGAAGGAGGCTTACAGGTACCCTGTGGACCGTTCTTGTTGACACAGTCATGTTTCAATGCGGTGTTTTCAACTCAAACACATTTGAAGCCTAACAAATATGGTGAATGGATTTCAGTCTCATAAAAATGTAGCTTTGCATCCCCATGCTAATTCCCAAATGTGTTTTAGTCTGCTACCTTACTGTAAGTCATTTTTGTTTTCCAAGAAATGTTATCAAGAGGCTCAAACCAAAATGCCTCTGAAGGCGACGGGATGGACCTACAACCAGCCGTGTCACAAACAGTCTCGTAATACAGCTGAAGCGTAGAATAAAAGATGTTCCTGAAAACATTTGAGCTCAGAAGCAATGCAGTAACAGAACCTTGATTCTTATTTGATTAGTAGCGCCTAGTTTGGCAGTTGGATCTGAGTTTTGTGACCCTGGATGGACCTGCAGACTGGACAATATTTGATTGACCTACAACCAATCAGAGCAGTGAAACTTGCACATTGACATGTGACTTTTTAAATCTGGACCACTAACGATCCTTTGTCAGTCACCGTATCGAACCTACCCTTATTAGATAAATGGTTGTGATTGGCCCGATATGGACCAGATCAAATGGAAAGCTGTCTTGCTGGAAGGGGAACCAGAGCAAATGGGTTCAGCGCGATCCCTTCTCAGTAACTTGACTTCCTGGGTATCAGGAAGTGGTATCACAACCAATAACTGATCTACTCAGGGGAATCTGACTGAGACATCACCTACTGATGCTTCAGTCACCACAAAATGCTCACCCTGGATACAGCTGTCAGGGTTGTGGACACCAATCTCTGTAAGTCTACCCATAAATCTACCTCATGCAAACTGCTCAGGGACTTTTTCCAAACTCAGATGGATGAGTCAGGATGGCAGATAAAAGGAAGAACCTTTGAACATCCTGGCAGCTCGTTGAATGCACTTTGAAATCCAAGATGGTTACCCTGAACCCTTGGTGCAACACAAGAGGCATCTTTGTAAAAAACATATGTATTTGAAAGGTACTTTTTCCTGACAGCAGCAGCCATTGTGTGATTTCAGATAAAGTAAATGTTTTCTGAATATTAATACCTAAAGTCCAGAGACTCTATTGGGATCTGTTATCAGATTCCTTGGCTTAAAAAGGGAGAATCACTTTAAATCTGACCTGCGCTCCAAGTTCAGAACCTGTATCTACAAAAGAAAAAAAAACTCAGACAAAGTGGAAAAAATCCACTTTGGCTTCACTTTGGCTGTCAAGCTTCATTTCTCAGCAGGAGTGAAGCTAATCTTACCTCGCATTAAAGCTCAGAGGACAGACTGTGGGCAGACCTCTGATTCTCTTGTAAAGAATAGCTGTCAGTACATCTGTGTGAGACCGCATGCATTGTGAAAACATCAGTCTTTAATCAATCTCTGTGAAGTACTTTCTGCTTTCGTGGGTGTTTGTGCATTTCCTCAGGGTGATCTGCTGTTACCACGGCAACATGTCTTCACCAGCAAGAGGATGTGTGTGTGTGTGTGTGTGTGTGTGCGATGTGTTACCTGTTTCAGCGCCCGCTCGATCTCCACTCCCTGAGCCCAGGGAACGGCGGGATTGGCCAGGCAGTCTCCATTGTTGGCCCTCCTGGTGAAGTCGATGCGCTGTTTGTGCAGGTAGCGGAAGGCCTCCGTCATCACCTGCACGGCGTCGTAGGTCAACGCTGAGGTGTACTAGGGGAGAACAACGGGAAAAGGTGTTGGGCATAGGATTGTCAGAGAGGTAAGTATCCTAAACACAATGTTAACCATCACCCAGCACTGATCAACCTTATTCCTGTGTAATACACTTTCATTGTTGTTCAATAACTGCACCAGGTGACATGTTCCTTCATTGTAAGCTTCGGCTCTGTAGTCTATTTTGAGCTGATCCCACATGTGTCCTGCTTCTATAAATACTCATGACAGCTTGAAATCTGCAGCTAAAAACATGCTAATATTTTCATTTTGAAAAATGAAGCTAGATATTTGTGATACCTTTTTAAAGATTTATGTCTTCTGCAGGAATGAATGGGCCTGGGGCTGAGAACCACAGAGAGGGAAGGTAATGCCGCAAGGTAAAGGTGCAATATGCATGGTAATAACTGGCATCTTGTCAAATTCACACTCAAAACAAAAAGGGGGCAGCATATCACCAGGGTAATGGCTAACTGCTGCTAAGTGTAACTACTATTAGCTTGTTAGCTCGGTTAGCTGAGCAGCTGACGGTCTGGATTAGGATCTTAAAGCACCGGGGCAGTGTTGGTGTTTACACTGCAAGATGAGCTAGGTCAGGACTAGTTGTTTAGCAATGCTAACTATAGTGGATACCTCTGCAACGCAATACATAGACATTGTAATGTCAAAACTGATATTTTTTTTCCACATTCTATTAAAAAAATGAAGTTAATATTTTAATGTTTTCAACTAAAAATCTACATATTGCACCTTTAAAAATTAATGGACACACATCTAAATCTAATTCTTTAAAGATGCAGCTGTACATGTTGTCATTTATTAATAGCAGTGAAGGAGGTAAACATTTGAACTTTCGAGACCGAAGAGATAACAAACGGAGATGTCAGTAAACTGCGTACAATGCAGCACATTCATGTCTGCCAGTGCAGCTGGTCAGAATATTGCAGTAAGGACACGAGAGAGATGAGAAACAAAAGATTTGACACTGGTGAGACGCTGCAGGACAAAGTCATTTTTCTACAAAACTTATTTTTTGTCACTTGTTACCGGTGGACAGATTTCCCCCCAAAAAAGGCAAATCTGTGGGGTCTCAATTAACAAGAATGAGATGTTTTGCTCCACTGCAGATGATTTTGTGACTCGTCTCAGCAGCATCCAAATATAACGCTGCAGTGGTTTGAGGCAAACTACATTTAAAGTGGCTTCAAGTCAAAACAGAGAGCTCACGCGTAACTTTGCCTCGTCAGTTCGTCAACAAAAGAAGTTTTAGCTCTAATTTCAAATCTTAAATTCAGCAGTTGAACAAATGAGGATGACCAACACCAGCCACTTTGAAGATTAACTTCCCTCCTCTGAAGTCCTAAACCACGCACACACATCACACCCCCTGCTCATTATCCTCCCTCGTATCGTGTCCTAATTAGAGTGCATATTAAATGTCTGGGGCTGGTGGTCTTTTAATTTTCGTTTTTATCTGTTGTTTTATGCTCTGTGCTGCACTATGTCGTAAATGTCAGAGTGATTTTTCACCCAGACTTGAACCACTTGCAAAAGTCGGGCGCGTCTTAATAAAAAGAAATTCAACTTTTGCAGATGGCTGATATTTCAAATGTGAGCAGGTTACGCTGTCTCTGAGTCTGGAGACGGAGAGTGGCAGCTGATATTGCATGAGTCACATGAAATGGCTTGTATATGAAGTCCTAATTTAATTTACATTGTATACATAGGAATTAATCGAAGTTAATCGAAGAAAAAGACCTGCGCTTGTGTAGCAGTGCATAATAATCTTAACCCAGAGATGTGTTTAATAATGCACACAGTGTGTACATGTGAGTGTAACCATGGACGATGCAGAAGGAGGCAGCGTAATCTACGTTGGGGTTATAAACATTAAAAGCAACTCAGGCACATTTAAGTGCTTACAGAGACATTTTCAACCAACGATGCTGCCACGCCAATAAATAATAAAAAATAAAGTGCATGTGTGCTTAAACTCACCCTTATTTTACTGTCCGCACCAGGATACTCCTTTTCTTCTAGGGCCTCCCATCTCTGGTCAAACTTGGAAACCAAGGGATCATCAAAATCAACAATCTGGAAGCCTGACACGTTGGCACCGCCGTACTGGATCTTGGATAGGTCTCCATCAATGAAACCCTGAAAACGTAAAATTGAGAATGTTGTGTCTATAATGCATGATGAATTGACAACACAATCCTTAAAGGAGACATATTATGCTTATTTTCAGGTTCATAATTTTATATTGGGTTGCTACTAGAACAGGTTTACATGCTTTAGTGCTGAAAAAAGACATCAGTTTGTTCATACTGTCCCCAGTCTTCTCTGATTGGTCAGCTCACACACGCCTGAGCCAGCACAGCTCACCACGTCTCCCGGTGGCTATGCTGCATATTCAGCTTCCAATTAGCTTCACTTCTAATGTGAATGTAAGTATAAATGATGCAAATGTGTGACACAGTGACGTAGTGTGATGTCAAGACGTCACTACTGACGAGGCGTTTCAGGAGCAGTGTTTTCTGTGGGACAGTGGAGCTCCTAACTTTAAAGACCTTTTACATGCACAAGAACCTTTATAACAGTGAAGCCAGAAAATAAACGAAAAAGCAAAACAGGTCTTCTTTAAACAAATGTAACAATTGTGTAAACTTACCAGATTGGCGATAATGTAGTGGTATCCTTTAACATGTCTGCCAATCGTGATGACCTGCACACAAAATGTAAAACGATCAATAAGCTCCCGCTGGAATAAATGAATAAGTCTCAGACAAACAAGACAACATTAATATAGTCTCTGAAACAAGTTCCTCTATAAAGATTGTGACTTTGCTAATACAGTTTAAAATGACTTACCATTTAACTGCCGGCTATTTTATTTATTTTTTTACTTCCGCTGTAATTCCTTAATAAACTGAGACTGTGACTACCGTAGATAAAACAGTCATAAATGTAATGTTATATTCCAAATGTAACATTGTGTTCAGCCGTTATAATTCTGTCACTATATCAACCCGAACACGGCTGACAGTTCTGGCCATTATCATGGAAAGAAATGTGGCATTCACAGTCAAAGATACAGTGAGACAGAGATATCCAATTCCCTATCCACGTCCTTTATCAGCAGAGCAACAGGAAAAAAGCAGAAAATAACAGAAATATTTCAAACCACCGTTTCAGCACCTCACATAAATGACACACCTGAAACTAATCCTCCTGCTTGACTGGCCCTCTGTTTGTCAGGGCCGCTACTCGAAGCAGATTTGAATAATAAACGTCTCATATCTCTGACATAAATGTCTTTAACATGAAGCAAAAACTTCCACCTGAACCAATGCTGTTTTTCCCTGATAAACCGGCACCGAGGCTGTGGCATTGATTTCATTCAGCATCGGGTTAAAGAGACGTTGGCATGCTTTAAATGCTAATCGATGAGCCGCTCTCCTGGGTGAAAGGTAGAGTAAAAATAACCTGTTTACGTGCATCTGTTTTGCCTTTAATTGCAGTTTTGTTTACAGCCTAAATGAACAATTAGTGTAATTGTTACGGTGCCTTTCTACATCTGCTGGACTGCCGGGTCCGTGTGACAGTGTTGTTTTTCGAAGCGTTGTTTCAAACGCACATAATTCAACTGAATATCACTTTTGTCCTACAGGAGTAATTATGGGACGGTAGGGTTGTTAGCATTTCCTGCTGTCCCCCACTTAAAAGAAAAATATGGAGATCATTCCTTGTGTTATTTACACTTCTCAGTGCCATGTTCACATAATGAGTCTTTCTCCCTTCTGCATGAGCGTTTTCAAATTAAACGTTACGACCAAATACAAAGAGGAGTGTGTCAGTGATGTGCTTTAATTGTATCAAGCTTCTTTTTCTGTTCAGTTGTTAGTAAGAGTGTGTGGTTTTGGTTTGTTTCTTGGCTTGAATGAGTTTTGATGAACTGAAACTAAAGAACACAATCCACACAACCTTACGTCCTGATTCCAGCGGGCAAGACTCTGTGATCTGGCATGTGCGACATGTTGTCATGGCTTCCTTCCCCACAGAGAGCATCATGCCTGCATGATTGCTCATATTGTGTTTATTTCATCATTTCATCAGCATTTATTGTTATTATTTACAACTTTTTCTGAAGATACCAAGTCTGCACAGGGCGTTTTATTTTCTTGTGTCTGACTTGCCGCCTGGCTCGATCTGCTCTGTGCAGCTCGATGCGGCTGCTGTCCGCTTTTGTCAAAAATAGACTCGGCTCATTTCTTGCTGAGCAGAGTGGAGAGCTGCTCCTGGGACGCTCCTGAAACACACGGTGGCGTGCCCGGTGGAATTGTCACCAGCTCTGCCGGCAGCATTGCGGCCAGAACATGTTGCAGACTTGCTCTATGAAATCTGGTTCACTAACATCCTGTAAACTCCACTTCAACAATCGCAACTATTTAGCAAAATTCATATTCTCACTTACAGATGGGTCCTAATTTAACCACAGTTTAAAGAACTAGAAAGAAAGAAATTGTTAGATTGTGATGCCTGACATTATTGTTGTAATGCATCAGAGCAAATCACAAAATCGAAAATGATGGAAAATACAAAAAATTGCAACAAAACCCATCTCATACTCACTCACAGTCACGTCTTTAACAAATCGTAGTGGATTTAATACAAAATCAACAAAATTTTTTGTCTATTCATAAAATCCTTCTGTAAAACTATTGAGTCCATTTATGACAAACAGGGTTCACATCAGCCAAGCAAACACGACAAGCAAAAACCAAAACATTCAACGATAGTAATGTGATGGTGTGCAAAATGCAATCCAACAGCTTTGGAAAAGGAGACCCAAAATCAGACAAAATATATATTACTGTCAGCAGTGTAAGTGCTAAAAAGCTGAGGAACCGCAGCTATAGTTTACAAAAATCTATACAGAGGTAGACCAGACCAGACCAGATACTTGCTTACTTGACTTGCTGTCAAACCACAGGCCTGCCTCACCCAGTGTTTACTTTTAACATTAAATCCAAAACCCAGAACCACATGAATCCAATATGGAAAAGTTAAAAGAAGACAAACTGGACCAATCAACCCCAGTCTGACTCCTTACAGACGGCCACGTTAAGTGCTATATGTGTTCGACAGTTGAACATATGGCAGCAGCATCCAGTATTCCTTTATCTCAAACCTTGTTAACCTAACCCAAGATAACACGAGTACTGTGAGGTCTCAATTAATTTCTGTAATGTATTTTACTTACTGAAGTGTTCCTTCGATGGTTCATCAGGTTAATATCATACAAAATGCTTCAGATTGTTTCTTTGTTGCAGCGTACTGATGTCTAACTTGCTCTAAAAAGGGAATCAATAAGAACACTATGGAGGTGAATCCTCCATGTGTCCTGCTAACAGTCGCTCAAAACTACCAGACTGAATTAAAAAAACACTCTACCTGCTCCATGATGTCTTTAACTTTGTCCTGTTCACAGTCCAGGATCACCCTTCTCTCCTTCTTGTTCTCCAGATCTTGGAACAGTGAGCGGTAGGCCTCATCCTTCCTCTCATCCTTCAGGTTCCCCACGTTGATGGCTGTCACCTGCCACTTCCTCTCTGCCGCTGTGTCCAGAACAACCTGCAGTGTCGTCAGGCCTGAGGAGGAAAATAAAAGCAGAATTATTCATACTCTGTCTGACTGATTTATTCCCAGAATGCTTTGATACCGAAGACTTTTAGACAAGTTCTAGAGATATCCTGCTGACAAATGGGACCAGAGACATGAATTGTTTGTCTTTGTTTGTCTGCACAATATCCGTCTCTTTGTGGCCAATTTCCCTCAAAATATCCCTCCAGTAATGTCTGGGATGCTTTTTATCATTTTGTGTGGACTTATTGTATGGGCAGGTTAGAAGTGGCCACACAAAGGGAACAGAGCACAAACAGCAGGGATACAAAAAAATATGACAATAAACTCAAAACAAATTATGTGTCAGACTTTTTGGAAACCGTGTTGTTTATAGGTCTTTTATCGTCTGCATTCACTGTCTGCAAATTCAGACCCTGTGGAGGTTTTACAGAGACTCAACGCCTTATGTAAAGAGCTCATCATGATGAGTCACAGTTCTGCCATGAACCTGACCAGCATGTAGGACGAAAGTGGGTCTGACAATACACTTGACTGCATCAACACCGAAAGTTTCGTACTGCGGATTTATGATCGCATTTTCGAACACAACCTTTTGTGATTTTTTCTCTCAATTTTCGAAATGATTTAGTCATTCACAAAACAGTCTCTACTCAAGATCCACTTGCTCACTTGTTCTGATGGTTTTCACCAAAGCACACAGCCTGCAGCTGCTCGGGAAGTTTGCTCAGTTAGTCACTGAACTGCAGATGTTCCAAACTTCAAAACGGGAGACTGTCGGTGCTGAATCTTCAAGCCAACGTGGAGCTTAAACATCTGCAGTTACGTTAAAACTGAGCAGGCTTCAGCTGCTGATGAAGAGTGTATGATATGGTCAAGAGCACCACAAAAAAAGCGTAAACTAACCTGGCAACACTTCATTTTTTTGCAGCTTAATTTCAAACAAATATCTGCCCAACTTTTGCAGGTCAGTGAAGTGAATTAACCATTGACATTAATCAATCAATTAACAATTTATATGATTTTAGCAGATCAGTTTACTTCCCAAATGTATGTTTTTTTTATAATTACGCATGGTTGGCTAAACCCTCTCTCCCGTGCCCCCCTCCCCCTCTCCTGTGGCGTACCCCAGGGGTCAGTTCTGTGTCCGTTGTTATTCTCTATTTACATGATTCCCTTTGGTCATATTATCAGAAACATACAGTAACATCAGGTTTCACTGCTATGCAGACGATATGCAGCTTTCCATCTCCATCAGACCAAACGACTTTAACAACACGGCAGTTGTTTTATCCTGTCCCTCAGACGTTATATGCTGGATGTCACAAAACTCCCTCAAACTAAATGATTCCAAGTCAGAAATCCTTCTGATTGCTATTCTGTCTGCAGAAGTTTGGCAGAAACTGCAACAACTCCTCTCAGTTCAGTGGCCTACTGAGGGGAAGTTAGACAGAAACTAGTTTGAAATTAAAGTGGTGCGGTCAGCAGAAGTGAAGCAGAGAGAAGTTGGAAGTTTCCTGGAAATGTATTGAAGAGAAGCTCAGCTATTTATTGACTGATGGTTAGAAAATAGCTGAATATCATCATTAAATAATATTGGGGAAATGTTCAATACATTCTGAGCTAATTATTGTGGTAATTTCGGGGAAATCTGAAAGAAGTTTCAATTATGATTTATTAACTCCTTGCCATGAAATGAAATGAAAGTGTGACTGCTAACAAGCTCAATTTTGGTCGTTCCCTGTCGTCACCCTTCTCTCGGCCTTCAGGAAAGACAGAGACATGTGACTTCCTCCATCTCTCCCTCATCACTCGCTGGTTTCCCACCAGTGAAAGTGACTATGTTTAGTTGAAGAGCTCAAACAGGCTGGAGGAAACTTGCTCTTTGAAGAACTGGTTGAGTGTTGATATAATACTCTTTACATCAATACCATCCTTTGCACTCATGTTTAATTCTTTACCTCACGACCCGTAAAACGAATTAACAGACACACGCTGCCGTTTCTGAGTAATTCAATTACATGCAGCACCTGCCGATCAATCTGAAGCGCAGTCTGTTAAAGGCAAAGACTCCAGTCTCCATTTTAACTTGTATTCCCATCGCCCTCTCTATCTAGTTTCACAGCTGAATCTCCACTGATATTGATCCCTGGTCTGCAGAGGGCAGTTGGAGAGTGGTTTGATAAAAGGGTCGAGTGTTTCATTCCGCCTTGCTACAGCGAGGTGAATTACAGATGTAATCAATTTCATGCAACGCACGGCGGTGGTTTTATGATGGTGGGGAGGAAAATGGAGGCTTGCAGTTTTATCTGAATGAACTATACATCACAATTACAGTAAGGCCATTACGGTGTGGTTAAATTTGACTGTTTCATCGATGCTTATTAAATGAGATAATGAGAATTTAGAGAGATAAAAGTGATTAAAGTGAAGATGAAGCAAGGACCGTGCATTGATGGTGGTTAAGGTTAAATTCAAATTTTACATAGCTTGTGTCTTTGAACTGCACAGTATGTGAGGGTGTCGGTGTCCTTGTATCGTGCTCGGTCGTGTATAATGTGGCTCCATACTGTGAGACTTAAATGTAAAGTTGTTATTATAAAGGATGAGTTTTACATTTTGAAAGGCTTTTGCATTATATTTTGAAAAGGGTTCTGGTACAGTAGCCCCAACACTGTTCTAAAGAAATATTCATATGCGAGGTTCCTCGTTTAATGTGGGACAAAGCTACAGCTTCACCTACAAAACAATTAAAGAAGCAAAAAAATGTTTCACTTTGCAGACACAAATTCTCAATAACGTTATTTTAGTGGGTTTAATGGCAAGATAACGAGGCCTCAACAACAATATCTTGACCAGTGTTCTATGTTCGGGCACAAGGTAACCGGAGCTAAATCTTTTCTTCACTTTAATACCACCGGTGAAATGGACCTAACCATGTGTGAATGCAGCCACAAGCAAACTTTAAAAAATGGATACAGATTTGTCATTTTAGCTGTGGTAAGAGGCCTTGTGCATGTTGACAAAGTTTAATCAATCAGGTCTTTTGTATGAAGTACTCAGTAGTACGTAATGCATCACTCACTGGCAGAAGCGATTAGATACATTGTTCGTTCCATTACTTGCATTATTCAGTCCAACTCCATCAAACGTGCCTTCAGACCCACGTGCTGCATCTATTGTATTCATGATTAAACTAGAATGGCACCGAGTGCAGTCCTCTTTCATACTCATTCTTTAAACACCAGCCACCTAAATACGCCAGATTTTTTTCATTTTTTTATGATTCATTTTTTAACCCCCAACATGTTAAAGGAGCAGTTTGTAAGATTGTTGATTGTTGAGTCTCATTCGCAGGTCGTCAAATACTGATACTTTATTAAGTAGGTTCGGCTGGCCACTAACCAGAAACATCAGTATTTGATGACCCGGGAATGCCACTTAACAATCAGCCATCTTACAAACTGCTCTTTTAAAGGAGTGACTTGGATGAGTAACTGAAAAGAGTAATGAGTAATGCATTATTAGCCGTGGTATGTGTGGATTGAAGGTGTATTCTCAGTTTAATACAGCTTCACAGTCTTTACCGCTGAGTTAATACCCCCACAATCATCTAAAGGTCACGCAGTACACCGCTGTTTACACAACTCTAACGATTCGGCTTTCTTTTTCCACCCTGCTGCACATCAGCCGACTCCAGATATTATCTATGTATCTGTACAATGAGCCTTGTGATAACCGTATAATAAAAACCGTTGTCGCTGCTCTAAATCCAGAACTCAAGTGGAGACTTGGCTCCACTGATTTCCTCCGCAGTTCACAGACTGCTGCGTACTCCCCTTGGAAGAATGGCTTATTATCGCGTCTGTTTCGAATGAGACATATGTTATGTCCTGGCTCGCAGCCAACATTAGCCATCCATTCAAACAGGCACAGAGCCACCACTGCATTGGAGAGTTATGTGATCTCGCATTTACCCCGGAGTTGCCCTGCATTTAAAAGGTCAAAGGAGGATAACGGGACACAAGCTAGTGTGTAAAGTAGCTTTCCGTTATTGTGTGATTTTGAACTTCTTTTTTCCCAGTGAGAAGATTATTTCATCTCTTCTCATGAGCACATGCAGCCTCGACTGTAACAGCTTAACTTCACTCTCATTTATCACAACATCTCAACGAGTCGATGTACGTTAAAGTATGAGCATACGCATAATGTAATGCAGAACTATTGAAATAAGAAGAGGCTCATAAATAATGCATAGAGCAAAGCAGTTCAATACCTGCAAATGCAGCTTCATATAAGCTATAATCTCTTTGCTTCCAGCTATTGTTTCCTCGCTCATCCACCGTTGTAAAGGTCCAACATTTCTCCCCAGGTATACCTGTCCACTGTCTACATAATACCAATACCAAGCACCACTTAAATCAGTTGGTAAGTGGTTACCGGCTCTGTTTGCAACATATGGGGGCAGAGTTTTGTGCTCGCCTGCAGGGCTGCCATTAGAGAAAGAACTGGAATCGGCTTGGTCATTTTCTCAGGAGAGTTCATCCTCTCATAGATGATCGTGGCTAGGGCTAAGCTCCAACAGTAGCAGGTGAGTGGTTGACTGTGGTGATGGGCACAGTTTAGATGCTGAAACAAAACGTTGCTGAACAGCAATAGCAAAAGCCATAGTCACAGCAACATAATGGCTATAATCACAGCAAAAGGCGCACAAAGGGCTAGTAGCA
This sequence comes from Pagrus pagrus, assembly GCF_965226575.1. Lineage (NCBI taxonomy): Eukaryota > Metazoa > Chordata > Actinopteri > Spariformes > Sparidae > Pagrus > Pagrus pagrus. The sequence goes on along the minus strand of NC_140189.1, from coordinate 34,210,177 downwards.
GGTGCCGTGGTCGGAGCTTGGACATTCTACATTCTGTAGTTTTCCAGAAGAGTTCCTTATGTATTCAAATCTGAAAATGTCTAATTCTGGTCACATTATGTACGCTTTAAAGTGAAACTGCCATTCTCTCTAACCCTGTGATGAATGTTTCTGCATGATGCCCGATGAATAGGCCTCTCCTCTGTGACATGAGAGCTACAGGTCTGCGTCTGTTTGAACATGGTGAGGGGCGTGTCTGAACTACACCCCACAGGGCTGGCCAGTGGCCACACACAGCAGACAGGATGAAGCTATACGCTTCAGCTGAATTCACACAAAATCTGGCAATGAGGCACAATTCCATAGGATTGCGGGAATGTGTATTTCTCTGGGTTTGAACATTGTTGAAAACATTTGGGATGTAAATAAAAAAGTCTTGTTTTTAGACATTTTGCTGCAGAAATGTCAAAGATTTGGTAAGAATATGCACAAAAGTCAGACTGAGGACAGATCTGCATTCAGGAATACAAAAGCGAACGCTCAGAGTGCCTCCGCCCACGTACAAACATCCATTATGTCAACTGACTTACTGACAACAGCTGACAGTGGTGGTGCTGGTCCATCCATTAGTCTCAACGTGCTAATAGAATTTATTCTAACCAGTGGCAACTCTACTGCTCCTCTCCCTCTTTGACTGAGAAACACCCACACACTCATCCTTGCATCATTTACCAACCAGCTCAGTCACTTACCATCTCTCTCTCCTTCTCTCTCCACACTTTGGTTGCCATGGGAATGAGTGGATCACACTGACCTAATTAGACAGCCATGCAATGATGAAATATGCACAACAGGGCCTTCAGTGCCATCGCGGACGTACAGTAGAGACAGCAGGTCAGAGCTAGCATCAGCGCGAGGACGATCTGAAGCAGCTGGTGGAATCCTGCGCTCCGATTTCGGAGGGGAACGGTGTTTGGCTCTGCCGTCAGTCAGAGCGAGGCTGACTGGGGAAGATTAGCAATGGGTTGTGGGTGAAGAGGAAGGGGACCATGTGGAAAAGGGATGAGAGGGAGGGAGATACTGTAGATAGATCAAGTGAAAGCGAAGTGAGTGTGTGTGAGGGGAAAAGGTGCAGCGGCAGATACTAAGTGATGTGAAGCGATGGAGTGCTGAAGGTAATGCAGAGCAGAAATGCATTAAATCCCTCCCAAGCCATTGGCACTACACTGGGTATCCCACTTCTCCGAGCATAGATTCACTTCCTTTTATTTTTAGCCAGCGAGTGTCTTATTTAATTGTTCCTGTAAGCCATCTTCGAGCATTCATCAAGTGCCATTCAGTGGCCTCAAAGCGCTTTTTAAAAGTGATCCCAAAACTCCTCTGAAAATAAAAATAATGAGTGATTTTCTCTCTATAAAGGGAGGCAATAAACGGGCTTAAGAAGTGTTGCCCTTTTTAAAACGACTTTACAATGTAAGCCCACTGTAACTTGATACTGCTGAGGTCTTGATTATATTCTTCTATTGCAGTAAAAGTATTAAAATAGAACAAAACTTTATTGTTTCATTTTACAGTCCTGATGGTCCCTCTGTGCTGCAGGAGGCTGAAGGGTACGAGTCAGAAGAATCGTAATTAGCAGTCACAGGACGCAGCAAAGTGAGGTAACACAATCCCGTGTTCTTCAACCTCACACGTTACTTTCGTCTTTCTCAGCTGTCTCCAGTTTTAAATAGCCATGTTGTGTGATATTCAGACGCTGGATGTGAGTTGGAAAAACACAAAATTGCTAAGGCTGATAAACGATGTGTCCTGTGTCGAAGCATTCAGACAGTGAAGAAAAACGTCTGCGAAGAAAATTAAAATTTCCAGACTTATATCAGCATTGAAAAGAAGAAAAAAGTCACTGATGTAAGGGATCAAAGAATAGAGAGGGAATAGATTTGAATATGAAGTAAGTCTGGATATTACAGTTCGAGGGTGGATAATTTCTCATCTTTGACTGCCTCGCACAAAATCAATCTGTGATCTTATCCAGGATCGCAATAACAGGAGCACAGGCTCAGCCTAGAGACACGTTTACTCCTCATATTCCATAAGAAAGGTTTTTCTTTAATATCATTATTTCTGTATTAATGTGCAGAATGATAAAAATTAATGCTATTTTTCATCATGGACTCTTACGAGCCACAGCTATGGGAGTTAAAGATTGTTGAAGGCCTCAATGGTTGAAGGACTCGAAATGACAAGTTGTTCAAACAAGCAGGAATCTACTGAACTATCCACCAAGTTAATTATTATTGAACCACTAACCAGATAAGTAAGTGGGTTTGCATGTGTGTGTGTGTGTGTGTGTGTGTGTGTGCGTGTGTGTGTCATTTGTCTCCTCAGTAAACGGCCACATTGACCCAGAGGCCAACAATACAAGACTGGGTAGCTCCCAGGTGTGAATGTGAAGCAGTGCATAGCTGAAGAAAGACATGAAGTGAACGTGCAACAAACCAAAACAACATATTGGATTCTATTGAGTGGAAAAACAAAGTAAGGAAATGTATTATTACACTGCAACCAATGAGAGTTCCTGTTTTCAGTTCCTGTTAAAGGAGATATATAACGATCAATTTCAGGTTCATCATTTTATTTTGAGTGACGACTAGAAGAGGTTTAAATGCTTTAGTGTTAAAAAACACACCAGTTTCCTCATTCTGCTGCAGCTCTGTCTGAAACGCTCTGTTTTAGCTTCTGTCTCTTTAAGGCTCCCCGTCCCTAATACCCAGTCTGCTCTGATTGGTCAGCTCATACGGGCCTGACCCAGTACAGCTAACAACAACAGAGCAGCTGTGCTTAATGAATTGTCGTGATGATGTAGAGTGATGTCACAGAATAAAAGGTGGGACTGCTGACGAGACGTTTCAGGAGCAGTGTTTTCTGTGGGAGAGAGGAGCTTCTGTTGGCGCAGACTATGACCTTTTTCATTTTTAAGATCTTTTACATGCACAAGAACTTTTATGAAACACTGAAGGAAAGCAAAACAAAAGTACAATAGGTCTTCAAAAGCCACTCTGGTGGCTGAGAAGGTCTGTATTTAAAGATTCCTCCTTTTGGTTCTACTGCATGATATTTAATAACTATCCGCATAAATAACCCTGTTCACAGCAGACATTTTGACATTAAAGCAGGAAAAGCACAGGTGGAACGTCACTATGATGAACTTGTTTCAGGGCTGTGGCACTGTGCTCACTCACTGACATGGCTGACTGGGACACATCCTTGACGTTATTGGCCACACCTGTGCTTTTCCTCCTATGACGAGCCAAAATGTCTGCCATGAACATACAGAAAGGATTTCTAGGTAGATTTCTAGGACTCAGTGTTCATATCATGCACGGATGATGCAAAAAAGTCACATGTCTGCGAGGCACATCATCACCTCGACTGTACGTCGGACATGACTCTGCCTCCCCTCCCCTTGATGTTACATTAAACAGACTCTCGAACACAGCAGGTGCTATCGCTGATTGTATGTGACAAGCTGTTTGTAATGAACCAAAATGCCCTTTCCCTAGATGTACCTGTGCTGCGCTACATGCGGGCTGTTTTGCATATAACTGCTGCTCGTTCTGAGAAGCAGTTTACGCACGATTGTTGGATTGGATGAAGTCAAATCGCTGCTCCCTTTTCTGAGAGAGAAGTAATTACTTTGTTCATCTGAAGGACTAAAACCGCTGTCATGTTAAAATGAATTCAGTTGCCTGGTCTAAATATGTAGCTATATCCTCATATATATTCCATAAGGACGACTGCAGCTTCCAACAAACTCATGCTGTGCATCCAGACAGTGTTATAACCCCAGGATCTTTATTTTAAATTTCATTTGAGATGCCCAAGTCTCCAAAGATAGCGGGTAAGTCTGGCAGAATATTACGTAGAGTCATTAAAAATCTTGGGTTTTTAAATTTTCACTCACTGCAGGCTTAAAGGCTTAAAGCTATTTAGGAGGAAATTAAATGGGCAAAAGGCAACTTTTGGTTAATCTGATCCCGAAAGACGCCTTCAAGAAACACAAAATGGTGTCTTACCTCGATCACTGTCATACAGGTAGGCAAACTTGTCCCACTTGTAGTACTCGATAAGGCTGAGGAGGGGCCCCTTGATATCAGGTCTCATCTGGATGATGAACTGCTGATTCCCATCCAGAGGGAAGCTGGGGGTTATGAAGGAGACATGGAGCGTCCCGCAGAATGACGTGATGGTGTTGACAGACTTCTTGTCGTAGAATCCGAAAATGGCGTAGACTCCTCGTGAGAACTGTGAACAGACTGAAGCACAGGAGAGAGGTACGTTAAGGTAGAAGTTCAGCAAAGATCCTCTAAATCTTGTAGGCAAATACTTCCTTGTGTTCAGTCAGGAAAATCACATTTTTCATTTAAGAAACAAACTCTTCTGACTTTTATTTGTGAATGCTTCACAGCTCTCCGCTATAACTCATGACAATGTATGCATCCAAGACGTTTATTACAATCCTTTAGTGCACATGAGGGCTGCACACAAGCATTACGAGACGTCTCTTTCAGTCTCTCTTCCGGCTGATTAATGGATAGCTTTCCATAAGTACTGCCAGGGGAGTGCTTGTGTTACGGTAAAAAGATCCACTGTAGGCCAGTCGACGTGTGAAACTTTAATGAGTGGACCTATGACTTTTTGATACAGTGGGAATAAGCCATGTTGTGTACAGTACGAGTCATGCATTAACCAAAATACCGCACATTAATTCTTCATATCTGTGCTGAGGCATGATATGCTGTAATGGTGCCGTGTTGTGTTTGATTTCTGCTCAGGCATAAAATCATGTCAGGCTTCTCCTATGAGGGTCATGTAGCAGAGTGCATGTGCTACGCTGCGCTGCTTCACCGCCACCTATTAGCAGTAGATGTGTCCGCGGTACATTATTTAACGTCCTTAATATATATTCTTAAGAGGCCCTCCTAGTTAAATGATTGTAGTTGTTCATTTAATGCCGCCTGCCTTCATGAAGACTGTGGGTATTTGCATCTCATTATTTGTATTACATCCTCATCTTGTTGACTCTGCAGAATCATCTGTTCAATCATTCATGACCCGTGCTCAGGTACATACAATACAGTGCCTTTGCTGGCCTCTAACATTCATTATGCACGGACCAGAGAAGTGCACTTCAGATTGAAGGTAAACATGGCTGGATGCTGAGTATGTCAGTAATCCTGAGGTTGCAGGCTGTTTCTCAACCAGCGCACCGGGGTCAGCAGATCGGCATGTTGCTTGTAAATGTGTATTGATCAGATGTAAGTTAATCAGGCTTATTGACGTGGACATATGTGTGTTCCAGTGTAATAAACTAATGAGTGATTTCACTCTCCACAATATAACTGTGATGACTTGCTGACGAAGGGAAATGGAGTGCATACATCAGATATTAGCTCGCCTGGCGTAAGTAGGCATCCTGCCACTTCTGTACCGGCTGTGGCAGCCATCATTGATGAGATGCACTCATGCTGAGCTGCATAAAGACAGACTGCTGTGGTCTGAGCAACATGGGAATGAGGGAATGTTTTCAACACAGTCACGTAGGAGCTTTTCTTCAGCCTTTATTTAAAGAGGGGATGCTCTGGAAAGGTTCAATTCCTGCTTTAATTTTGTCACACGCCTGCACAGTGAGTACTCTTAACAGCCACTTTCTTGTACCGTTAGGCACTGAGCAGCTTCATTTGTGGAGTTTGGGTCGAAATTAACAGCAGGTCATTAAACTTTGTCTCTGGTAAATGAATCAGGCAGTCTGCGAGATTCAGTCCTCGTCTGTTCTCAGACGTTGTCCCTGCTGAACGCGACAGACACACTTGGACCGTGAAGAACTTAAATTAAACCTAAACTAATTCATCCTGTCTCGAAGAGGGTTATGAAATTATTCCAGGCACACTTGGTTCCAGAAGTAAAAGTCATTTTCTGCTCAGACAGAACAGTGGTTCAGCAGGTGGCTGATAGTTGGAGCACTGCAAAGGCTTGGATGGACAAAAAACTGTGATAATTTACCCGAAAATGTCTGGTTCTTTGATAAAGAAAAAGAACGAAGTCAACTACCACTCCCAACGAGTGCATTTCTCTGTGCATCAAGGTTCTGATCCTGTCACATGTTGATGGTCTGCAGCTGTTAGAAAACTGATAACATGCACCTTAAATCAACTCACTTTCACATGCAAGGTACTAATTTTGATGTCTGCTCCCACTACAATGACGAGGCAGCTGAATTCACAACAGTTCTGATTCATGTCTATTCTCCATAGCAACAGCTATTCACCATAGCAACAGCAGCCAGGGCTCATGGGTATTGTGGTATAAAGAGTCATTTGCTGTACCGAAGTAATGGAGAAAAAAAAACTTGAAATAACTTAAAATGGTGGCCATAATCTTAATTTATATTATTGTTACATTATCAGGACAGTCCTGGAGGATAGGAGGAAGGAGACGGAGGAGATTATTTAAAGAAAATAATTGAAATGGGAATTCAGATTACATACGTCTTTAACCAGCAACTCAATGAGAAAAGTGACAAAGATAGTGACAAAACATTATCAAAATAAAATCCTGCTAAAAAATGTGGCTCTCAGGCGACAGCTTCAGGTCGGTTTCAGCTCATCTTTGCAACAGTTTCCACAGTAAACGGTTGAGCACACTCCTGCACCACTGGTGCAACGTAGGAAGTTAAACCACAAGAAACACTGACATGTTCAGGCTTGAAGCTGCTCCTTAATGAAAAATTATCAAATTAATCAGTGATTAATATATACTTGGCAGGTGATTTTCTAAGTTAACCAGCCCTTGGCGAGTGAGCCAAAATGTTAAGAGTAGGTCGAATGCTCCACTCAACGACATCAAGCAAGATTTTGTGATGCAGAAAGTATGTTATTCATATACTTCAACCTCAGATTTTCTAATTAGTCCAGAGTGCTGAAAGCATTCGCTCCATAATCAAAAGCTCTTTGAGCTTAAGGTTACCCCAACAGCCCCTGCTGCCTCTTACCCCTCAGAGTCCTCAGAAATGCACTGCTCAACAAGAATGGGCCAAAATAAGCCGGGGCAAGGCCAGCTTTCATCGCCTGCCAGTATTCATGTGCTTCCAAAGTCTTTACAGATTCGTTGACTCGAGCAATTAAATGTTCATCACAGTCATCGGAGACAAACCGTTAACAGCAGTCCGATCACCTCCATCAGTCTGCGGCAGCGTTCCTAATCTGTTTAGCAGATGACATTGGCCGGAGCTGTGGCCGCAGAGAGATCAGGCCTCATTAATCTAATTTCACTTTTGTCTAACCGGAGCTAATAGAACCCAAAATGTGTCGTCGTTCACTGCCAACATCTGATGGGAAAATGATTTTGTACAATTCAGCGAAGAGGATGAAACATTCCTCAGAGGAGAGTTGAGGTTACATGTATTTCATGGCACTTATGTTCCTGGGTAACAGCTGACTGAAGGGAACAAAGCCAGAAAGAAAGAAGTTAAAAATTATGCTGAAAATTTTTCATTTAAATTCGGTTTCAGGAATAAAGTTTTATGATGTCGACAGATTTTCACACACACACACACACACACACACACACACACACACACACACACACACACACACACACACACACACACACACACACACACGAGGTGAACACGTTACCAGATGACTCTGTCACAGCTGGTAACAATTTCTTATAAAAATGAAGCGAGGACAGTACTGATGACACTCTGTGCCCAATTCTCACCAAGAGGATACAACATGATCATATCCTTTGTTTCATGTTTTCCTCCTCATCCTTCCTTCTCCATCATCACATCCCCTGTATCACTGCATTCATCTACTATAGCTGATGAAATCATCTTTGTTTATGTTTATGTCACATTTTGTGTTTTGAAACACGAGAATGATACGGACTGCGTGACAAATCCCACGTTTGTTTCTCAGACGAGGAACAAAACTCCTATCTCATCATGGCATCGAAGAGGAGAACAAATATGTTGTAGCGCTCCTCACTGCCGCCCCCTGAAGCTAATAGAGCTGTAGAGTTTCCTCCTGTCTCTGCGTCACTCTCTCCATTGTCGAGTTTCTGAGGCTTTCTCTGCTGACACCCTCTCTGCTGGTGAGCTTGCTGAGTTCGACCAGGATTAAAACTCTCTGAGCTCATGCTTAGCGACTGGATATCCCCACGACTGTGCAGCAGCTTATGCCAGAGCGAACAGTTTGACAACATGTTACTTTATTACCAAGTGTGGTGATTCACATCCAGAAGCAGTGCACCGCCCGTTTCTGCATGCAGCGACCGCTCAGAGAGGATTTTGTGCAAGAAGTTTGTGATGGGTTGATCTACGTGTGCCTCTTCTGTGAGGAACTGAGAAATGTTTAATTAAGGAAGAAAAGCCAGCCACAAACATTAACTTTCAGAAACAGTGAGGATTGTTGAAAAAGCCATTAAGCCTCGGTCACATCTGACTGCTTTTCAATGAAACCAGGCAGCATTTGCCTGCAGAAATCCCCCTCTGAACACAGAGGAAAAGAAGTGACTGGGTAAATCTTTTTCTTAACCGTGTTGATGAGGTCACTCTAATTATGGACCACGAGCAAAATGTTGAAACAAATCTTGTTGTTGCTCACTGCCGGGTCTGTAAGCTGCGGTCTGGACCCGCTTTTCCCTCCATATCTTTCTGTTCGAAAAGATAAAATGAGAAAAAAAATGCAGTTCTCACTTAATCTGGGAATGTTCAAGTGAGATAAACACACTGAGGACTTGGGGACTTGTAATCCGAACATTGTAGTTTCAGACAATAGTGCACAGTGAATAGAAACTGTACGTGCACATGTGCATGTGTGTCTGGTTTGTCTGTGTTCAGCTGTGTGAGCTGGTTGGTGTCAAAACTCCTCTTGGATGTTTTTAATGGGTCTTCTGTGAACCAGTGAAGTCAATAGCATTGAGCTTTGTGTTGAAGACAATGAACGACATAAGATGAATTCCTAAGAGAAATCTGCACATGTAGAAGCAGAGCAGACAGCCATGATGCATATTACTGGATGTTCCAGATTTATTCAGCTGCATTTAAAATATCATTAGAAATATTGTATTTTTTAAATATATATCCAAGCTGTGCATGTGTTTTATGCACTTGCGCTGGCTGCATGCGGGGCTGGTTTCACTGACTCGACACTCACAGGTGAAACTCAGGTGAGTCACAGTGGGGGTTGTGAGTGAGGTTCATTCATGCGTCGTGTGCCCTGAGGAAGGACGTACGCTCAACCTTCACATTCACATTCACATGCACAAAAAATCTTTTATTTGATTGGTCTATCAGAAGCAGCTGTACGAGGTTAAAAATGTGAATTTTCTAAATCCAACATAATGAGATTAAACTGCATCAACAAACGTGTACTCAAACTTCCACATGGAAAACAAATATATATATATATATATATATATATATATATATATATATATATATATATATATATAAAAGCACTCATCAGACACTGTGTGGTCATCAGAAGGTCCTGATCACCTCATTATCAGCAGTGTGTTAAATTTGTCGCAGCAGTGACTCTGGCACTGCGTCACCTTCCAAGGAGAAGGTGCACCCTGTGAAATATATTTAGCCGTCCCAATTAGCTGACCTCGTTTTCACCACCATGGCACTGAAGGCATCTCCACCACTCCACCACTGTTTACACCACTGCTCCGTCACTGATCAAAGATAAAACCTGCATAAATTAACTAATTGGCTAATAAAGCACCCAAACTCAGCTCACATCTAACACACCAACATCAGTAAAGTACTTCTTGAAAGGATGACAGCTACTGGTATTTATTTAATTAATTTTTTTATATTTTTTTTTGTGGAAAATTAATTTAGTCTAATCATCACTAATGAGACCCAACACTTACAGATGTGTACACCGAGGTCTGATGAGAATAAAATGGACAAAAGTCATTATTTTTAATATGCTTAAAGTTCACAGTTGTCATAATCTTTGTAAGACATTAGCAATGTTTTCAAAATCATATTTAAAACCACCTGAATCAACTTTTATACAGAGCGACTTGATGCTGTTGAGAACCTTGGCATGAATTAGTCCTTTAATTTAGTGCCAGAGTCACATTTTATTGAAAAAAGGACGTTCATTAAACCAGCAGTGGACAACATCTATGTGATATTTAATAGAGGACCAACAGAGGCCCAGTGCATCAGCAAAATGATGAATCAGTTTAACACACACACACACACACACACACACACACACACACACACACACACACACACACACACACACACACACGTCACTGTGGTGATGATCATCAGCAGTCCAGTCACAGCTAACAGAACTGACTGTTGGATGTCTCACCCTCCTCGACACTTCTGTTCTCACCACACAGAAAAGGCCTCGAGACTTTGGGGATTTTATGTAAAACTGATCTGTGGCCCGTTGGCGAGGCCGCTTAAAGCCACCACACCTTCTGTCAGAGCGACCTGAGCACATTTGTCACTGATATAGTTGCTGCGTGCCTACAGTCTGACCTTGTATGTCTCCAGCAAATTAGACAAAGTAGGTGGTTTGTCAGCGCCTTTCCAAAGTGACCCGTATGACCGGTCCAAACACAACTACACTGCTACACACTGTTTAAAGAATGGTTCAGGTAACTAAATCCTCTTTGGTTAAAGGGCCGTCCATGATAACTATAATGATATCGATATGAGTATCCACAGTTATGAACGATGACATGTCGGCAGCTTACTGTAGGAAGATGGTTCTTGACCTGTTACTGCTGTAGGTTGCACGAGGATATGGGTTCACAAACTCTCCAAAGATGAGAGGAGTTAGGAGAATCCAACACTCTGTACAAGAGCTGCCATCTTTAAAAACTAATTATTCATCAAATCGCTCAGATCTCAAAGATATTGTTTGCCACAGTCGTAGTTATGGTATGAAAACTATTTATTAATAGTTTTTGTTCTGGTGTGGACGTCCATCGTTCAGGAAAACAACATGTTGACTGTTGCTATGAAACAGGAGGAGAGAGCCACAGTCCTCGGTCTCAAAGCCTCTTCACATCCTTTTAATACCCAACCAACATCTCCAGCCTTCTTAAGACTTGTTGCATTATTACAAATGCAAGAGCAAAATATTCTACCTTGTCTCATAGAAATTACATTAATTTCTAAGAAACTGGCGTTATGTTTCTGACTTAATGTATTTGTTGATTGCAAAGTATTTCATTTGTTATTCATGAATGTTATTTCCTGGTAAACAAAAGCCAAAACACTTAATGCTGAGAGTTAAATAACAATATTGATCTCACTTTCATGTCTGCATGCTAAGTATGTATCTGCAGCCTGCAGCTGGTTGGCTTAAAGGGTAAGTACACCAATTTTACACATTAAAGTGTGTTTACAGGTCTTGGGAGTACTTGTGAATGAGTTAAAATAGTAGTATGATACATTTTGTGGCTCCAGAAGAAGCTGCATGTAATCTGATAAACTGCCTCCAATGATGTCACTCAGTAATTAATTTGCATTGTGGGTAATGCAGGCTCTTTGTAGTACTTTCTCACAAATGCAGCAGTGCTCCCCACGACCTGTAAACTCCTGGATTTGAGTAGAATTGGTGGCGTTACCCTTTAATTTAGCATAAAGACCAGTTCTGTCCAAACATAACAAAATCTCCTCACCAGCAGCTCTGAAGCTCAACGTTTGCATGAGAACTGCTCACAGCAAAACTAATGTGGACTGTAAAAATACCCAGAATTGCAAGACTTCCCTATTAAATATAAAATGTTTATTTTTCCGCTTCATCCTCGGCTGCAGACACATTTCAAGCATTTAAAAAAATCATGTTTTAGCTCCCCCGGGTGATCTCCACGCTTTTAGCGTCTTACAGAGGCCTCCTGTCGGTCTTCCATTGCTGCAGGTGAAGCAAGGACAACTCAAAGAAACCCAAATCATTTCTGTCTTCCTAAACGCTCGTGTAATATCAGACTCCTTCTTTATTAGGTATTTGCTTCCCTATCATTAAACCTCAGGAATAGAAAATGTTCAGAGATGTCTCTCACTCGAGGCTCTGACACAAGAATAATTTTTGAGACTTTCATCTTTTCTTCAGATCTAAATTAATATGCTGTTTAGCCCTCAGCTGAATTCCTATTCTCACCATTCCCAAAGGACTTCTTTAGGTTAAAGGATTATAAAAGAAACAATGTGCTTCAACATGCTGGAACATGCAACACTTCAGGAAAGCAAAATGTTTATCAATAACCAATGAAAGATGAAATTCGTGGTGCGTAGGCAGCGTTTTGTAACTTCGAACAGCTTTGTCTGCAGCCCATAAAGCATGATCTGGTTTCTCTCCCTCCGAAGACTGTTGCCAGGGTAACATATTTCAGCCATGTTCCCTCTCTACTCTGCAGAAAATATTCATCTCATCTCATGTACAGCAGTGTCGAGGCTTTAAATGTCAGGGAATCAACCACATGGATTATATTTATCAGAATTAACATAAATACTTCATGTGAAAATAGTTTGAAATGTTTCGGAAATCAAACTTCTAAAAAATCTTGTCATTATGAAACTCTGTTGCCAGCTCTCAGTCACGTGCTCGAGTGGCCGATAGGAAGACTTGTGGGAGGTGTCACTGTGGGCCGGCGAGCCCCACTGGGAAGTGTTTTTGTCTGCCTCGGAGCAGCTCTTCCGGCAGCTGGTTTCGAGAAGAACAGTACCGCTCAGTTCTTATCAACTTCTGACCCCTCCTCCTCCTCCCATCTCCCATCCTATCCCTCCCTGTCTCTTTCTCGCTTTCTCCTTTTGTTCACTGACCTGTTTCCTGAAGGCTTTCTGACGGGGCCGTGGATGGAGGATGGAGGTTTCACAAGAACACAGTCTGATGAATGCTCTCTATGCTGAGCACTCGATCGTTGTACAGCGCCCCCAATTTCCCTATCGTCGTTTCAGCTCTGCCTTTTGTTGCTCTGACTTCTGAATGCTTGAGGGGCAGAGGGTGGGGGGCTGGAGGCTGCCCGAACAGCTCATCCACGCCTGTTATTGACTAGGATGGACTGCTGACTAAAGCTACATCACCTACTACTAACTAACAACGAGCTGCACCAGCATTTCTCCTGTCAATTTGGAATCGGTACCATAAATAACATGAAAACAGCTCCACTGATTTTAAAGTCAGTTTATTAGTGATGATCAGTGATAACAGTTGTGTGATTCTGTTGCTCTGGAGGAGATTTTTCAAGACTAAAGGAAATAAAGCCATATGATGTCACCGGGGTTATCTCCTCCTTCCAGTCTTTTCCAGTTTACTCTGGAACAAAACGATACCATCAGGTTGCATTGATGCAGGATCCAGACCAGACCTGGACCTTGACCTCAGCAATGCTCCTGAACGCAGGTATCAAAGAGCCATAAATCTTCCTAGATTCATTTTGTCTCAAGCTGTTGCAGAGGTGCCCTCAGACCTCTCCTATACACACTGACGTTTGGAGTTATCAAAAGAAAATTGTTTTTATTTTGCTCCAAATGTGGAAATTAACTATTGCAACCATCTTCTGGTCATCCCAAGAACAAGGCTGAAGCACAGAGGAGATCCTGCCTTTGCAGTTGTAGCCTCCCAAATGAGAAAAAATGTGCCTCTGCATGTCGGGCAGGCCACGATACCGCCTGTTTAAAGATCTTAAAACATATTTGAATCCTTTGGTGTTAATGGGAATTGCCTCTCTGTGTTATTGTCCTGGTCTTTGTGTTTTTACTGTGCTGGGTTTTTTTAATGGTTTTTGCTGTTTAGCGATTCTGCAGCACTCTGGTCAGCTGCTGTTATCTTATTCCCTCACTTTTAGCTCATTATGAGATTGCTTTTCCATTTATTGTCCTTTTCTCTTTGTGTTTTTGTTTGTTTTTATGATTATTGCTATTTTTAATTGTACAGCTCTTTGGTCTTTGCTTTTTAAAATGTGCTTTCTACAGTGGCGAGTCTAGAGTCTGTTGGTTTCCATTATCATTATTGCTATTTAATTGAACTATTATTTCCAGTTTTGGCACGAGTAGAATTTTTTAAAATATGAATAACATTAAAAGTCTTAACAATTAAAACTTATATTAATAACTTAACAACGTCAACATTGTCACATTGTAAATAACCCACATTTTAGGGTCGGTGATCATCAACACATAAAGCGCCGAGTTTATCATTGTCAATGCAAGATGTGCAAATATAAGTGACCGTCTGGTCCTTTACCCTCATTTCTGGTTTTCCTCTCCTAATGTTGCATCTCTGGGTTTCTAAATACTTTATGATTGGGATGCATCTGTTGGAGCTGTCATGGTTTTGGTTCCTGTTTTATTTCCCATGTTTTTCTGGCTTGTCCTTAGTTGTTGTATTACTTTGGTATTTTCCGTTGCCTGCTCTTTTGCTGCTTGGATGTTGGACAGTGGTTATCAGCATTTAAGCCTGCGTTCTGTTCTTCTACATGCCTGCTCGCCTCTGTGTCTTGTGATTGAGTCCATTTTTATAAACATAAACGCGACAGAAACAAGCTGGACTGGCACATTTCCTGTCACCACAGAGGAGGTAAAGTTCCCTCCAGACGATTGAGAACCACTCTGTTTTAAATCTGTCTTTTGCAAGCCCGCTGAATTTATGGAAGTGCAATTAGACCCTTTTAATCTAACAGCGGCATAATTTGTGGCATGGTTTATGATAGTGTAAATAACAGCAGCTAGCTAATACCTTCTAATGAAGCCAAGAAAACCCCACTGCCTTTGAATTATAAACAGTTTATATTTTAAAGAAACACAATTGTGATACTCAAATCTTTGTTGACATCTATTCTTCCAAAAAGATCATATAATATTCCAACTAGTGGCAGTCTGTAAGCAATGCTCACAGTAAATTATGCAGCGTTTGATTATATTTCCTATCGCAAAAACACAGACTTAGTTCCGTTCTCACATGTTAGATCTGAGAAAGAGAAGCACTGTGCTGTGTTTCTGTGCAGCGGCACACCGATCCTTCCCAATAAGCACAATACAGAAATCTTCAGCCGTATTGATTCTACGCAGTCGGCACATACATCACACACGGCCTCTTTGTTCGCATTTCATCTGCCTCCTGTAATAAAACATATCGTACGTCCACTGACCTTTAGTGGAAATACCAAAGCAGACTTTGGATCGGCTGTTCTATTGTTCTAATGATCTCGGGACCTGCCAGACCAAAATTAGTTACATCTATAAAAACACAAGCTTCATCCGGCATCTGAGGGAGCAGCTGCCATAGAAACCAGACACTCGGTGTTTGCTGAGGATGAATGAGGATCAGCTGAAAGCAGTGAGACAATATACATGATCCTGATGGCTCCTGTTGAAGCTACTTTTCATATCATAGCTGAAGCAAATTGAAATATTTAAAAGTCGCAGCTTAATTAGTTGTCCCAAACCCTTCTCTCTCTTGTTTATCTCACATTCGTTCTCTCCCCAAACCAGTTTTTTCCTTCTGTTCTCTGTTCTCTCTCATTACAGGAACCACAGGGGATGAAAGATGGAGCCACGAGATCCCATCATTGAGTAACTTGCGACCTTCATGATCATCACCTCCCTGGGTCGTTCGAGATGACCCCGGGCCTCTCATCAGCTCACCATCTCCATTTGACCCCTGACTCACTGTCTCTTCATTGGCCTTTGGTTCATCTCTCTGTCCCTGACCTATCACACAGCCATTTATCCATCGCTCCCGTTCAGTTCTTGGATGAATAACTTCAGAGGTGATGTGGTTGTAAAAATGGTGTTCGTGTAACTTGTAGAAACTACAGCAGAGATGAGTCTGTGTGGTTATTTGAAAATAGAGCTCGTGCCCATCAGAAAGAAGTGTTCTCTTGAGCCATTATATTAGATTCATGTGGATTTACATTATTTTTTACCATAACTCTGAAAATAAAAGCATGTATTTCTTAAATGTGTACTAGCCAGGGCCGCGGCCATGCAGCACAAACAAATAGAGGAAAAACAGGAAAAATTAGAAATAAAAGTCTGTCTCTTATAGAGGCCTGTTTCAAACGCTGTAGTTTAGGTAAATACTTCAGTATAAGTTTATAGTATACTATACAGTAGAGGACACAACATCATTAAACATTTCTAAATGCCATAAAGGAGATGATGAGTTGCACACTGACTGTTATTTGCATGAAACATCCTACTGAGAGGACGACAACAACATTTTTCATCCACAGCTTCCTCGGCTGCTTAAAACACTTTTGACAGTGTGTCTTTGTCAAAGCTTACAGACTCTGAACTAGTGCCAGAGAAAGTCTCGGAGAGGAAGATGGAGATTACGCAGTACTTGTACTTCAAAAGGAAGCAAACAGAGTTGTGACCTTCCAGTGGCCTCGGTTCTCAACAATAAAGAAAGCATTAAAAAGTAAGATGGAGGTTGCAGCAGTCGTCCTCTTCATGGGTTTGATGTCTTCCTCACCGTGGGGGATTTTCATGCAAATTTGACGGGCCAACACAGGCTGCTTTGTT
Organism: Pagrus pagrus; assembly: GCF_965226575.1. Lineage (NCBI taxonomy): Eukaryota > Metazoa > Chordata > Actinopteri > Spariformes > Sparidae > Pagrus > Pagrus pagrus. Next base: position 34,193,622 of record NC_140189.1, on the reverse strand, counting down.
GTGAAGGCACAGAAACTTGTTACGTTGACAGAACACTGGACCATGTCGTACTGATGTTTGCTCAGCTGTAATCTTTTCACATGGTTGAAAACTAAATAGCAGTGTATTAAGGTATTTAATGTGATTAGGACAGTGATGCACGAAGACATCCTGAGGATTACGGATGGTTTTTCTCTGAGTAAGTTATATTCTTAACTGTGTCCAGTCAAACTTCCCTTGATTGAGCAAGTAAAGATTAATGTGTGTGAGTTACAGGTAAAGTCTGGATAATGAATCTGCAACAAGTTTGCAAAGTGATGACTCATCACAGTTTACATCCATTATATTGGATTTGAGCGTGGATCAGATACTATATAATTATCAGGGCCGCAGTGTTGGTCAGTCGGTTCAACACTTTGGTCCAGACTGAAATATATCAACAACTATTGCATTGAGTATCATAAAATTATGTACAGACAGTCCAGCAGGTGACTGACCTGTGACAGTGTCAAAGGGCAGAAGTGACTGTTTTTAAGTATTTTACATTGTTGCGTGCTGATTGGTTTGTCTGCACTTGTCACTGCTTGGTGTCTCCACTCCCCCTTAACTCACTTGATTGCCTGATAACCTGCACCTGGAGTCCTGCTTGATTTTGTTACAGGCACTGGCAACCACCAATTGGGTTTCTGAGAATGGCACGAGGGACCAATGGTGTGGTTCGACGGGTGGGACCAACCACCTGGCCCAAAGGTTAAAGATGAGGAGACTGGCGCAGAACAGCAGAAACAGAGGAAACAGAAAGCAGAGGCTGGGAGAGACAAAGAGACGTCCGGAAGTTCACGCCTAACAAATTAAACAATGAACAAGAGGTCCAGTTTTTTCCCGTCATGTATGTGGCACCAGAACCACTCAAGCCAAATCAAGAACTTTACCTAACTCGTAACTTAGTATTTTTTTCGGCTAAACCTGACCAGACCATGAGCAGGGCGATGTCGTAACCTTTTTATTTTATTTTACAGACAAATGTTAAACATGGGAACATGCTCATTTAGCATTCACAGACTCACAGAGCTGCTATCCCGGCTGTAGACTCTCAGATGTTATTTAACTTTCTATTTAATTTTCATGAACTACATTTGTAGAAGAGCCGTCCATTCAACTGAGCAGAAACACGATGATACAAATCTGAAATGTGCCTTTCTTATGAATTTATACTCACAGCTCAGAGAGAATAAAAGGTCAGCATTCGGGTGTATTTATTGGATGTAAAGCTATTACTCTGATTTCCTTCCGGCAAAAAAAATAAATGGTGAAATCAGAAAATGTCAGATAATTTATGCAGCTGCCCCCTTTTCCCAGTGTTTCTCCTGCCGTTTTATCACAGCAGGGGGGATGTGGAGCTGCTACGAGATGTGAGGCCTTCTCTTCAGATTGTGCCATTTTGAAAATGTCTGAGTTGGACTCGACTGCTACATTATACACAACACCAACATGTTTCTCACCCGGCCTGCCTGTACATGAGCAACCATTCTGTTGTCCACTTCAGGAGCAACAGTCTAACTTTAGTGTTGTTGAAACAGGAGAAGACAGTTGGAGTTGCCTCTTGCCTGCTGCATCATTACACCCTCTGCCTGTCTGCTGCCTGAGTCCGTATCGTCTCTGAGTGAGTGTGTGTGTGTGTGTGTGTGTGTGTGTGTGTGTGTGTGTGTGTGTGTGTGTGTGTGCACTTGTCTGTTTGTTTGCCCTTTCTTTCAGACCTGTCACACACACTGATCTCACCTGCCAGCGGGCCCGGGTGCTGACCCAGCTTTTCGTGGAGCCGCCAGTGGACGGAGTCTCTCTCTCTCTCCGCCTCATCATGTTTCACTCCTATTTGTTTTCTTATCGACTCCTAATTGTCCATGTCATTGTCCATTTAATGGCTTTGTCCTGGCACCTATTACAAACTTGGCTGTCCTTGTGGTGGGTCCCTTTCTGAATCGAATTTACTGTTGGGAATTGTGTGTGACGCTGCTGAGACGCTGTATTCAGTTATTTTTATATGATATCTGTGAACACAAAGCACTGCATCACATTGTTGACATGATTCAGTTGCCCTCACAGAAAACCTGGGATCAAATGTTTTCCTCTCAGCATTACAGTCATTTCTGCTGAAGACCACTAATACCAGTCGTGGTCCAGAAAGATCAGTAACTACTAAATGCCCCTTTAACGCGTCAGTTTACCCACTAACAGTTTCTCACTCAACTGTAGTTGTATCGAGACATATGTGCATTTTTAAGTTTTAAGTCAAACTCTCAAGGTTTGGAAGATATGATTTACTTTTCTTCTTCAGAAACTTGAATTTTGGAGTTTTAGAAAAAAAAGTTTGATGATTCATGACGAGTCTGAGTGTCAAAAAGTCAACAATTTTTGAAATACAGAATTTTTAGTTTCTAGAGCTCAGATTCAAGGTTTTCTGAAGAAGAAAAGTAAATTATCACAACAAAAGATAAAAGGTCGGCCAAACCTTGTTCAGCTCATTTCAAACTTGAGGTTTTGAAAAAGGGAGAATCCGGTTGTTCTGAAAAACAATTGTGTCAGGTACTTTTGGAAAACGAGGTAAGAAAACGTATCAAAAGAAGAAGTAAATATTTATAAGCCTTTATTATGGTCATTAATAAAGTCAACGTGTTTCGACCACGAGGTCAAGTTTGATTTTGGCTCAAAACTTAAACATTTAATGATCGTTTACGGTGAAGAGCCAGTACAATGGAAGTGAATGTAATTTCATTTGTGGTGCTCGCAGCACTGAAACCTGCATAAACAGCCACATTTCTTTCACTGTTGCACTATATAACTTACAGAACATGCTGTCACCAGCTTTTATGGTTTTATAAAATTAAAGTAAAGATCATTCCATTCAACTTCTAAACTGAGCAGTCAGGTGTGTCCCTGCTTGTAGATATGAAGGACACAGCTAGTAGGCAGTTCTCTGTCTACACATAGTAAATCAGTGTTATTACAATGCTGTTATTCTGCCTAATACTCAGAAAAAGGTTCAGCGAGATCAAACCCAAAAATATCCGTTAAACGTCGCCTTCATAGAAAACGGAACAGATCTGAAACAGAAAATGGAGTTGTGTCGTTTCAGGGCATCCTCTTGCACTCGTCACCTGCAGCTGCTGAAACGCTTCTCTAATCTTATTTTTGGTGGAAAAAACCAAAACATTGTTTTGTGTTGGAATCATCTCTGCCACCTTCGCTCCTCTGGTTCCCTTTTGTCTTATTCTGATTTGCTTTAACGGTAACCTTGCGAGTTGGAGACGGACTGTTCTCTTTGCTTTTTTCCCCTCTTATCTCTGAGCAGAGCAGCGGGGTATTAGATCAAGCCAAAACCAGAACAAACAAACACAAGAGGACATAAAAACACCCCCACACACACCGTCCCAACACAAAGACACAATGAGACATTCACTGCAAAGCAACGCAAAACAACAGAAAACCATCCTGTTTCCATTCCCTGGACTTCCTGTAGATTCCACTGAATCCATCCCACACTGACCCCTGAGACCGGGCACATCAAAGACGCTGCCCGCAGACGGTGGCCTGACAGGATGTCACATGGTGAAACACCCACGGATCCTTTCATGGGGACAAACATCATCACAGAGCCCGGCAGCGGGGGAGCAGGACGGGCTGAAGACCCAATCAGCTCCCCCTGTGAGAGCTCACTCTTAAACACTGACTTCAATCACTCATCTGTGATGAGAATAAACAGCTTTTTAACTTCAGCGTCACTGTCCACACGAGGAAGATCGTCCTGCAGTCAGGTTAAACACAGAGATTTAAGTGTAAAGAGAGATTCAGTGTGCAGATCATTTTGACTTTTATCTTGTTAACTTTAACTGATAGTGGAGACTATATTATAAACTGTATATTGCAAATTATGTTAATTTACTAGTAGAATTTTGTGGTACTTTTACTTTACTTGAGTATTTCCATTGTATGCTACTTTACAAATCTACTGTTCTATTTAGTGTTAGGGGGAATGTTGTATTTTCACTTCACTACATTTATTAGATATTTTAAGTTATTTGTCACTTTAAAGATATAGATTATTTATACAGTGATCAATGAATAAATGATGATAGCATCAAACAGATCAAACTTAATTGCCTCAAAGGGAAAATCACACGCTACCTAGCATTAAACAAAGTTATTAAAGTGAGCTCCACATGATTTCTGCTTGTAACCGAGTACTTTGTGGTAATATTACTGACTTACTCGAGTAAAAGATTGGAGTATTTCCTCCACGTCTGCTTATGTAACAAAGAGATGTTAAGTCGTTTTGTGAAAGCAGTTAATATATGAACTCATTAACTTTCATTATTATGTACAAAGACACAGACTGCAGTTCAGCCTCAATAGACCAGAATGCAAAGCAGTCACAAGGCTGGCAATACAGTTTTTTTCCCCTTTTAACATTTAACATTTTTACATTTGGAGTTGCCGTCACTTTCTCCTCCCAGATTCATGTCTAACAGCTGAATTCGAACAATTCGTTTTATGACGAATGTTGAGTTATTCTGGGAAATGTAGGAAATCTGTAACTGTAACTAAAAATGTGAGTCTGGGAAATTTACAGATTACAAAATGTCAGAACACAATAACCACGTTCACATTAATAAAGCATCAAAAGTTTTTCTTTCTTTCTCTTTTCTTTGAATGTTCTCTATGAGTACGGAACACGGAAAGTGTGATATCTGTTTCGAAGCACGCACTTTTTGATGAATCAAAAAAATAATTCTGCAGAATTGTAGAAAATCCACCTGACAAGCCAACAGCTGTGAGATGCGTTGGCTACAGTCCAGATGAGAGCTTTTGTTTAAGCAGGCGGAGCATCAGGGAACAACAGCACTGTCTGCAGAACAGACGCTACGTTACAGCGCTGCTGACAACATAAAGAAACGTCTGGAGCGGATCAAAGCTCTGAATGAAGTGGACAAAGTGGTCTCTCGTTAAAAGAGCAGACCTGCAGGGAAACGTATTCATCAGGCCTCCATGTTGATTTATTGGGTCGCTGGGAGGCGCGACACTGTAGGTTTTATAGAAACCTTTCATTTAAAGAAAGGTTCAGCAGGTGAAGGAACAGCTGACGTGAGTCAACGTTACGCAGAATGAGAAAGAGGATGGATTATGTTTCTTAATTACAATTAGTCAGTCGTCCCTGCACCCTATCCCAGTACCTTTTTAGATACAAACATAAGGTGAATTAAGCATAAATGGAATAAATCTTAATTATTGTGTTACACAGGACGCTAAAAGCTTCTCTGCCGTCAACAAACAGCCACTTAAAGTGTTTTTTTTCCACCTTTAGCCTGAGTCATCCTGCTCTTTTTAAAGGACACAGCCGGCCTAAAGACATCCGCCTTTTACATTTACATTACATTTACATTTTGCTCAGCGAGACATAACATTATAACAACGGAGAGTCTGCCTGTTCACTGCACTCGTGCTCCGCTTATCACACTCTGAAGTCATTCTGTCTCCGTCCGTCCTTTTTATTCATCATTCCCCATTTCTTTATCTTTCTCTCTCTCTCTTTGCACACACACACACACACACACACACACACACACACACACACACACACACACACACACACACACACACACACACACACACACACACACACACACACACACACACACACACACACACACTCTCAACTCCTAATAAGTTTGACAAGAACACCCTATAAGACCAGACAAGGCAACCGGATCAAACCTTAATCACCACGATGATGGGAAGGACAGATTCTCCTCTGTGCATGCTAATGAGCATCCTCCTTCAGCAGGAAAGGTTACTCTGTGCTTTAAAGAAAATTCTTCTGATTATCAGACGAGTAAACTTCAAGTTAGCTACAAATGTTTAGTTAAACTTTAAAGGGTAACGCCACCAATTTTACACACTAAAGTCTGTTTACAGGTCTTCATGTCTGCATGTAAGCTAATAACTTGATGTAGGCAGCAGGTTTTGAAAAAGGAGTGAAGAAGAAGTGTTTATTTACTTTCTAAGACTTTATCTCTGTCAGATAACCTTGGTTTAACAGTTTTTAATTGGTGTTTTCTAAGCTGAAGCCTGAATAAGGTAAAAGTTGTAAACATCTGTTTTTGGTTTCATGCAGTTATGAAATGTTGTTCTCCGTCGTATCAGTGATGAACCGATGACAGCTGATCTGTAATCATTCGAGATACCCTGCATCTCCATGACACATCGGCCGACTCTTATGATGGATGTGTCTTCTGCCACAGCGACAGCCGTATCTGAAACCTGACTTATTCACATATTGAAAGAGTGAGGGTAAACGGCGTTGTTGACTTTGATGCTGTTGTCGCTGTCCAAGCTTTTAGAGCTCGATCAAAGGCTGCAGGAGAATGAAAGACCTGTTTTTATTTATCAGAAAGATATGGGAGGGGACATCAAGATAGAGGACCAAGGATAAAGCCTCGGTTACATCTTTTTAGGATAAGGATCTGTGCTCTGAGGAGACAATCTGTGGATCTTTATTTGCCAAACAAAGACATACATCTTTTGTGGCACTGGTGCAGAGATACAGAGTCCTGCTGCTTCAGACCAAGATATTTTTTAAATTTGCTACTGCGAATGAATGAATTAATAAATGATCAAATGAAACCTAATCCTCTACAAGCAAAATATTTGGTCCACGCTCGGCTTTAGACGACATGTCACGGTCTTCTGCTGCAGATGAAGTGAGTTATGTAATGACAACTGAAAAAACGTTTTTCCTGAGGTGACAGAAGGACTCAGATCTTGTACTTAAGTTGAAGTAACAAAAGTAAAATGATTTATTATGCAGAATAATATATATTATGTTACTGGCTCATAAATATTGATGCATACTGATGGTTTAGCTACTTTATATAATGTATCGGCTGGGTGGTTTGTTAATTTTCCCTCTGCGATCAATTAAGTTCCATCTTAAACTGAACATCATCATGTATTTGTTGATTTTATTTTGTATTATTAAAATACATCTGCAAAGCAACTAGAAACTAAAGTTGACAAAGAAATGTAGTGCAGTGAAAAAGTACAGTATCTGCCTCTGAACTGTAGTGGAGTAGCAGTATGAAGTTTCAGCAAATGGAAATACTCAAGTATAGTACAAGTACCCCAGAACTGTACTCAGGTACAGTATTTGAGTTTATGTATACATACATATGTATATACAGTATATTTTGTAAGAAAATCAACATGCAATAGTTTAGATTATCTTTTCGATTGTGTCGTTGATGGTTAGTTTGAAACATGTCTTTAAAATGATCCATCGACCCCGGTGCCTCCCTTCAGCAGCACAGTGTAACTACTAAAGCAACTGGAGAAGCAGAACAGATAGTTAATAACTGAGTTACATCCCAGGTTGACAAATACTGATGCTTTGGGTTGGCGTCCAATCTGAGCCACTAACCCAAAGTGCCACCAGTCAGACTCTGTGAAGCTCAGCTGTGTCTCATCAGTCTGTCTACTAAATAAATCATCATTTTCTGCTTAAACATGAAGTCTGTGTAGCCGGTGAATTATGAGATGCACCAGGCACTTGGATGGAGGACAAAAAAGTTTACTTCCTGCCAAGCTCAGGGCAAAAAATGCATTGAAGCCACCTGCCTCGGAGGCGCTGAGAAAACTGAGTCATTGGATGTGAGACAGGAGTCGACTTCCAGCTGAGAGCCTTTGATTCATGTCGTAACTGATGCTATCGCAGTCTTCTGTTTTTTAAGGACAGAGTGATAAAGGCTCGGTTCTTGGCTGTATTCAGGGCAAGCGAAGATCCACAGAGGGTTCTTTAGCCTCATTTTCTGACCGGCCAGCTCCCAGGCCTATTTAATATTTCACAGCTCCCTCTGAAAATGGAGGAGAATGCGCTTAATTAAGTGTGAACAATAAATTGGCTATAACCAATGCTCCGCTGCGCATATATGGTCGGTTTAGGCTTTTGATCATACAGCGAGGTCCCTGAATGTGTACGTCCCTGAGATACCATGCGCATGTAGATGCATGAAATTGCAGTATGACGCGATTCAACCATGACAAACTAGAACTTTGAAGTGTTAAATCGCCGGCCGGCTGTCAGTGACCTCAAACTGCTCTGCTGCTCCCAGGAGGAGGAAGAGTGGTTTGCTTTGAAAGAGGTGGGCGTCAGGGATAAAAGCACGGGAGCATATAGCAGAATATAAAGTTAAATGTGGCAGGCTAATACTCAGACACATGCACATAGTCAGGTGAACAACATTTTCACTGTATTAAAGGAGAAGTCCATCCCTGCTACTTTCCCAGTTGAAAAACATTTGAGTTGAGGGAGGTGACGCTGTGATGAACGTCTCAGTCCTTCAAGTAGCACAACAGTTGTCAGAGGAGGTGTCAGATTTTGCACCACTGATGACAAATGTGCAAGCTGTGGCTGTTCTGCATTCTGGAGACTGATTATTGCACATTCATGCATAATTTAGGCTTCAGAGAGGTTCCCAGACATTTATGCTTGTGACCCCTTAATACATAGCATGTCTACTTGTGACCCCTCGTCATAGGGTGTGTGTCTATGAGGCAGTTCAATCGTACAGTGTCGCTCCCTTCTCAGTTTGATTTGAATAATTTAAAGGTTAATGTGAGGTCAGTATTTCACTTGATAAAAGCAAAGAAGAACAAGTATCAGTTTGTTTCGCAGAATTTTCTTGTTTTCCACACTGGTAATTATCTCACATCACATTTTGTGACCCCCTTGCCTGAAACTAAATCCTAATGTTTTCTACTGATGGTTTACACGGCTGAAATATTTCCCACTGAAGCTGTTCTCAAGATATTTAGTAAAGCTCTTGTTTAGCTGAGAGACTTCCAAAAGACACATTTAAACAAGAAGAGTCTAAATCAAAGCAGCGCCGGCTGATGTATCTTGATTGCCTGAGTAGCCTTGTAGTCTTAATGAATGCCACAGAAGACGTCCGACAACTGTTTTCACAGGCTGAATTTGACTCCTCATGACAAGTAAACTGACCTATGTGCGAATTGGTGGAATGTTCCTTTAATCATCAGTGTATCTGTGCGGGGAAATATCCCAGTATGAGCCATGATGTCGGTATCAGCATGTTGTCCACAAGAAACATTTTCAACATATACAGAATGTGCTGCATCTAATTCATTCAGTGATGCTAAACAAATCATTCATAGACAGGGTCGGGGCTTCATGGTGCATTCAGGTGCACCTCATAAACTCAGAAATCTAAACCGTTATGGGAACAATATCCCATTATTTTTTTTTACATAGGCACAATTTTAAAAAACAAACTAAACTGTCCACAAACTAAAACCACCAGATTCTTCTCCACAGGTCTCCTGTGACGATGATGAAGTTGTTTTACTGCAGCATTTTTAACAAATAAATAATAAAGTCATTCTTAATATGCATTTTATCCAAATATTTCTTGGCCAGTGGAAGCTTTCATCTACCAGTCCACTTGGCCTGTGAGCTCTGCCACATAATTAATATCAATTCAACCCGTTTGTTAATTCACTCTCCACCTGATTCCTGGTGCAAATGATACCTTGCGTGAATTATGGGCGTGACTTCTGGCACATCCAATCACTTAACCAGAACAAGTGTTTTCCATAGTAACAGGACACTACAAACTATATCATTACTGCTTATCCCCCGCTGCTTAAAAGTGCCGCCCGTGTGTTGGTTATTATGAGACTTTGTTGCTTATGGTGCCGTGCAGTGTCGCCCATAATCATTTCCCCAGTAACCTCCCTGGTGACCTTCCCAGGAAACTTGTTGATAGACATAACCTGGCAACCCAAAATTCTAAACTAATAAAATATTAGTCAGGACGTTGTTTAAAAACCAAACAACAAGATGACCTAAAAACTCAACATGCACTGATATTTTTAACAGCACTGAAGTGTTTCTTGGTGCATTCGCCATAAAACCATGTGGGGTTCTCAGAGGCGGCTCTATGTTCGTAACTTTGAAGAGGAATCTTTGAAATGTATTGCTCCGGGTGGACGGCTCACCAATATAACTGCACACACAGTCACAATGACTCCCCGGGTCTTGGCAGCAGATGCAGGCCTGTCCAGATGAACTGTTATTGATGGAGGAATGTATCATCCTCCCTCCCACTGTCTCTGACACACTGCATTGATGGAGTATGCTGTAGCACAGGCCAAGTACAACCCGAGTGTAATACATCCGTGGAGTGCAGATCCATATGTTCTGTGTCTCATTTCTTGCAAGGAAATAAATGTTTAATATACTTTATTGGACCAATTAAGCTTACAATGAATTAAGTTATGATATATATCAGAAAATTACAGATAATAAAAAGTATAAATGAGCATTTTGTGTCAACTTCAATGTCTCCAGGACTTTGTGGCTCAGACACAGTTTGGTCAGGACTCAAACAATATTGAGATTCAGGACTCAGCTTCTGTTCACAGCTGATAAAAATATCTGCTCCTTCAATATTTCAGGCGAAATGCAAATCTGTCACTTCCTGTCCACTTCAATAAAACTGTATTTAGTTACACATTTCCCTTATGTTTCCCTCCACATTCAAGACAAATGTGATTTCGTCGGATCCAAAATGAAAGCTCACAGCAGCAGCAGCAGCAGCTCCTCTGTAATGGAGTGTGTGTGAGGAGTCTCAGCAGAAAGCTTACAAGAAGCTGCAGTTATAATGTTCTAGCTTTCAGTATGCCATGTCAGCTTTGATATTTCTCCTTTCATTCTCCGCCGCGTGCCGTCTGCCTTTTGTTCAAACGTACTTTAGTCAGAAAGACAGAGTGCTGGTTTTAATCTGTTGTAATTACATGTGGAGGTGGGTTGTGAGGCAGACTGCCATCTACTGGCTTCATAGCGACCCCCATCACCACCTCCTCACCTCACCTCGCCCCCCTCTCCTCTACTTCTAACTCCCACACAAGCAGTCGTTTAGAGGAGCAGGTGGAGTTCATGCACACACATTCTGAAAAGGTGTGCAGTCTGAGGGCTGATGGAGCAGAAACCCCTCAGATTATTGTCCACCTCAGTGCGACGGTCATTCACTCAGCTCGACATCGAGGATCAAATTCATTTATCATTTTCTTTACACAGTTCATTCTCCAGTCAGGGTCGCCGGTATGTGTGCAGGTTTTTGGTAATTTGCTGGTTAAATGTCAGCCCAACAATAACCGAGCCGAGGCTGTGCTGTTGAGTGGATGTGAACTGAGCATGAACCATCATGTGAAGAGTCTCCGTTCAGCTGATGACATGCACACTAAAGACGCTGCTTGACCAAACATCATCTTAAAGCACTGACAGGGATTACAGGAGCAGACTCTGACTTCACAACAACATGTAGGAGGATCAGCTGAAGCCAGGAGTCATAAATTAACAAGAGGAAAATAAAACAGGCTTTTCTGATGTTTCTCTACATTTACAATGTTGTTGTCTGTGTTTAATCTATTGTTTCTGCTTTAGGTTCAATCCATGACGGAACGTGATCCAAGTATCACAGTATTGAGTAATGTAATTTGATTACTTGCTGTTACTTTAGGATTGCCTAAATACCGAACATATGCAAATAAAGACCAGAGAAAAATAAATGTCAGTCAGATTATTTATATCTTAATAAGGAGTGTGTATTCGTGTGTATTCACGTGATGTTGTGAGACTCGTGACGTGTTGTCATGTGTGCGCATGCGCGTGGTTACAGACAGTATATCATCTATCTTAAAACTGTAATCCTGTTAGTAATCCCCTCTTTACTGAACGTACCTGTAATCTAATTACATCTGTTTTTCTCTAACTTTATCGTAATAGTTACATTTTTTTGTATCCTGATTACATAATCCCATTACATGTATTCTATTACTCCTCAAACCTGAGAACAAGATGTTAAAACACACTTTTGTGATGTTTCTTTACATTTCTGACCTGCTCTGTGCTGCTTTCTGTGTTTACTTCATGATGTTTTCCCTCTCTGACCTCTCTGGCGCATGTGTCGCATCAAATCACTTAAAAAGATCAGACTAAAGTAATCAGATACATGCCACTGTAACTGAGCCTGAGTCAATCAGGTCAGGATTACTCCAGTTTTTTATCATAACTGATTAAGATAACAAAGTTATGTGTTTAAAAGCAGCTGTCTGCAAAGATTTGGACCAAATCTATCTACTTTTTATCAAATTACCCTTCATGTAACACTAAACACACACTTAGGACAGAGAAACCACATGCAGACATGCAGCAGGTCTGTTCGGGATGAGCTTCATATACATTTTTGACCATGTGAGATACATTTAAAACAAGTCAGCTGATGAAACTGCTGGATGAAGCTCCATGTGAACAGTAAAGAAGACAACAGATATTTAAGTCTCACAACTGTCTCCTGTTTTTTCAGCAGGACACAATCTAATCATGTTTCCTGAGCACACAGTGGACGGAGATCTCTGCATGTCTCACATCGACAGGGTCTCTCGCTGGGATCTGTCGGGCGCAATGAGCCTCTCCGAGCAGGAAGCTTTTATATGGTAATGAAATCGATTGGACCGATGCGCGCACCAATCAGAAGCGTTTGATTTATGTGTAGGGGACTGTTGAGAGGAGTAGTCGCTTGGCAACCGCCTAATGAAATGTTCGAGCTGAGGCTATTAAAAAATAGCGACCTTAAGAAGCGGTTTTTTCTGCCTGTTTCACACGGAACAGTCAGCGTCTTGTTTCTTTTGATCAGAGAAATGATTAAAATAACAAAACCTGATAAAGTGTTGGAGATTCATGAGAGACTGAAGAGTCGTGATTTAAGGTTTGGTGAGAAGCTTTTATCCCCTAAAGAGCTGCCAATCATGTGAGGGCCTCGCGTCAGTTCATCCTGTCCATGTTTAATCCTGAAGCACCGCTCAGTGTTACATCTGAGTGTGTAGGCTGTTTCATAGGAGGCAACAATGGATGAACACCGCTCCTCCTGAGCCGAGGAGAGACGTGACAGCGGCGCGCACTGCAAAAAAGCTTCATCTCAGCGAGTCCTGTCTGGGTTTTTCCCTTCTGGAGAATGAATGTGTTGAAAGATTGAATCTGCTGCATGTTTCTTTTCTTTTCTTTTTTTTTCTTCTTCAAGGATTAAAAGTCAGATCTACATTATTCGCCTCATAGAAATGACATTTGAGTCATGAAACATGTTGGGTGTTCACTGGCATCAAACTCAATCTCTCTCCACTCGCTTACCAATTAAAAACCAGGACTGTTGGATGAAAAGCAGCAGCGCGGTCGATATTTTGGCAGCCGAGTCGTGTTTGATCTCGGAATCTGAAGGAATGAAAATGGGATGGATGTGACTGACTGTTACTGTGGAAACCAACTTTCCCCCCCACCCCCTGCCCACACGATGTTGTTCCTCCTCAACTACCCTTCTCACCGCCTCGATATGTTTGCTGGCAGAATGTAGATTAGACAGCTCAGATGATTGCCATGATACATTCACCCAGAGCGCACAATACGGGCATCAACATTTCATGGATGACATGAAAGATTCATTTAGATTCATTTGAAGGAGGAGGAGGGGGATATTTTTTGGCACTTACAGCAGTTGGTAACAGCGAAACTGTTCGCCACTTCCAGATTGTCAATGTGAGGCGTCAATCTGAATTCCGAGGTGCCAAACTGAACCATTCCTATCCGAAATGCGCTGTACTCTTGATCCGCGCCCCTCGGAAAAAGTCCCCCTGAAACCGACACAAAACATCAGTCACAATTTTCACACATCATTTTTACGCACAGACTCTAACGCGTTTTCTCGCTTGGACCTACCGATCTGAACACTGGGCGAGCCTCCAAGCGCGCATCCCCATAAAACCAGCAGGACTGAAACGGATAAATTCACTATCTTTTCCATGTCCACAGTTTAGGTGTCCACATCCACCAGGAGAGTCTGATATTCCTCGTTCCTCTCCGGAGAGGTTAGATCCGACACATATTGGACACCTTCAGCCTTGGGGAGAAAATGATCAGCAGGAAAAGGACCGTGTTTTTTGTGCAGGTGTCTCGCAGTGGAAGGACAGCAGCAGCAGCAGCAGCAGCAGTGAAGGAATGGTCGCTGCGATGTAGGTCTGCTGTCTCTTCTTCCGCTCCTCCTCGCCGCTCCCCTCCTGCCGGCAGCTGATACCTCCTCTAAACGCACAGGGACACTGCGCGTCTCCGCTCGGCGCGCCGGAGATCCTTTCAGCATCACACCCACAAGTGATGAATGTTAATGAGAAAGGCGGAAAGAGGCGGAAAGAGCCGAGCGATAAGTACTTGGCGACAAGAGTGCACACTAGAATGGGAAAAAGCTGAAGTCTTTGGTTGAATACGTTTCATTTGGAGCTTTAACACATGAAAACATATTGAACACGTTTGATTCACAACATCACAGAGTCACTGTCCTCTCGTGTGCAGTTAGTTCATGTTTCTGATATGAAGCAGGACATTTAAACCTGACAGAGTTTTTCAAAAGGTCAGTCTGCTTTTTTCTCGGGTGTCAGAAGGATTTCCAACCCAGCACCAAGAACCTCATGTGGACTGACTTGTCACATCCCCACCAAGCTTGTGTCACCTGAACTTTACTAAACTACTGGAGCTCTTTCAGTCAATATTACAGCAAACAGGCCTGAAACACCTTCAGTGTGACTTTCTCAGCACTTTACAGAGTCAGCTGGAGCTGTAACCAACAGTTACTTTAAGCATCGAACAATCTACTATTTGTCTGTCAGTTTTTAAATTAAAGGTCCAGTGCGTGGGATGTTTGTGGCATCTCGCAGATTGCAGGTTGCAGATTGGAGCCAACTGAATCCCCCTCATCTCACCCTCTGTCTGTGGCTTCTTGTGTGTGTTTCCTGTTTTGAAAACGATGAATTATTGCAGGTTTGTCTGTTGCGCTCGCTTTCTTTTCATTCAGTTTTCAAAGTCGATTAAATAATCTGAAAAACAAACAAACTGTTGTCTTATTTTCTGATCACGTTTGTTTCGTGCCATCACATGTTCTTGTAGCGATGCTGCTGTTCTCATGATTTCAGCAGTTACCTTGTTGACTACAGTGTTGTGTCCAATATAAATGATGGACAAAAGCAAGAAAATAAGACCCAACTTATAAAAAAACGATATTTTCCTTTACATTCCCACCTCTGTAAAAGCTCAGCACTCTCTCTGACCTTGGGGCCGATCCGTTATAAAGGAGCCAGCTGCATGTGATGTGCTGTCCATGGTGCTGAAATCTGACACACTGTTGCTTCTCACTGCCACCTCGTCCTCTCCCACTCGCTCTGAGCCTCATTAGTTTGCTCCCAGACTGCTATCTCACTCTGTCCAATGATTAATATACATCTGTCTGTGCAGGCTGAGATATGCATATCATAAAACCGGGGGACAGGCGTGCCATTTATTTCCTGTTGCTTGTGAGGCAGCTCTCCTCCATTTAACCCTGCACAAGATGGTAGTTACAACTGTGCACAGATTTGCATGAGATTGTTATGCAGAGGGTGAGAATAAGACGCTGGATCAAAGTTAAAGAGGAGATCCATGTGATGGGTATTCCTGGGGGGCATGAGTGATGGCCTCCAGCTGATGAGCTTGATGAGTTTTCTCATTATGGGATGTTGGCCTTTAACATGCTGTAGAGGAGACTGAAACACATTTGAAGGTCTCAGCTCAAATAATCTTTTCATTACACATTTTTTCAAAGTTGATGCTTGTCTGTTATTTGGTCAACAGCAGCTCTCACGGTGGCACATTTCTTCAGCGGTGTTTCACTGTGTTCAGGAGGATTAAGTCTTCCAGATGCTTCCAATCACTGTTCTGAGTTAAACTGTAGAAGTAAATCCTCCATGTGCCTGTGAAAAAAATACAATTTAGAAATACCTTCAGTTTTAAAATGTCAAATACAGATATCGGAGGCATGTTGTCATGTGCCTGGTGCACAGCTGCTGCTGCTGATGGCTCCTGTGGTAGCTCTGTTAAGGACGTCTTCATCCTATGTTAAGGTCGTAAGTCTGATCTCTGCTGGAGCCATATTGGGTTCACAGTCCATTTGACCTCTTGAAGTGATCTTCAGCGACCTTTATCTGCCCGCTCACTCATTCTGAACATCAGAGCTGAAACTATTAGTCAATTTGTTGATTGAAGGGAATTGATTTTGATAATTCTCTTAATTTTAAAGGAGGAAGTGAGGAGAAGTAAAGAGTTTAAAAAGTCAGTGCAGGGAGAAGGTCGGGGGTGGACAGCCGGGTTAAACAAGTACAGGGCTTTCATTCAGGAGATCGTTGTTACAGAAGTAACATAGTGATTGTAACCCAAACCCCAACGTGTTCCTAAATCTGACCAAGTAGTTTTCTTGCCTAAACATAAACTGCAACCTTACAATGGAGGTCTGGTACATGTGAGTCAGCATATTTAAAACTTGTATTACTGCCTCATTCATCTTTATGCAAAACAATGAAAAATGAGACTCTGCTGCTGAACCTGAACTGCACACCCGAACCTTTGCTCTCTGACCCCATTCTCATTCTCATCTCCTCACGGCAGTAAATTGCATGTTCAGCTGCTCGTGCTTCCCGAACTCACATATGTTGATCCGTGTGACCTTGTCTGGAGGTTCTGCCACGCATGGATTCACTCTGCTGCTGCGAGATTGAAATGTAATTTCAGTTTGATTATCTTACAGCACATTCCCCAATGTAGTGAATTTGCAGCCCGCGAGATAATTTAACTGTCATAACGCTAAGGAGCATTGTGATGGGTTTCAGCAGCGAAATGAGAGCAACTCGTAATCAAATCATGAACCCGCTTGCTGTGTGAGTGTGTTTACCTTTGAGCCAATTTACACAAATAAACCACACGTGCTGATGAAAACAGCCGGGAGAATCCAACACTTTGAAACTGGTGGAACAAGTCAGTGACCTTTTGAGAAATGTTTCACCACTCAGGTTTGTCTCAGAAATCCTGTGCAGCTGCTTCAGAGAAAGCATTTACATACCTGGCATTTAGCTGCTGCTCTTATCTAAAAGGGATTTACAATGGGCAGCATTTAAGTGTCTCACTCAGAGACTCTCCAACGAGACACTTGTGATGGACAAACACTGCTTTCTGTTTGTTTGTTTGGGGATCTGACACATGACCTTTTGGTAAAGGATGCAATGATTCCCTTGCTGTCATTAGCTGCAGAACAGAATCAATGGATAAATGTTTCTGAGTGTCCTCTGGAGTCCATCAGGAGCCTAAAGAGAAGCCTGATTTCCCTCTTTTCACCTATTTATTATCTATTTTGGAATTATTTTCAGTCTCGTCTGACCCACAAAGAAGGGTTTGTAGAGAATCTCAGGAGATCTGCCACCCTACATGTTTTTATCAAAAATAAACTGAAATGAGGCGACTACTCAATCCATGTGGATGCAGGAAAACAGAAGCTGTGAAACTAGACGGCGTGAAGTATGAATGCATAGGCTCCATCTTATAAATTGGTTGGAAATGTTTGAAGACTGTGCAGCTGAGTGATTAATTTTCTTTACTGTCTTCTCTCTTTTCAGAAAGTTCCACCAGGCTGGAGTCTGTCCTGACGTGCACCGAGCAGGAGGCAGGGAGATACTGTATTCAACACACATCTGCACTTTAACACTGTGCACGCACAGATTTACAGGAACTTCCTTCATTTACATTCATGAATACGTTTCCCATCCAGCTGAGCTGCGTCTCTCTCAGGAGGTGCCAGTGTTAGCCATCAGGCTACGCTGCTGCAGACGTAATTTTGAACTATGTAAAAATACAATGATATCTCCAAGAAATGTATTGGACAACAACATGCATAATATGAATGAGATTTTACATGAATGCACATAATGCATTAGTGATTAAAGGATAAGTTAGCCCAACAATGAAAATTCTGTCATTATACCCTCAAGCTGATGTACATTTGTGGGAAGTTTTGTGGTTTTGTAAAACATTTCCAGAGTTTCACAGCAAAACATTGTTGCAGCGTTCTCCTGAGCACCTGAGGTAGATGGGACTTTTTTGAAAACGTTACAAAACAACTGAACAATACATGATATGGCTCCATGCAGCCTGACCCCACTTCACCTCTACCCCTCGTTTTTGAATGAACCGCTCGCCCCTCAAAACAGAGCTGCAGGGGGTCGTGGTTGAAATAGCCCTCGATGCGATGGGACAACCCTTCAAGTCCCTCATACATCATCAGCTGACGTCGATGGTGTTTGTGACATTTCCAACATGGCGTCTTCGGCTGTGGTGGTGATCACGATGCCATTTACATTCATCTGATTGGGATAGAAGAGCGTGGACACTCATGTTCACAACTTCACAGTATCAACCAAGTCATCGAATAAAAAGAGCACTGCTTTGTTACTGGCCACTAACGTTAGTGGTGCTTTACAGACGAACACTGGCAGCCACTGCTCCTCCCCTGCCCGTCTGCACTGATATTAGAGGAGCGGACCAGCTGCAGCAACTTTGCTGTTATACTTAACTCGCCTCTATTTTGTGTCTCTGCTCGATGATTAACAGAGTGTATCTCTGCAACTACAAGGTCTATATGAATAATCAAAGCATCATAATAAAGGGAACACTTTAAATATTTGTTCAGATGTGTATTTATAAGTATATTTGTCACTGAGTCCGAGTAAATTAAGTTGGCACACAGCATAAATGAAAGATTGTTTTTTTTATTACAATTTTAGAATGAATGATGCAGCTGCAGCTCCAAATCTCTACGAAGCTGAATCTGAACATTACCTCCAACTGCCAACTTTTATGCTAATAAAGTGAATCAGAACAAAATACAGAGTATTTTAGACTCAGGCGGAAACTCAAAATGTGCCATTTTGGCAACATCTGTGCCATTTAAAATTTCTCAGGTACCAAACTATATATTTAACTCATATGTTACCATAGGTGCTCAAAAATAAGCCCAATCTGGCTCCACTCAGGCTGAACAGGTAAAGTTTAATTAAATGCGTCATATATTTATTGGGTTTATTGGGATGAGACATTATTTACACCATTTTAAAGCTGAAGTCTTCACTGTAGCTGCTCGGCTAAAACCACTGCACAAGTCTGACAGTGTGTTGAGGGTGCAAATCTTTTCAAATCAATTTTTAATCTGAAATTCAATCGCTTCGGGAGACTAGTAGATAATGACTGAATTTTCATTTTTGGGTGAACTTACCCTTTAATAAACTTGCATATCACTCTAAATGTATTGTTCAATGTACATGTTGATCTATTATTAGACAACTGCACATCAACATTTTGATCACCTCAGGAAAAAAAAAACTGATGCCAAGTGCAATTAAACAGCTGAGCGAGAACACCCACAAACAAAAAGCACTCAGAGGACATTATGTCTCCTACAGCCAGAACAGACTCCTGCAGCACGAGCAGAACGAGGATGAGGAACATCAGTAGAGCCGTTTTATCAAAGACATTTTCATATGAAAAACACCTTTCATAGTATTTATTTGTTGATATTCACACTCTAGATTATTCTAAGAACTGAAACTAAAGTTCTGACTTAAGTTTAAATGAAACAAACGCAGCACAAACACCAGAACAGCATTTGAACTCATCATTCAGCTCTATGTTGACGAGGTTTCAGTGATCCTCCTCGTTGTACAGTTGCCGTTGATCGGGGAAATAGAAAGCAGCAGCACCTTCGTGACTTTCAGCTGCTGCTGACGTGACACTGTCTTAGAGGCTGTTTGAGCATACAGTAAAGAGGTGATGTGAATACATAACAAGGCCGTTGGACACACAGAAGTTGCTAAGCCAAGCATATACTGCCATTGGAGCATTTCTGTGGGAGTTAAAACTGCAGGGATCGGTCCCAAGGTCAGAAAGAGTGCTGAGGCCGGACACTTTGAGTGCATCAGCTTACGTCAATAGCATTCAATGTGCACTGAGCTCCTTTTATTTTTTTTGTCCTCGGATCAGATGGAAAACATGAAACTCACTCAGTCATTATGTAAGTAACTGCAAAGCAAGTCATTTAAAAGAAGTTACTGAGGGAAAATATTCACTTTCATCTGCACAGAGTTTTAACACTTCAAAACTTTTATTCCAAAAATTACGATGCTGTTTTAAACAGATTCTTGCTTTGAAAGTCGAGCGTGTGATTAGTTCCTGTGTTCGTACTTAGTCATGTTAAGTTCGTAAAATGTGACTTCAAAACGTCACAGCTGGGAGAACTATTAAAGCACGTGACCAAGAAGAAGTGTTGTCAAACAGCAGGAAAATATTCACTCATCAACAAGCGTAATAGTTTCCAGCTGTCTGTATTGAGTCTCTCACTAATGATGCATCGTCCTGCACCCGCACTGCTGGATGGTTTTTGTGTTTCCAGCTGAGCAGCCGTTGTTTTTTATGAGCCCCGCGGTCATGAACACAAATTCAGAATATCTGTTGCAAAACAGTCAAAGATGCATCACTAACACAGTTTTATGAGAAGAAATCTGATGAAAATCTTTCTGTTTATTTTACAGTTACATTTTTCCTGAATCTTCAAAACCCACAAAATAAACGGAATTACAAAAATATACTGTGAATTTACACGTCTAATGTCAAGTAACCTGTAAAATCTGGAACTGTAGAAATTTCAATTTTTAAAAGAAAATTGTTTTTTTCCACGCACTTTTTTTTCTTGAAAATTTTACATTCACTTTTAATACTGTGTTTACATTTATTAAATGAAATAAGGTTTGTGTTGATGAACAGTAAAAGCAGTGTTGTTTCTGTCGTCACATGAAGTGTTGTGTAGTTTTCAGACCAGAAGCTTTGAATAAATGTTTTCTAATATATTTCCCAAACTAGTTATCAACCTACTTTGGCAGTTTTATGTTCTGAAATGCAAATGTTTGAAAGTTTTGCGCATTATTATTTAATTGTGACTGTGTTGACCATATTTAAGTGATTCCACTGATTTTACGTGTCAATATCCATAAATAAACATTAGAAGGCTAATCTAAAATCAAAGCTAAAAAGTGTATTTCAATTACAGAAAACTACTGTATTTTTGTGTGACGTTACAGTATTTTTTTCATCCCTTGCTGCCAGAATATTACATTTTTGTATTTTTTTTTTACGATTGTTTTATAGTGAAGAAAAATAGTTTGAGACACAACATTATTTATTGTTCCTCAGTTGGATTATCTATTGTTCTGCTTCTCCCCTCCTCTCTCCTCCACTTCCTCCACTATCAGACTCTTTCAGACTCTTTCAGACTCGACATTATTTCACTCTCACCTTTCCTCCGCTTCGTGGCAGAACTAACTGTAATGACGGCACCGCGGTCACAGCCATTTCTACAGATTGGTTCAGTCTGGCTGGAACCAAACTTCTCGCCACCTCGACCTCTGACAGGAAACGGCATCCTCCACACTTTTTGTGAGACTTCCACATATTTCGAGCTACTGCCAAAAAAAAAAAAAAGAGATCATCTGCCACCAAACAGCTGCTGGCTTGGAAAATGGTGGCTGACCTGAAATCCACTGTGGCATTCGGAAAATAACCTATTATGTCGGAGAATTCGGATAAAAGCGTGAAAATTCCCTCATGACGCACAAATATGACGGCGAGTAAACAAACAAGACAGCTAACAAACAGACTGCAGGTAATGATGATGTCATGTAGCTTCAATTAATCACTATACTGTTTAAACAAGCTCTTGATTCTATGATATGACTTGAGAATTGAAACACTGATGATAACAACACATTCTCTTCCTTTCTGATAAGAAAATCAACATTTACTCTGCGTGTTTATCTCTGAGGCTAGAATAAGGTTGTAAAAGCACAACGCTGATGTGTGAAAGCCTCGTTCACAGTAAATGAGCTTCCAATAAGCCCCGTGGCCTCTCCTCCCCCACTGCTCCTCCACTAATCATTGCCTTGACTGTCATGGTGGTTTTCTTGGTGGCCTGTGTGGCAGCCTGGTGAGAGGTCATGTTGGATTAGAAAGCGCCCTGTGTGATATAGGTTACTGCACTGAGCTACTGGCAGGGTGCTGGGGTGCGGGGGTGGAGCACACACACACACACACACACACACACACACACACACACACACACACACACACACACACACACACACACACACACACACACACACACACACACACACACACACACACACACACTCACACACTCACAAACACACACACACACACACACACAAAGAGACACATGAGTCACAGCAGTTACGAGGGCTTTGTTTGATACCTCTACTGTCCTGCTGCTGTGGATCGTTTCCTCGGATCATTGGTGAGCTGAGCGGTGCATATTTTAACGTCTGTTGTGTTTGATGCAGATTACAGCCTCACATAATGACCAGAAATGTCAAAATGTTAAACAGATGTGAAGAAATAGCAGCTACTAAAATGCCAAACATCACTTCATATCTTCTAAAGGTTTGGGTGATTAATAATTTAAAGTAATGTCGCCTCTGAAAATGACTTATAATTCTGTTTCATGTCTCTTTATTTAAGCATGGAGTGGACGCCTCCCTTTGCTTTGCCTTGTGCCATCATTATGTTTTACTCACAGCCTGGCACTACATCTGTTTTCCCCCCAGGAGAAGAGCATTTTGTCTCCTGATTACATTAAACAAGTATAGATGTGGCCATTGGAGGGCACTGCAATGCAGAATCACTCATTTATGATTCAGTCAGAGCTCCAGTAAGTCAAAATTAACCACATTCAGATACATACAGTCATTAATCTGTGAAAACGTCTGCTTCTCTTTGCGGTTCATGTTTCGTCTTTCATGTTAGAGTTTCAGTCCGACTCCCGTGCTGCGTCTCAGGCAGGTGTTTGTAGTGACAGACCAAAATTCTCTCCCATGTCTGTAACCATGGCAGCCACAGACAGAAAAAACAGAAGTCTTGTTTTCTGATTTTGTGAAAACCAAAAAAAAAAAAAAAAAACGAAAAAAAGAGAAAGAGCCCAGCAATGACAGTTTGTCTCTCCTTTACGTGAGCAATCTTGGGCCAATTTGCCACAAACTTCATTAATATGACCCTGTTGTCGTGACATGAGGTCGGCATCTATCTTGCTTCATTAAAGCCGGAGACAGATTTCATACGAGGAGCCTCACAATGATAGTCAGGGGTCGTTCTCCGAGCAGGTTTGCATGAATAATAGGTGGCTGGTTTGGCAGATTAGGGGAGGTCAAGCCTCGGTGGAAGAAGCAGATGTGTTTGTGTGGTGATGTGCGGAGGTACATGTCGGCAGAGCAAAGGGAAGATGCTGGAGATACAGACGATCTCAACCTGGTGCAAGTCCCTCCAGGATCATAAGCAGGGGAGGCCAGGGCCGGTTAAATGTTTGTGTTACTGTAGTAAATGTTTACAGGTCAAGAGCGCAGAGACTATCCTGTCGAGGGTCGTAATTCATTTCCTTTAAGATTAAAAGTGCGCTGTGGACTAAATGTATTACAAACTGTGTTAGACAGAGATATTGGAAACAGTAATTAGTTTATTAATATTATCTTTTTAATGGTCAAAGGCAGAAGTAATTACACATTATTTTAAATGGCTTAAAAATGCTGTTTGTTTTAAACAGTGGGCAGTTATTCCATTAAGAGGAGCCACTGAAGGTGAATCACCATGAGCGTTTTCTGAGATTTTATGTGAATGCATTATGTAATAAAATATGCACTAATATGCATAATTTCCCAGAACTGAAATCTGAACATTCAAAGCCAAGTTCATAATGTTTTATTCATTCTGACAGTGACATATTATCATAAGATTTCAGGAGAGGAGATTTTGATGTCTCTTTCAATCACTCGGCTGTAGATCAGTATATTCTGTCAACAAAAGAACAAACAGCTTTTGTTTCAGGGCCACGATGTTTTATAAATGATATGAACAAACCCCTCTATGAAAACCTTTCAGATTAAACAGCAGATGGGAGTAAAACTGGAAAGTTTAGTACATGCAAGTGCTTGTGAAGTGAAGGTTTCTTGCTTATGGCATGAGAAAAAAACTCATTTTGAGGGAACAGCCCTTCACAGAAAATGGTGAACAGGGTAAAAATTTCATCCAATGGATATCACCACGACACCCCCACAGTTGATTACTTACATTGAGTCTACTGAACTTTCATTAGACATGTGCCAATGTGCATAAATGTCCAGAACAGAAATCTGAACCAACATTAAAACCTGAATGTGTATTTTAGATGCTGCTGACTGGAATAATCTGACATAAAGTGTGCCAGGGAAATAATGCAGAGAACTGTGCCAACCGACCGGTGTCCCCGACAAATATGAGACAAAACTGCAGGATTGGGTCTGAACCTCCTGGCAAGAGTCCGGACCAGAACCTCGCAGCTGCACTCTCACTGATTACTGTCACAAAAATAACAAAACAGCGTTTAAGTATTCAAATATGTGTTCATCTTTATTCACAGCAAATGGTGAAAAGTCATTTGATCATCATTTATTTATTTTAATTTTAAACTTTGCTTGTAAATTTCACAGACATATGGTCACGACTCAGTGACCCATTTACACGCTACAGGTGGGAAGATGTCAAACGATACATTAGTTTAAGGAGTGGCAGTGTCACATGACCATCTGGACAGGAACACGGTGTCTCACATATCCACTTATCTTTTCAAGAGCAAAATCATAAGAATAACAAAATGTAATAAATACTCTGTATATATTTATATATTATATATATATACGTTTAGCTTTTATCTTCATATACATGCATCTTTTTAACATGCAAGGTAATTACAATGTTACACTTTGCAAATAAAATGCTTGAACTTATTAAACTCGGGGAAAGACTCCCGCTTAGCGAGGGCGAAAAAATCAAATAGCTATTTACAAATGCTCTTTATAGATCTGTGCATCTTTCTGCTCGCTCGTTAAGAATCAATCTCTGTGGATTTGTTCACACATCATCCATCACAGCAGTTAATCTGCAGTCCTGTATTCACCTCTCGAGTACCATTATCAATAAATAAAGTATTTCAATACAAGATGCTATAATATCCATTTTAGGTAAATAAAGATTAAGTTATAATCATTTTAATACACGAATGATGACAGTTGTCTACTTTTATGTGAAGATAAATGTAATAATAACGATACATTGTAGTTTCAGTGTGTTCTCAGCCATCACCTGTTGGCTGAGACTCACTTCTCAATGTTCACTTTGGAATTAAACTTTTTCAATGATCAATAAAGATATTTAAGGGAGTGAAGTGGGGGATTAATAATACAAGATCATTTCAAGATAATCACAAGTATACGGACCAATAAATCACATTAAAGAAGAGGAAGGAGAAAGGGAAGAGGGCTCGGGCGTACAGGTCGACCCTCTTGGCAGCAGAGGGGATGACTGGTTTCGGGGGAGGAGGTTTCTTGTTGGTCTTGGACTGGGATTTGCCGGCAGCGCCGGCATTATCGATCGGTTTCCCGTAGCAGTCAAAGTTCGACAGCTCAAAGTCCCGCGGGAGCGAGCCCACGATGCTGAAGTCGTTGGTCCGCAGGTCCGATTTAGAGGTGCACACCTTCTTGCAGCGGGTCTCAGCCACCTGGGAGCAAGAAAGCGACATGAGGGAGAAATTGATTGTTAAATCCTGCAGGGTTCCAAAAATTCATTCATATATCTGAGACATATAAAGCAAGATAAGATTAGGAAACAGCCTGAGAGCGCTGCTGGCAGCCCCGAGGCAGAGTCACCACAGCAAAGTGGTATAAAACTGAGCAGCAGCCTGGGACTACAGTGCTCAGAGCCATGCACTCTGACTGCTGGTGCTAACAGAGATTATTTCATACTGCAGGATAAATATTTTTAAGGATATGTTGGCATACAGTACTATGTAGGCCCCTAGTTATGAGGGGGCTAGGGAAATCCAGAAAGATTGATTGCTTAACGAGTGAGCAGAAAGATGCACGGATCTGTAACTGAAGTGTTCGTGAGCCTGAATGTAGTGACGTTATGCAACCATGTGTTTCACTAAGCCGTGACCCTCGTCCCACCCTTGCTTGTGAACGACTGAGCGTTTCAACGAAGCCGCTCCTCAGACCAAATCATGACACTATCACCTGTTACTGATGGACCTGTCCTCGTCTTCTGCTGCCCGTGATGCAAATAGTTTGAAAAGTACTGGCATCAAATTCAGAATAAGCATATATTTACAAAAATCAATGAGGATGATGAGGGGAAATACAGTGCAAAAAGATATTCCAACCTTTTTGGAAAATCTACCTTGTAAACAACGTATATTTTTAGTCTCTCTGACAAGACAGCATTACTTGTCTGTCCTTGGTTACATCCATGTCTTCTCTTTATAGATTCCTTTATAGATTACAGACCAACTTGCATAAATCATCAGGTAGAAACATCCCAGACTCTGTAATGACACACTGGCCAAAGATAACTGAATGCTCCACTTTCACTGACAACTGTTTGACACATTAAAAGCGTCGTGTGCTTAAACAGTAGCCAAATTTGTTTTTCTATACATCACGTCCACGCTGCAGGCAGGTTTCATCAGAACTGTGAGGAACGTAAACTGAAGCTGTTCTCGGGCTGCGGGACACGATTGGAAACAGACCAGAAGCTGTTTGATCCTGAAACTTGGACAGAACTCACGCTGATACAACAAAACTGCTGTTATTTTAAGAGAAAAACGAAAGATCTTCGGAGCCAAAATTAGATTTACTTTGTCTTCTACAATGTTGCCTAATATGGCTCTTCTTTCATCTGAGGACTCGTAAACCCTCGACACCCTTGACGTGCTCTCATATCGGACAACTTATATGAAACCGCAGAAGGATGCAGTTTAGTGCCATCCAAAAAAAATCCCTTTCATCGACTTCCCTGAAGGCCTGCGGGGTGAACGGGATCTAATCAGACTATGGATGCTTACTCACTGAAGTCATTAAGCTCATTAGAGCTTCATTATTTTGATTTGGTTTTGACAAGAAAACCCATTAAACCTCAACGGAATAATGTAATCCTCTTAAACCGAATGTGCCTCGGACAGACGTAGACCGAGAGCTAAATTAATTTCAATTAGGCGTACAATTGGAAGACCCGCAGAACATACGGCATGCCTGATGTGCATGTGAGCGTCCGACTTGAGTCCTGACTGTGTTTACAGTGTGTGTGTGTGTGTGTGTGTGTGTGTGTGTGTGTGTGTGTGTGTGTGTGTGTGTGTGTGTGTGTGTGTGTGTGTGTGTGTGTGTGTGTGTGTGTGTGTGTGTGTGTGTGTGTGTGTGTGTGTGTGTGTGTGTGTGTGGACAATGGCAATTTTTTTTTAATGAATAGGTTTCCGTGTTTTGCATTTTGATGAGATCATTATGCCTGAGGATGTTGGATCTGGATTCTCTCATTGTACTGTGTGTTAATGAAGGCAGGAGGCTCCTCAGAATCACACACATAAACACAAACACACGGCAAGTTGTTGTGGTGATCAACAACAGCACTAATACCTGAGAGGACATTATGCTTATACTTTGATTATGGATATGAGTATGATATAATACATATTAAAATCATATATAGTTTGTTCCCAACAGGAAAAATCAGAATTCAAATCAAAATCAAGTCAGAATTATAAGCAGGAATTTTAAGTATGATTTCACATCACCAGGCTCAGTGAGTTAGTTTGACTTTTTTAAAATTGTTTTGTTTTTTGCTTCATGTCCAAAGAATCCATCTTTGGTCACATGAAGCTAAACAGAGCGGAGAGCAGAAGAGATGGATCACATTCAGCCTGTCGCTGATGACGCTTTAGTTTTTCATTAGGTTTTAAAAACATATGCAGATATCTGTTTGAAGAGATGAGATGAAACGTCCTCTGGACACTTCAGGCTGATAATCAGATTGTAAACACTGACTGACACATGGAAGAGGAAGTCTCGGCCTGGAGACTGAAGCACTGACCGTTTCCCCCAGAGGCTACATCATCAGAGACGATAGCTGATGGGTTGCTGTTAACCAAGAGGCAAACAGGGAACTGCCAACAAGTCTAAATTACTGGAGGCAGGACTTCACCTTCATGTTCCCCTGCCCCGAAACACCCGATTCCTGTGTCGTTATCAGGTTTCAGCAGAGCTTGATGACAAGCTCATCATTTGGGTGGGAACCATCTAAAACATGCAGATCATGGTCCCTCAGGAACAGGACTGAAACACTGATATCACTGGAAAGAGTTAATTTAGCTGATCTCAGTAAAACTGTAAGATGGTTTGGTTTGACTGAGTAAGAAAACACAGTAACTCTCTTAATCACTGAATGATGAACAACACATGCACAGACACACACAAACACAAACACACAGTGAAGTTATCAAACCAGATCTACTGACATGCAGGGTGCTGACATGAAGCGGCGTCCCCCCGGTCCCGTTGACCGTGTTGTTCTTGGCAGCGGGGCTCTTTCCCGCTGCCTTCTCCTTGGCTGCCATCTTGGCCTTCTCGGCCTCGATGCGCTTCGGGCTGTTGAGCATCACTTGAACCACGGCGTACTCCACCAGCGAGGCGAAACCAAACAGCAGGCAAGCGATGAGCCAGATGTCGATGGCCTTGACGTAGGACACTTTGGGCAACTCCGAAGCCAAGGATGTGCACTCAGAGGACAGAGACAGCACCGAGAGGATGCCTGAAAAAGGACAAAGGATAAGTGACCTTGTCAGTCAGAAAAGTGAAGTGAGGAAGTTGGATGAAAATTGTAAGTTTGAAATTATAACTTTTCCACCATCCATCATATATCTTTTCTTCTACACTCTGTAATTCATTCCTGCTTTGTCCACTCGGTTGATTCAATTCCAGCGACTGTGCCTGTATTTTGTTGATAGCTATAATTGCTTTGTGAAATATAAACTTCAATTTCAACAAAACTCTTAACTCTTCTAGTAAAAGAAAAACATTTTCTGAAATGCAATTTTTATTTTAAAAACAGGCAGCAATATAAATCCTCTTTAAAAATATGTTTATCTCTGTAAGAATTATGTCGGTTGGTTCGGACTTCTAACAGCACAGTGCCGTTGGTATCACGTGTGTGCCCGTTAGCTAGCTAGTGTTAGCAATAAGTGATAAATAACTACTTATGTGATTAAAGAATAAGTAAAACATGACAATAACTACGATCAGGCGTTTGAGCTCAACTCTGGTACTTGACGTCTTTTTGATATTTGGAGCTGTGCAAACATTTCAGTCTGTGACAGAAACTGATGTAGGATCAAAGCTCAGCTCTGGTTTATCGTGTGATAAAATATGACCATGAAGTTCAACATACACGACCGATAAGACTCTTCTTGTTCTTCTTGTGTCGCTTTTGTTTTCACTGAGAAAATGCATTTGATTCATCTGCTGCTGAGAGACCAGAGTGTTACATTTCCTCTTTAAAGCCAGAAATACAGAACAGATTCATGTTCCGGTGTGAACAGCTGTAATAAAACACTCACATCCACACAGGGTTTCTGAGAACATGACTGCAATTAGAAATTCATCAGCGCTCCTTTACCTCCTTTATTAGGACATCTCCAAGAGCTTCAGACAGCCTCTAATGATAGTAATTTTAAATTGTTTTTATCTCTGATGGCTAACAGGATTACAGGTTAGAGATCGGCCGTGCACAGCAGCACTCTGTCAGGCTACAGCAGGAAGAATTACTACAACTCTTCAGAGGGTATCAGAGGCACCAGTGAAGGGCTTCACTCCCCTTTCCTGACTGTAACGACTCTTTAGAGAGATAATAAACACAATGTGATGACCGATGGGTTTCGCCTCCGGGCCTCATTATGGTCTCTCATCAAGGGAGAGTTCGTATGGGGTTCAGGATTTCTAATCAAACTCCCCCTCTGAAATAAACTGTGAAGGAGCATCGTCAACCTGAAAGCCTGCCTGTTATCCACCAGCGAAGGTAAACATGAGCGGTGGCCTGACTGAAATAGATTTGGTCCCCAATGACACACTCAGCTGCATGTACAACATCAAGCTGGCCTTTGTATCGGACAGAAAAACACGAACAACATGTTTCTGTAACACAGCAATAACCCATTTTTACTGTTAGTGGACAGAAAACATGGAAATGCACAAAAACGCACCGTTCAATTAACACTTGGACACATACAGTACACACAGTACACGGACACATGGACACATACAGTACACAGACACATGGACACATACAGTACACACAGTACACGGACACATGGACACATACAGTACACACAGTACACGGACACACGGACACATACAGTACACACAGTACACGGACACACAAACACACGGCACAGAGCAATAAATGAGAGTGGTCCCACACCTGCGTGTCGACTGACCTGGACTGATCCCATTTACAGAGAAGTCAGAGGAGGCTTCCAGGAGGAGTTGGAGTGATGATGGGATGAAAGTGGTGATAAACAACTGGAGGGAGGATGGAGAAAAGGAGGCAGGGGATGACAGGAGTGGGATAACAATGGATTATCTTATCCATGCAGCCCTGCACACACCGAGGTGCCCGTGTGATACTGTACGTGGGCGACACTGACACATTACAAACAGAGCTGAATTATGGAGGAGGTAAGAAGTGGAATGGCCTTTTTTTTTCCAGCAAACACAAGCTTTGTCTGAATCTTTAATAGCGTAGGTCAGTTCTGCCGTGTGCAGCGTTAGCATGCATGTATGGGAAATACCTCATATATATATAATATTATTTTGTATTTGTGTTTTCTATTTTTAGAGCATCTGTTAGCCAACAAGCATTTTAAAGTAGGTAGGCAGCAGCACAAAGCACTGCAGGCCTTTATCGGATTATGTTTGTTTGACGGTTTTAATGTGATGACTGTTTTTGTCGTTCTTATATATTTTATGACTAAGAAGATTTTTAGGGCATCAACTTATTTCCCTAAAACTGTCAGGAATGGATTAAACAGTGTGTTTGTCTACTTTAATGTCAGCTGCAAACTTTAGCATTGTTGGCTAACTAGCTTACATAAAGTATTCCCATGTACAGTTACCTACTACTAAAGCAGGAACCTATCATCATCAACCTATTCACACTGTCACCTTTTTTCATATTGTCACTTGATCCACTGCTTGTATAAAAATATTGATGTTTTAACTGTAACAATAGATCATTTATCTTGTGTTCAAGCTAGATTTTTTGGTAAAAGTATTTTGATGAGTGTGTGTCACACAGGACTGATTTCGATGACGATATCCAATACTTTGTTTGGTGACTTATAACAAATGTTATATCAGTGAAAAGGCTGCCGAGCCGGAGACGACAGTTAGAGTGTGGAAACGAAACATTTTTGATGAGCGACCTCAGCATCTGAACATTTTGTAAGCGTGACACTCCGCCGTGTTTGCTGCACCAAAAACAGGATATTTTGGATGAGGAGTCGGGACGTCTCCACCCATGTTTGTGGTGACAAACAGGTAATTAAGTCAAAATATGTTGTTGACTGAACCCAAACTAAGTGGAGACTAAGCCAAACCAGACCACGAGCACAGTGCTGTCACAAGATACAACTGAAAAGAAACATGAAGTTGCGACATAAAGAAATATAAAGTGGTTTGCAGAACCACAGTGATGGAGCTGGTGAACAATGAGGATGTGCTGAGACGAGTGTGCTTAATGACCTCATATCAACCTTGTCTTCCACTCTGAGCCAAATAAAGTGTATGAATCTAGTCTGGGAGTTTCTGTCCCTCGTCTCCATCACACCGGGCTGTGTTAAACCAGGACAGTGCCAGCAACCAACGGCGAGAGCAGGAGGGACTCTGGAGTTGGCTCATCTGTGTCTTGCCTGTGATTTATTCAGTGTGTAAACAGAAACACAAAATAAATTAAGCACTACCAGCTCTGAACCATTGTTGCGTCCCCTCGGGGCCCGGGCTAACGGTCGAGTAATCTCGCTGGACCTTCCTCGGTGCAGACACATTGTGAGCCTCTCAGGTTTGGAAAAAGCAGCTCTGCTCCTCATGCTCCTCAGCACAGCCCTTCATTAATTGGGTTAATAGGGATCAGGTGTGGCTCGTTGGCCAGCTGAGTGGCTCCTGTTTTTCTCTGCCTCTCGAAAAACCCTCGCTGCCCATGCTGAGACACACAAGAGCCTGTGCTCGTTTCCTACCATCAGCTCAGCCGTGAAGCTGCATATTTTAAACACGAGTGGCCCAAACTTACTAAATGTTGTTAGAATTTGGCGCTGGCACAGCTCGACAGGAAAAGCTGAAACCAGTTAGATAAAATGTTTGACATTAAGGTCTCTTGGTGAGCCTGAGGGTGTCAGCAGATCAATGACAGAAGTGGAAATCAGGTATATTAACGATGGGTTAAATCTTGGTCTCCTCAGTCACTACACATGCATAACTTTTACATGGAGCAACAAGTAAAACATATATTTAGACCTACATCAGATAAATGTTGCACCGCTGTGGGTCCCATCTGTCAGTTACAGCTGCATTCACTGATGTATCACATACGGAATAACAGCCGACGTGGCACCATGCTTGATAGATAAAGTCCTTCATGGTGTCACAGTGATTGATGATGTCATAATGGAGATGACTGAAGCCATAATGTCAGTGATCCCTAAAAACATATAAATCCTACAGGTCTGTGTTTGATCTCGTGGCTTTTTACACTTAATTACCTCGATAACAGAAACGCTCTCACCCTCTGCTTTTTCTCATGCGAACCAGCATGCACTCGAGCCGAGCCGAGGAATATCTACAGATCAACTGTATCGGCAAAAGTCAGTGTAAGACGGTGGAATAGATCGATTAATCCGTACCCAAGGGGACCCTGGCGGCGCTCGCATCAGGGTTGATCCAGAAGGACAGCCAGGAGAGGACCACGATGAGCAGCGTGGGGGCGTAGACACCCATCATGTAGAAGCCAACCTGTCGCCGCAGGGTGAAGATGACCTCCACACAAGTGTAGTACCCTGCATGGAGGAGGAGACAGTGGTCGGATATGACTAAATAACTTCAGTGAGACACATTTTGCCTGAACATTAAAAAAATCAGAGGCAGAATACTGAATACTGCCATCATCAACAGTAATGACTCACCATCAGAATTTGATCCATTCGATCGGATAACATTTGGAAAGTCTAGAAGAGTCAGGGGATTAATATCCCACCAAGTTAGTTGGGGGATGAACTGGACCTTTCGCCAGTAGTGCTCGTGCTCATGCTCCATGGGTCCAACAATGTGGAGGATCCAGGTAATTCGAGACCCGGGAAGTAAAGCTTTTTTGGCTGCATGCGCGACTGAGCAGCTTTATAGAGATGAACAGGGCTCCACCTCCAACGCTGTATCCAGATTTCCGTTATTACGTCCATGAAAATAACCTAAACGCAGCCCCATCTTTAACCTTCCATCCCTCTCCACCCTCTTTGAGATCACTTGTTCAGGTCTGGACCCAGACACCATCCTATCCAGACCCAGACCTATAACTGATTACATTTTCTATTTTACCTGGTGCAGCCTCGAGGAAACTCACAGAACAATTGCATGTGTTGAAAATCATCCACCGTGATGCCACTCAGACATGAATACACACAGACCAGAGATGAGACGAGAGGAAAGAGTTGACAGTGAAAACAGCTTTTAATCAAGAATGGACAGACTGCAACACGTTCATTCGTCCCATGAGCTCAAAATGAGTTTGTCTCATGTCTGAGACTGTGGCGATTATTGGAAGCAGCGATGTAAAACGCCACTGTTAGATAAGCACAGAGCAGTCTCTGTTTGTTGGTGAATGCAGGGGGTGTGTCTCTCCCTCTGCCTTAGTACATGATTACCTGCATCTGGCCTGATTGCCGGCACACCTGCCATCCATCCGCTCATCATCCCAGCAGCATCAACACCAACTGCTTACACATCAAGCCCTGCAGCCTCTATAGCCTCCCTGCTCTGCCCAGCCTGACTCAGCCATCCTCCCTCCACCTTCGTCATCCGGAGCCCCCTTCCCCCCCCCCCCACCTCTTTTTTGGCAATAATATCTTACATTGGTCATCAAGCCACTGAGTCTCTGCTCTGCATTTTGGGCTCCCTTGTTAAACATTTCTGGACCTTTGCTTCAGGAAATCTTCTGTAACTTGACCTCTTTGAGATTTAATAATGTTGCCTGAAGCCCACCCTTCTGTCAGTTTCATCTTGGGTCTATACTCTTTGCTTGGAGGAGGGGTTGTCCAAAAATGTAACAGATTGCCTACTGATACTCGAAATAACAGTCTGAATAAGACGACTTATTTGGTCTTGAAATATGAACTGAGGAGACTCCGGCTCCTGAACTGAAACTAAGCGGGAGAGAAATGGCCCCTGACTAGCTCTACTAAATCTTTATTAGGCATTTAGTGGAAAAGGTAGGAGCCAGGTGAAGTCGTGTATCTGATCTGCCTCCTTTTGCCTGAGCGCAAAGCAAAGCTGTGTACGCCATTAGTAACAGAGAAAGCACAAGAGAAGGAGAAGAAAAAAGGTCAATGGCCACGAGGACTTTACCATCATTTCAGCTAACGTTGTCTCAGCTGAGACCTGTTTGAAGATTCAGGGCAGCATCCCCCAAAAAAGCACCGCTTCCAATTGTTTCAGACCTAAACCACCTCCTCAACTATTTTTAGTGGATGGAAGCTTATCATTTCTTAACAGCACGCCATACATTTCCATTCATAAGGGATCAATTGGAAGCGATCCATCTCTGCTGGAAATATGGTTTACATTAAGTGGTCTTAAACCAGCATGGAGTGAGCATTTACACACATCAGACCTCCTACAGCAGCGTTGTTTCTTCTCTTTGAGGCTGCTCGGTGGGTCCAATGGGATGGTAGAGTGGATGGGCCGAAGTAATATTTAACTAGCCCGGGGATCTCTGGGCGAGCTTTATACAGCGTATAAGGGCTGCCTGTGTCGCAGCGCAGCCTCGAACCACTCGCACACAGAGGTGATCTTTGTGTCTGGCCAGGTTGCCATGGCAACCCGTTAAAAGGCTGACTCATTGCCAGCAGTGCGCCTCCCAAGTGCGAGAGCACTGAGGTCACACCAGCTCTGTTGGCTGATAGAGATTTTCCATTTCACTGCGAATGTCTTTTTTTTTTTTGTGCACTCGCATTGGTCTGTATTCATGTATGGCAAAGTACCAGGAGTACTTTTTGTAGTTTTTCTTCTATTTCATTAAAGAACTACTCTCGACCTGCCAGCATCCTGGAAAAAAAGGTCAGTGTGACATGTCTGAAATCTAACATCGTCAGATGTTAGACTTCATCCTAACTACCTCCAACCAGAACATGTAGTCACACAAACCTTTGTTTAATATCACAGTGCACGTCAGATTTTCCATGCAGAGTGACCTGCGCTTCCTGATAATCCAAGAACAAGACACACCAGAGAAGAAACTAAAGGGCTGAGATGGACAAGTGGATATGTTTGACTCCAACTGTTCCACCGATCAATAAATGGTGGCGGTAACCACGGCACACAATAATGTGTCAACAAAGGCAGAGAAGAAGAAGAAGACTGCCACTGCTTTTAATGTTCTTATTTTCTCTGACTATTCACTGGTGTGCACCCAAACACCAAGACACATTTACTTAGCCATGAATATGATTCTAGTAAACAGGAATCTCAGCAATACATGATTCAGTGTTAAAATACAGCTCTGCAAATGTTTTATCTTAGTTAGACCTCAAGGACACACACAACACCACCAATCAGACTAAATGTGTTTTGGTGAGTGACACTGGATGTAAATCAAACTCAGTTTTTACACAATAAATCTCCACAAGGAAACTTTAATTTCTCAACTTTAGCAAACAAAGACAACATTTCTACTAAAAGCAGCAACTCCTTTTTATTTTCTTATTTTTTTGTAACCTTATGCTACATCCTACCTCAGCTGTACTGAGGTCTGTTTGTCTAAACTTGATCCTCAAAATAACCTTATTCTGAATGAACTAACTCTGATGTGGAGCGCTCTCAAAGCAAACGCTTGACACTGAGCACGTCTACATGCACACTAATGAACCGATCATTATCTGATTCATGGAGTGACCTGATTATTCAAGTGGTCATGTAAACAGCAAAATGTGATATGCTTTATCTGATAAAAGCCGTTATTGGATTGTGAGAAATCTGATAAATGCACCTAGTTTTTTGCACAAGGTTTAGTTTTTATTCGACACATGTATACCGTTAGTCCGGTTTCTTTTGTTCTTTTACATCTGCGCACGTTTAAAAATGTAAAAGAAACCGGATGTTGTAAAAAGACGAGCGGATGAGTTTGCTGCTCATTTGCATAACGCGAAGAAGGAGATTATTATTTTTGCAAACCTAACAAATCCCACATGAGGAAAACCCTGACCAGCGGAGACGCCATGATAAGCGACGTCAATAGTCTGTACTTTCAGACTATTATTAGGTGCTGTGCTTCTTGTTCTGCAGTTATCAGTTCACCTGGACAGGAGGAGAGTTACAGATTCATCATGTCTGGACTCATTAGTCGTAGTTAACTGTGTGGTCACACAACAGTGCATATACATCTCGTGTCTCTATCATAAAAGACTGCAAATCTCCACAGGGCAGAATAATCCACAGATCATCTTTACAATATTGTCGACTACTGAGGCGCTGATATTTAATTTCCTTCAACAAACGAAACAGGATGATTGAGTTCTTCTAATCTCTCGGCCTTTAACAGAAAAAAAAAATGTCACACAGCATTACGTTTTGGTCAGATAAGAACATGAAACTCAAGCTTGCAGCTGCTTCCCAGGATCTAATCTCCTAAAATGTTATCTTTAAATCAACTGCACCTTACTAATCTTACCTCAACAAAAAGACTCATCACCTTCTCCTGATTTCTTTATCCAGGGGCCTGAACACAGCTTGTATGAGATACAACACAACAGTACACAACTCAAAGACGATTGCTGTGCAGTAAATCCCCCGACCAAGATCACAGAATTATTTTTTACTTTGCACAAAGAATACCTTCAATGTGAGATGTCACAACAGAGCACATAAACTCACTGGACAAGAGAGAAAACATGAAGGCCAAGTTAATAATAATCCAACACACGTTTGGGATCTAAATCTAAGGACAGAATAGCTTTGAGCCTAAACCCAGAACAAAATATCCTCGTTTCAGAGAGAATAATAAATTAATGGATGAAAGAAAAGTTCTTAGATGAACAGCACTGAAGTCAAAACCTTGTTACTGTAGGATTCAAGACTTTGAAGGTTGATGGAGGGGCTGAAAAAAACCTTCACTGGTTCAAAACATTTCTGCTGTAAGTGATCCGGCTGCTTTTGGCTAGTGCTAGTGCTATTCTTTAGGAGAACTAGTTTCCTTACTAATGAGCATTTTAACGTTTTTTTTTAAAAAAATGTCAGAATAAAGTATTTCACGACAAGGACAGTACCTGTTCCTGCATAGAATTTGGTGCAGTTCCCATAATCAATATCTTCTTGTCTGATGTCAAACTGTGGCAGAGCGATGGCGTCCATTTGCACCGGGTCTCCTGTCTGCCACATAAACTGCAGGTCATCTGTGGTGTAGCCAACTGGATGAAAGAGGCACAAAGGCAGAGATAAAAGTGAGACACTCCTACACAGAAATCCACATATACTCAGTTGAAACCACATTACTGCGACCACAAATGCATTCATACACACACAGAGCTGTATACGGCCACGATATGCGCTTGCATGTTAAGCACACTCGCAAACAAACGATCAGAGAAGAGAAATATAATATACAGTAAATGCACACGGATTAGCAGAAGGCTATAAGTCTCGGCTGTCTGGTTTGGCATTAGAGGGAAATGGCTTGAAGTTATTTTGCTTATCGAAGTCCAAACTGCTTTGTATACACGATGCAATAACCGCAGTCGAGCTCAATTAGCTTTGAGACTTTCACAACAGCCCTAAAATATGATGATTTATTCCACTTCTCTAAGTGTTAGAAACTGAAATTGGCTTCTAAATACAAGCAAAAAGCTCATTTACCCCCAAAACCACCATTTTATAAAACCAACAAATATATTCCCAACTCATAAATACTGTATCTCCCAAACACCAGCGAGCAGATGTGTTAAAGTCCAACTGAAATCACATTTCGACATCCCTTTTCACTGCCAAAAAAAATGTCAGCATGGTTTTTAAATGTATTGTCAGTAGTTTTGTATTATAAAAAGGAAGAATGGAGGTCTTTGGGGAACTATAAGACATGCTTGTTTTCATCTCTCTGTGGTTGCGTCTGATTGGCAGCAGCTGGCAGGCGGCCACAGCGTCGGTGTTGCACCGTAGAGAGCGAGAGACAAAGTAAACAACCTTGTGCTGCGGCCTGCATGTGACGGGCAGACAGACAGTCGTGTTATTGGTGTTGAAGAGTGAGGACCAAAGCAAAAATCGCAGGGATATTTAGGCTTCATGCTGTTTAATGTGCTGCAGCTGATCGGCTAATTAGCCGTCTAGCCTGCAAACGGAAGTGCACATTTAACTGGTGTGTGTGTGTGTGTGTGTGTGTGTGTGTGTGTGTGTGTGTGTGTGTGTGTGTGTGTGTGTGTGTGTGTGTGTGTGTGTGTGTGTGTGTGTGTGTGTGTGTGTGTGTGTGTGTGTCTTCAGCAGGAGAGCTAATGTGGGTTGTTGTTGTCATTCAAAGTCTGTGGCTCTCATGTTGTGTAGCAGGCTGCTGTCTGGCTCTGACCCCACCGTCATTTTGAATCCTCGAGTTTGGCATTATGGCCGTCGCCATCTTGTTTTTCTGGCCAAATTTGGACAAGAGGGTGGAGCTGAGGAGGATGTCACGATTCCCTCTACCTAAACAGCCTGCGTTAAAACTTTACCTTTGTCCTTCAGAACAGACGTAACTAATGAATGGGACAATCAGCGTACTAACAAAAAAAATGTAAGGCCTGTGGTCCAAATACAGGCCTGCCAGTTGAATAGGTCTGCCTAAAGTATACCCTGCTTTATTTTCTATTTCACTCTAACTGGGATCATAAGTTATGAAATGAACAACCTGCTGTGTTCACTGAGGTAATAAATCAAGTGAAAAGTAGGATCTTTTTCTCATAAGCTTACATACAATCAGACTTCTCTTTGAAACCAGTGGAGTCTCATCCTGCTGGCTATA
Source organism: Pagrus pagrus (assembly GCF_965226575.1). Classification (NCBI taxonomy): domain Eukaryota; kingdom Metazoa; phylum Chordata; class Actinopteri; order Spariformes; family Sparidae; genus Pagrus; species Pagrus pagrus. The sequence goes on along the minus strand of NC_140189.1, from coordinate 34,154,465 downwards.
AGAGAGAATGCAGGTTTAAGGCACTTTCTCACTGGCTTCACTGCTCGGACCCAAAGCTCCGCCGATGTTCTCTACAGCCAACAGAAAGAAGCCTGATGTTACAGCTTCACACAAGATATGATGAGCTGGATCAAAATAGTCTCTCCATCCTCATAAATGATTACCTCACAGTTCTGTTGAATGATTGCACAACTATAAATGGCCATTGTCATCTCAACAAATGAACAAGAACAAGGCACAAGTGATTTACAGAGCAGATACGTATTCTGACAAAAAATCTATTTCATGTAAGTCGGTTTGAGGTGAGATTATTTCAGAAAAACTCACAGCTTTCAAGTTGCATTTTACACCTCTGTGTGTCCATGGGGAATAACGTCAGATCCAGTGGACAAGAAAGGGTGACGGACAACCTGGAGGAGGATGAAGAAAATTCAGTTTTTCATTATGCATCAGGCTTTTGTTACCCTCTTATATCCAACTACACTCACATAGAAGCTTTGTTTGCATGACACCAGTACCGCCTTGGGATCTCTTTACTCTTGTTTGTTTTGGTTTTTTTTTGGAGAGAGAGATGCATTTGCACGGGATAAACAAAACAGGTTACGCTCAAAATCACAGCAACATTCACAAGGATTATCTCTGGAAACCTGACACAGCAGAGTGTAGCTGTGCCCCACACAAGTTTACATTCAGCCCCTCGAAAGATCAAATGTTTTTCCACCAAATGATATGCATGTCAACAGTCTCGAGATCTTTTTGAGATTTCGCTCCTGCCGCCCACAGCCTCGATAATTCCTGACCCAGAAAGAAAAACATTAAAGAGAATCTTTGGAAATAAAAGATAAAAATCCTTCCCTAAATGATCGAGATGCACACAGGACTAGAATAATCAATGCAGATTTACAAGGCATTCAGAATACTAATGATCAATTACTACATTTTCACATTACGGTCTCCAGGTAATAGTCATATCCAATTAAACCTCATGATGTGTTTGTTTAGTCTTGTGTATTTAAAGCTGCACTGGGCAAACTTTGCACTTTGATGTGGCCGGTGAATAACGTTTCACTTGATTCATTCAGCCTGACATCGTGTTCAACTGAGCCAATTTCTGTTTGGAAAGAGGTTGATTACCTCCGCCAAGGAGGTTACGTTTTCATCCGTTTGTGTGTTTGTTGGTTTGTCAGCAGGATTACACAAACATTGCAGAACGGATTTCCCCTGAAACTTGGATGGATGATGGGTCTCGGCCCAGAATAGACCCCATTAACTTTTGGTAAGGATCTGGATAAAGGAACAGATCCAGGAATTATTTCTCACTTTCTAAAACATTGCAAGATAGGGCGTTTTTTCGACATTTGCGTTAATATCACAGGGAATAATGCATGGATCCTGATGGAAAAATCTGCTGTATTTAGATGGCTGGTATCTACGAGTGAGTACAACTTGTTGTGGATCTAGATCTGGTGAGCTGAACGTATGGTTAAGAAGTTATGGGTTGTTTAAATTCAAAATGTGAAGCTATAGAGTTTGATATTGGATTAGGTTTGATTAAATTTAAGGGGAATGTTGGGCCTTGGTGGAGGTATGCGCTCTACTGAGTGCCATTCTAGTTTTGGTTTGTCCAAACCAATCAGTAATGCAAGGAGTGTCCTTTTCAGCTGACATGGAGGCTATAGCAGTGGTTTTCAGTTGCAGTTATCTTATTTTTTTAGTTAATTTTGTACATAAAAACTCGTACTGCTTCATTTTTTTTGCAATTTCTCTTTCACTATACAAATCAGAGATGTTGGCTTTGATTCAACATTCTGGATTTATTTTAACTTTTATGCCTCCAAAGAAAATGAATATCTGAAAAGTGCAAAAGACCACATCAGTAAAATCCACACACCAGAATGAACCCAGGGCATCAAAGTTTATATTCAAACTCTGGGTTTTTACCATTTAAAGAAGGTTCACTCCGGACACACGGGGAATGGAAAATAATTACTAAGTTTTGAAAAGGCAATTTCTGCAGTTTGCAACCAACTTTTCTATAAAGAAGTCTCAAATATTGTCTAAAATGTACAGACTAGATTTTCAGAAAACTAAAATACAATTCAATACCTCATACTGATGAGGACGTCTCCATTACGGAAAATGAAGAGCAGAATGTTCTCCTGGGTGACGTCGTGAAAGTTGGCGCTCTTCTCGTTAGCGAAGAACAGGTCGGGCTTCCACAAACATTTGAACATCTTGGGATCGACGGTGAGAGAGTCGGACTTGAAGTCCTGCGGTAGCTTCAGCCGGGGGTCGTTCCAGCGCTGCCGCAGGAAGATGTTGACTCTGTAATCCTGTCGGGTACAACAACGGACACGAGTTGGGTGCTTTTAAAATTCTCTGGAATCGGTTGAAATTAATTTTCTTTCACTATTTTCATGATGCTTTCAAAGGGAAGGAGCCAAGATGGACAGAAAAATGTTCTGGGATCAAGATCCCTTTTTATATATAACACTCCAAGAGGTGTCTAAAAAAGTCTAAACAGGACAAAAAAACATTTTTAACCCCAACACTTCAGATAATTCTCTGATACTAATGGTCTGATGTGCATTTAAAGAATAAATAACAGTAAGTTAGCACCTTTTCTACACCGTTTTTTAAGGAAACAACTGTTTTGGAATATGATTCCACCTTATTGGTGTGACACATTTTGTTTAAGGTTTTTTTTAAACTTGAGGTCAAGCGGCAGTTTCTCACAGCAAACATTTCAAAAACAACTTAAACAGACCACTTAAGCGTGCCGAGTGACATTTTACAGCTACAGCAAAAACACATCACTCAATATTCAGAAAACACACAGTCCAAATGTTCTCACTGCAGCAACATGCGGCACAGAAAAGACCTCATTAGAGAGCTTATTAGTGAAACCTCCACATTCTCGTTGGTGAGAAAGTATCACTCAGTGAGACTTTGGGACTTTTCTTTTTTTTTGTGCCTGCTTTGATGGTGAGCCTCAAGCTGTTCTGGGACCAGGTGTTAGGAAGGACTATTAATGCTGAGTGTGAAGATGGATGGCATGTCAAACAATGCTGCCAAAATACCAGCTGTATGTGTGTGTGTGTGTGTGTGTGGTGACGGGGGTGTGCTCCTGGTAAGAAATTACCTTCCATCCCTTCATTGTTCCCTCTTTTTATTATATCACCTGCCTGATTTAATTTTATTGATGCAGTAGCTCATGAGGAGTCTGCTAAAAGCCAGCATTTGTCATTGCTTCATGCACCCGGGTGTCTTCAGATTAAAAATGGTGCAATTCTTCTCATATACGGAGAGCATTTAGTGGATTGTAGGCAACATGGTGCAAAATGCACGAGCTAAAACATTTCACCAGGACGAGGAGAGAAACCTCGAGCTTAACGTTAAATCACTTCCATGGAAGCAATGGAACTAGAATAAACGTGTATCATGTGATTTTTCTGTCATTCAGTGAAAAAGTCATCCCCTCAAACCACACGTGTAGTAAACATCGGATACGGTGTCTAAACATGGTTGTGCATTCATTCCAATGACATCTGGTCACCCAGGTCATTCCCTCTGACGTCCATATCTGTTACACGTGGGTGTTTTTGAGTCTGACCAACTGTTGGCCCAGGTGAATGCCCCAAACAGTTACTGCAGCTGCTGGTGGTCTAAAGAACAGTGCATCTAAAGGTTAAAGTTGTAGTTTTAGGCAGCAGAGTGGCAGGACAGCTTTCTGTGTGAAGTTTGCACGTTCTCCCCGTGTTTCGGTGGCATCCACTACCATCAAAACATGTGCATTAGCTCTCCAATCAGTGCCCTTGACCAGGACACTGACTTAGATAGGGTTTGTCCCCGGGCACCATATGTTGGACGCCCACTGCTCCTCAGGGACGGGTTGAATGCAGAGAACCAGTTTTCCTTTCACATTTTATGATTGTAAGTGATAAATAAAGATTTTCTTAGAAAGTCTGTTGGAGCTGGAGAGGAAGGTGACATATCCATTTTAAGGCTTTTCTTCTGTTATGGACGTGTTTGGGTCACATGATCCCGTCCACATGTCCTGTGGGCCCACATGGGTCAAACACGGGCTGTAAATATGGGTACCAAGTGGGTTTGTCCACAGGTTGCATGGATGCTCCACCTGTGTTTACCTACATTTAACTCGTATGGGCCCACGTGGACCTGCATTACTGCCGCTGTGAAGAAATCCTGACAGAAATCTTTGGCTTGCTTTATTCAGTCTTGTTCAGCCCATGTGAGTGACAAGGCCACAACAAGCTCCATCCTAAACTTGGCAGCATGTTGAGCCTCAAAGCAAGTTAAGTTTATCTTGGGCAGCTCATCTGTTGCGGTTGGATGACGGGTTGTTTTTTGGTCTTTCAGGCGTTCTTCCATTTTATCTTTGGCAGGAGGAATCTGTCCCAGTGCAACATTTTGAGATGCCACCTGCCATCATCGACCTTCTCCTAGAAACTACAGTACGTTTCCACGCAACGTAAATGCAATTCTGAATTATGCTGATGGGGAAACGTACTTGGCCCAGCCATTAGCCACCAAAGTGATCCTCACTTAGGCCTATTTCTCGGACATATGTAATGTGTTTGCTGACAAATAAGCCAGATTGAATGAGCAGAGCGGATTTTAGTTCAGCAGATTCATCTCCTTAAAGTTTTCTCTCACTTTCTGTCGATGTGTGTTTGGCTGGCACAATATATTCCTACTGAAACCATTTGAGCTGCAGCCAGGTCTGAGGGTGAGAGGCAGCCAACTGACCTAAATGTGGTTTTATAGTACATCTGTTCTATGGAAGTACATTGGTTATGTGATTATTTATTTCTTTCTGTTTTTCAGCACTTTGGCACCTTTTATCTGCAGTCATCCTGCTCCACACTGGACTGGACTATCTGAGTATTTATCTACATACACTAAGATCATTCATCAGTACCAGTCAACACATACAATAACTCATTTTTATACAGATGTGTGTGATATCTGTATTTGCAGGCACTCTTGTGTATTCTCCAATAAGTTAAACAAAACATTGTGCAAGTGTTGAGTGTATACTTCTCATGTAAATCTACACATCATACTGTATACATCGAGGATACACACTGACAATAATGCAGAAAATGTATGATAGGCACAATGTCTATAAGGAGACAAAACACCACATGAAGGCTGCCACCCTCCGTCCGTCCATCTGTTGTGAATGCATTAGGGACTTTTTTAAAAGACTCAGCTAACACCGTTCTGCAAACAGAGGTCTTAGGATGGTTTATACATTCAGCAGAATGTGCTTTATTTTCCTGCCAGTAAACATTTTTGGGAGGTAGAGCGGCGGTCAGACTGTTGATATCTCATTTTGGAAAGCAAGCCGTCGTTTCTATACAACCTAATTTTAGACGCCCGTGTCCAAGTAGTCTTCAAGCGACAGCATGAATAGCTACAGACTGTTGGCTCCTCTCGCCTTTCTGAGAACCAGACAAGGAAATATATCTTCCCTCTGGCTCACCGTCAAGCTGCCAGGACTGCATCTGATTCCAGAGAGATTTAACACAACCGCTCGCTGTAATCACGAGGAAAACTCAAGCTGAGAAGTGGTAAAGAAAAAAAAGAAAGAAATGCACATTATTTCATCTCACAACATCAGATGAGTCATTTTCTCCTGATGGATGTGATCATAAAGTGAACGTGGATGTGTTAACTACTGCGGACGGCCGAGGGAGGTGTAAATGATGAGAGAGAGTTTCCTGAGATCAAAAACCCCACAGAGTGATAAATTGAGGGGGAGAGGTGACCAGCTGTCTCCTCCGTCTCCTCCCGGATTCGTTTTGAACTTTCCTCACTTCCATTCTCTTTCTGTCTCTCGTTGGGCGTCCAGGGGGAAGAGGGAGGACAGAAGTCACCATCTGGGAGTCTGTCGTCTCTGTGTCTCAGTCTCAGTCTTGGCTCTTTCGCGATCCAATCTCTCCTCCTCCTGGCTTCTCTTTCTTTCAATTCTTCCCTCTCTTGCTCTCTTTACTTTTCCCTCTTCGTTTTTCTTTCTTGCATCCCTTTCACTCCATCTCATTTCTTCTTCCTTCCTCTCTTATTCTGCTCAATTTCCTCATCCCTGTCTCGTGTTCCTCCTTTCTCCTCTTGTTTGTTTCGTCCTCCTTTTCCCTCTCTCTTCTCTTCCCTTTATCCTTTTTTACCCTCTCTAAGGCTTCCTGCCCGTATTTCTCTTACTATCTTTCACTCTTTCCTTCCGGTCCCATCTTCTTTTCTTCCTCCTTCCTTCTTTCTTCCTTATTTCTCTTCATATTCTTTATTTTTTCTTCTTCTTTCTCTTTCCCTCTTTTTCTTCATCTCATGTTTTTTTCTTCCAGTATTCGTGCGCGCCACTTGTGTACTTTGAGTTTTAAGGATTTTCCACTCTCAGCATGCATCACCCTGTAATTGGTCCTGGTGCGAAACTCTCCACTGGAGGAGTTTTTAAGTGAACACACTCTACTCATCTGCAGCCAAAAGAAATATTTCCAAAGTGGATTTTCATGCAGCGCCAGTTCCAGGATATAGGATCCAAAGCTTTGTTCAGAGTGTCGCTCCTCATGAGGATGAAGTAGGAGAACATTTATTTCTATACTGGTCTGACACAGTGTCCAGACCTGCAACACGACTCAAAGGTCGCAAAGGTTGAAAAACTTGTTCTCCTTCTGTTACCTTGATGCCTGAGGTCTGCAGTATGTTCTCTTACCAGATCTGGTTTGTTCATACAAGAAAAATGTCAGCAAAAAGTCCCTGAGTTCACCTCAGCTGCCGCTCAGTACACAGGTTCCCTGCTGAACTTGTCAAAAATGTCACAAACACAAGTCGTCGAGGCTGATATGTGTCAGGATTTAATCTTTGGCTGGGTTTTTTTGAAGAGATTTAAAATGTGTTTGTAATCACAACTTGTAGTCTTCTCTAGCTGGCAGTGGATGCAACTGACACAACACTGCCAGTATATTCACACTGTGAATGACGTGGAGTTGGCCTGCAGCGATGCATTTGACAACAGAATGACTGCTTTTGCAAACACAGCAAATTGTACCTGTTCATTCTCAGCTGTTTCTGAAAAACATGATGTTTTATCAGATTTGGCCTCATGATCCATCGTGTTACCCAGAGGTCCAATAAGTGTCTGCATGATTTGTGGGAATCTCAAAAAATGTCTCACTCCCAACTTGTCTAATACGGCAGCTTGGTCGGTGGCCATGAGCGTCAAACGATGATGCTCTACCTTCCCCTCTAGAGTCAAGCGGCAGGAAAGAGAAGTAACAACCCCGCCTACATTTAAGGGTCCTGTCCACAGGAAACGCAAAGCAAATCTAGCGTTTAGATACAGTTTGCAGGGATTACATAGGGTTCAAAGGGTGCTAAACCTAAAGTAATTCAGTTGAAATGTAGCTTTACAAGCTCAGGTTGCTGTATTTGACACCTTGGGACTGAAAACAGGAGAATCATCATGTTGAAGTCTTGTTTTATTACATGTTTTCATTTACTCTGTGCAAATCTTTTCTTTTGGAATAAAACTGCAGATTACAACCTGTGAAACTGTGCTGCACGGAGCAGTCCTTGGAAAACAATCAGGTCAAACTGTGGATCCTGGCACTCTGCACTGCATTAATTTCAATTATCTTGTCACATGATTGAATATATTTACTGAGAGAAACACTCGATGTTAATTGGCTCCTCCTAGCAGCTTTAAATTAAAGCACACCGGTAAACTGTGCTTATTAGAAACCTTCAGGAATGTTTCCTTTATTGTTTCCTGAGTGATCAAGTCGACCCAGCGCCGTCCTTGAGTCTAATCTGTTCACTCGCTTTCAAACAGCACTCCTTTATCAGCAATTAAGCCATCAGATAAATGAGGCATGAAAACCCCCAGTCTTCATAATGATTCACTGCTAAAGAGTCTGATAGCGTCGACAAAACACGCTCATGCATTCCTCCTCAAACTTGTAGGATGAAGCAGTTTTCAGCTCTGATCCACTGCCTCTGATTGGCACAAGTATTGATCATCAATACTGTCAAGATTAAAGTGCGATTTAAGTGAATTCTTACCATGGTCGTCTCTTGGATGGAGCCGAAGCTGTTGATGAAAATGTTCACTCTGTCCTCCACGGGGATTCCTGGATTTAGAAAGAGGAAAGACGAGATACTGAGTCCGCTCTGCTTTTACAGCTGCTTTGCACCGAGCGCGAGGTGCCTCTGTGCTTATATGTCACAGTAAGTGTCACTGCGCTTTGTAAAAGCCTGTATATCTTTATTCATACATATTGCACCTGGCGATTACAGTGATGATAAAGTGTGTTACTGATATGGATTTGTGAAGGACTTTAACAACATTGCAAAGTAATAAAGTTGCACCGTCAGTCAGTCTAACACTGTGAACATTTACAATACTGGAATCTCTCTCCACGTTACCTTTTGCATAAACTAATAAAATCCTTGATGAATGCAGCCTGCTCGCCCTGCTTTGAATAAATGATTTCCTCTGAGGTGTTTACTGGCGGCTCATGAGTTTCACCGGATAAACTCTATCAAGCAATTCACAAAATGAATGTGCATATACAGTGGAGGTGGCGTGCAGCTCACATCTTCCACGCATTAATGCAACCAAGCCAACGAGTTAATATTCAAGAAGCGTTTCTGTCGTTGGCTTAAACGTGTCTATACGGTCATTAAGCAGTTCACACTTCTTGTGTTTTTTTTTGCTTTATTTTAGGCCTGGGCCAAGTTTTTCACAAGGCACAGTTCAGGATGTAATTCGGGAGATTATGACATGGATGTTAATGGACCTGGAGCTTTCAGCCCACCCTGAAATGGAGAGCAGATGTTTGGCCGTCGGACCGGTCACAGGGGCTCGCAACACATCAGACATCGTGTCCCAGATACAGCTCCAGCTGCCAAGTGGCCAGAGGACGGAAACTAACAGAGGATCTACCTGGAGACCGGTAAAACCATCAGTCAGAGCCAGAGGTCGCCAATCACTCCTGTTATTTTTATGGCTGTTTCTGTGAGGCTGAAGCCTGGTTCTTTCTACAGTGCGACACTTGCAGTACACTTTAAAGACGGACCGGTGGAGGACAGTAAAAATCAGTGGCAGATTTTAGAGGGAGGGGGTTTGCTTTTTCATTTCTATAGGGTTTCAATGTTTCTAATTAATATCAACTAATAGGATTAATGAGGTGTGAAATCACAATAGTGTCACTAAATTCATGCTCTGTCATTTCTTTAAGATTTGTGTCTTGAAGGGCTGCTCTACCAGTTTTACACATCAAAGTGTGTTTACAGGTCTTGGGGAGTAATACTGATGTGAAGCAGTAGTATTAAGTCTTTGTGGCTACAAAGGAAGCTGCTGATGAATTGCACTGTGGGTAATGTAGGCACCAGGTTTTGGAGAGCAGTTTACTGGTCGAGCGTTGCACTCCTATAACACTGTTGGACTCATTATGGACAGTCTAAAAGCAAATCATCAAAATCGATAAAGAACCAGAAAAATGACCTTTTAAAATTCCATGCAGGCTGTTTCCTTTTCAAAAACCTGCTGCCTACATTACCCACAATGCAATCTAACAACATCACTGGAGGCAGTTTATCAGATTACATGTAGCTTCCTGTGAAGCCTCAAAAGCCTGTTTTTACTACTTTTTACATAGATGCTGTAGTAGAGGGACCTGTTAGAGAAGAGTTACCCAGAGTCATAGATTTCATTCCCAGCAGCCTGCTCGTGTCAAACTGCACCGTGTTGAGCAGTCTGAGTCAACCTGAGACCATCAGCTTACTGTAACTGTGTTGTTGGACATGTTATATATGCATAACAGGAAATTAATTTCCATTCATGTCTCAAGCTTCATTAATTCAGAGATCTGTTTGTGCACCAAGTTTGTGGAAGAAATATGGATGTACATATTAATGGCATACGCTTCTTTTAATTAGCATGACAGAGCTGCGGCAGAAATGTAAATGAAAAGTCGGCAGAGACGGATGAAGAGCAGAAGAGTCTCACCTTTGAAGTTGGGCCTTATTCTGGGATCATAGGTGATCAGTAACCTGTTCAAGATGTTACTGGTTGAATTGGCAGGGACTCTGGCCAGATCCTCAGATGACAGCTGTCTGCAAACAAAGAGACAGAGAGGGAACTGCAGGCACGATCACATTAGCAGCTCAAATTCCTGACAGATGAACGGCGCAGATGCACAGTACGCCCACTTCTACTCTGTATGCTTTCTGATTAAACTCTAACCCGAGAGAGATACCAGTTAGGAATTAAATTAGCTTTTTAACATTCTGAGAAGACGGGGGGGAAGTTAACATTATCCTTCAGGCAGATTGAAGATTTTTTTTTCAGCTTTCAAGGACAATTAAGTCATCAAGCATCATATTTCTAATAAAAATACAGTGAGTCTGCAGTCATGCTAGCAGCTCTGTGAAGCTGTGCTTTGAGCTAGATGCTAGCATAAGCATGCTAACAATGAAAATGCTCACATGCTGATGTTAAGTAGGTGATGTTTACATGTTTATCATGTTATCATGCTAATTAGCACTAAACAGTACAGCTGAGGCTAGATTGTTTCAGGATATTTGAACATAAAAGGGTCAAATAATTGATCAAATTCAGTAACTTTATTAATATCAGAAAAATTGTAATTTCAATTAATCTTGCATGTGGGTAAATAAGAGTATAAATAGCTTGTTTAGACAAACATTATACTTATTATACGTATATCCATGTTTTAAAGAATCAAAAGTCAAAATTTCCCCGTGAATCATCCTGCAAGATGGCAAAAGACATCTGTCTACTGAAAATTACCACTGGAACATAAAGTGGTGACTTTCAAAGACGTTCAGCCAAACATCGTTTGTTTTCTGAGGTTGACTGATGAAAAAACAATGGGACAAAGAGGGGGAGAGAACAGCATCTGGCAGGAGCGAGAGGAGAACAAGAAAGCCTCCTTGTGGGTGGCAACGAATCCTCCTGCCAAAGAATTTCCCCTTCTCAAAGCACTTTACATATCATTATGTAAACCTTATCATGCACCGAGGATGAGTTAAAGTGCTTCGCAGGAATGCTGTGCAGTGTGTGTACGTTCTGCGGTTCTTCTGATCAAAGTGAAACACATAATTCCCATCCACTAAACCCCCGTTTCTTCTCTCTTTTAACAGACCCTTCTGACAACCTCCAAGCACAACAGCTAAACTGGAACCAAGTGGTTCCCCTTGATCCACGGAGGCATCCACAGCACTAAACACGAAATATGTTATACAGCTTACACTTGCCAATACTGAGACTACATCAAACGCTTTCCCTCTTATTTCCCAAAGTTTCATTGTCGAGCCATTTGTTACCATTTAAGGAGGCAGAGGGTGCAGCTCTCCACTGCACAGAGACAATGGATAGTTGAAGGCACGCTAGGAAATACTGATGTTAATTCTCTTATGAGACATATACAGAATTTACCTTTTCACCTCCACTATCCATGACCTGACCACTGCCCCACTTATTAAACACCTCCTTACACGATGCATAATTTACTAGACAGCTGCTGTACATAAGGAAGTGCTAAGGCAGCGGCTACAGTCGCATCATTCTTTTTTATTTTCAATCATGTCACGTTGGAAGTATTCAGTTTTTCTCTGAACACCTCATGTTTTTGGCAGATTTTGGTATTGATTTCCTGGATGTCGATCGTGCCTAACCGACTGTGATACAGTCTCATATCAGACTTATGGAGCTCTGCAGTGAAGCAGCTGATGAGACTCGGTCAAACATGATTGGTGGATAAAGAGTGGAAAAGTAAAATCCATCAAGCGTAAAGCAGTAATGCTTTGAGCCACTACTGAGGCACTTTAAACAACATTAAGGGTGAATCCCACCAATTTCACATATACAAGTCGCTTGATGAGTCACTTAGTCTGATAGCCAGACTGATCTCCACAGTGCTGTGTCAGTGCAGGAGGAACGTCTCGCTGCACCCATTAACAAATTTGTCATTGGGTAAAAAAAACCACTCTGGCTTGTTTGTATTTTTTTAACTAATCACATTACAACCCAGTCAACACAATAAATGTTGGCAATGTACATTCCTGCAAACCACAGATGTGTTGAAACTTCACATTTCTTTGTTCTGCAACTTTATGTTTCTTTAGGTTTAATTTTCCATTTTACTTTTAGACAAAGCTGTTTTTAAAGTCTGGTTAGGTTCAGGCACAAAAACCACTTGGTTAGGGTTCGGAGAAGATCGTGTTTTAGCATAAAATATGTCTCAAGTTGTCCCGAGGTCGCCTTGAAGATATCAGTCACATTTACACATGTTGAAACGGCGTCTTGTTGGCCACCACCATCCCCTCCGCTTCCCCATATCAAAGTCAAGTCATACACATGTAATGTGAACTTGATATGACACGTATTGTAGAAATGTCAATATGGTGAATGTATCTGTGTTTTGCGGAAATACAAAATGCCAACATTTTGTTCCGGTGACTGGGCTCGGCGTTAAAATGGCCAAAAAATCCCCCCAAATGAAAACGTAACGACCGCTAAACTTGCTTTACGTTTGTATAAGATTCAGCAAAGGGGACACAAATGCAACACTTCAGGCAGGCAGATTAATAACAAGCTGAATCCAAAAAACAAAAGACAGGCAACAAAAGCAAGAGACCAAGAGCAATACAACTAAATTAAGTACACACCAGGATGAAGAGTGGGGAACACAGGAAGGCAGGAGACAAGGACCAACACAGATGAACTGACAACAAGTAAAGGGACACATGGACTAAATACACAAGGACTCATTATCAAATAAAGCACAAGTGAAAAGGAAAACAAGAAAAACAAGAAAAAGACAAAGACAGGAAGTGTAAAACAAAACATGACACACAGGGATAAAACCCACAGAATAAAACAGGAAATACCTAAACTGAAACCCCAGACCATGACGGTTTGTATCGTTAGCGCCCCGGGTTATGGCTAGGGTAACTTAGGGTTTCCAGCCTGGAGGCTGTTGTTGTTTGGCCCAGTGGCAAGGGTAACAAGCAGCCTGCCATTGGTTACCAGGCTTATACCCACAGTGCACATCTGATGAGTCAAAGTACCAGTCACTGGGAGCTCCACTGAGCCACTGAACAACAGGAAGTCTGGGTTAGGAACTGGAGTCATGCATATTTTAAGGACATCGGTTCCAGGCAAGATGATTGTGATGAAACGACTAACAGTCAGGTCTGCAGCAGCGATGTATCACTATTCTTCTGTCACTATTTCACTGTGTAAAAACAGAAGCCACCTTCAGGCTGTAAAGCTCAACCAGCTCTTCTGTATTTGCAGTAACTGCTACAGGAAGTCCATACGTTCTGTCGCCTTCTGCTTCATATGACAGCTCAAGGTGTTGTTTGTTCTGTACTTACGATGGACAGTAAACCTGCTTCCCTTTCTTCTTTCCCTTCTTTGTTCCCTTTTCTTTGGCAGATCCTCCCTCTAGACAAAGAGAGAGGACCAGGAGAAAGATGGCGAGCTTCTTTAAGCCCATTCTGCTGTGAGCTGAGCCTGTGGAGGAAATAAACAAACTGTTTAAATAAAGAGAAGGGTCCTGAATGGTGTGCAGCTCAATAACCTGAACTCAATTGTTTTCTCTTCACATTCGACAAATCTCAGCACTCATTTGCACATGAAGACAGGACCGCTCCAGCTTTTTATCTGTTTCCCTCACCACTGTGACTTTGCCCCTTTCCTCCCCGACATGAGGGATCCCCATTTACTCTGGATGCGTGTCACATACAGTGAATGTCTGAAATGTAAATTAATCAACCCGACACGGTTTAATCAAGTAGTGCAAGTTCGCAGCATAAATCCAATCAGCAGAGTAATGCACCTGAATAACGATGGTCATTGAGGACTCGCCAGGTGACTGTGACCTCTGAGGGACGGCTGAGATAAATATCACCTGAAATATCCTCGACTTCAGTCTGGAACCTGCAGCAGAAAGTCTTAATAACGCTGTTTCTTCACCTCTTTTTTTGTTTGTCCACAGCAGTTTATCATGATCGTTTTAAACTGTATCATTTGGTTTGATCTACGACGGCTGTGGTGTTAAAGTTCAACCCGTTTTGAAGCCACAAATATTAAAACGTAGAAGATAATATGGTCCGCTGTGTTTACCATTAATCTCTTTGTTAGATGGTCCAAAGCAACACAACTATACATACACAAATGCACTCTTCCACACAAAGCCACGGCATTTTTGCATTTCTTGATGGGGGCTATTAATCAGCTCGCAGCCATGGTACCTGTGTGATTCATTCCCCGTGCAGGAACGCGCTGCCCTTTCATTGCATCGGGACATTGAGACTAACAGCAAAGCCAACAGGCTCACCCCCCCGCCCCCCCGCCCCCCCGCCCTGCCAGCAAGACTGTATATTAACTGAAGCAGTTTATTGTCTAGACAGAGACACTCTCCCTCTCTGTCTCACTGCCTCGGCCCAGTAACTCCCCGACTGCTCCTCGTCTGAGCATTGATCATCATCTTCTCCGCTGGAAATCGTTTCCAGCGCTCCACTCAGCACCTTCCGTCTCCAGTGCAAACAACTCATCTCACCCCGAGCGAAGTTAACATAGTTTTATCAACTTGGAAGATTCCTGCAAAACGGGACGGTCCAAAGTACGTCAGCGCTGACCAACACACATATCAGATGGCAGCAGCTGGAGTGATCGGGAATGTTTAACTTGGCAACTGATCACATGTCTTAGAAACTTTTTAGAAACCCGTCTTCTTTCTAGGATGTCTGACCCGCTCCAGCCTGACAGGAGGATGGCTCCAGGTCTAGTACGCATGACACTGAAGAGATAAAATGTCTTTTCAGTCCCTCCAGGAAGTTGCGATGTTGCAAACACCAGTCCTCATGAATTCTGCACAAGTTCATTTTAATAATAATAATCACTCAGCAAATCTGACCAATCACAGGGCTTCAGCCTCCTGGAGGGACTTTTATGAACATGCAGCACATCATGGCACCTTTTCTGCTTTCATCCTTTAATATTAAAGCAAGTTTCAATCCAACCTCTCGTCACAGGTTACATGTTTTAAGATACGAGCAAACTAACCGAAGAGTGTTGTTCCCTTTGAGTTATTTTGATATTTTAACAGTTTTTCAGTCCTGAAGAGCTGAAACTCTTCAATATAACATGACCATAAATAATTAAAAAGCAAAAAAATAACAGTATTTGGGCATAAACATCTCACACAACCCGAAAATATAACTTGTGATGCAACCTCTTGAGTCTGACGTTGCTTCTCGGCTCGGGTCGATTTTTCTGTCCGAACCCGAGCAAGTCAGAGGGAGTCGTAGCAGTTCTGTTTTTACCGTCTGAACCCAGCTCGACTCAGACGCAGTGAAAGTAACCTGAAGCGAGCAGTTGTTGTGTTACCGAAGGTATTGCACCAGCACATGATTTGACCGAACCCAGACGGGAACAGTTGGGACGGGTATCTGTGCTCGAGGACTAAGTAGGTAAAGCTCAGTATTTCACAAGAACAACAGAGAGAAAAGTTAGTAAAATGAACAGAATATTCTTCAGAAGCAATTTTATCATCATGCAGTTATGATAATATGAAGAAGTGACTGGATTGTTATTGTTTATCAGCTAAACTTGAACCTTAATCAAGCTGTTTTCAGAGGCTGTTGTCTGCTCTGCTCTCGGTCCGCCTACACTGGAGCAGATCTGAGTGACTTTTTAAAAACTTCATGGATTTTGTTTCGGAGCGAACACGTGTCCTCTGTGTACATTTATATAAATTTAAGGAGATAACAAGGGCGACACGCTGAGCCGCTCCCCGGGCAGGGAACTGTGGATTCAGCTGAGAACAAGTCCATAAATTGACCTTGGCACCGCCTGAGTCAACTCTGTGCCACTACTGTAGAGCATCGCCCGGCTGTGTTTTACCGCTGGCAGTGTTGCAGCTGCGGAGGCTTCGTCATGCAGCGGCTGACAGTGACTCAAGCAGCCTCACACGTTGCCCCACGGGATCAAGGTCAACACGCTGCTCTGCTGCACAGAACTTGGTTGGGCGGAGCACTTTTTAGATTCTGGGACGAAAACATGCCGTTATATGAAAAATGATTCCTGTAGGGAGGTGACAGTGAGTATTTAATATTCATGCACTATTAATATTAATGGTAATACAATACAGCTTGATGATGTGGTGTAAATAATGTTTCATATTCATTCAATATTTAGTTTTGATCATACTGAACACTTCTCTGGAGCATCTGTTGTTATTTACCTCGCTGTGCCATGCTCAGGAGGAGCGGCCTGCCCGCCCCTGCTCCAAATATACAACCAAAACAGAAGCACCTATAGGCAGAGGACCGGGGCACCCACAACCTGTGGATGCACCGAGTCTGTTTGTAACAAGAGAAAAGTAAGTACCAGAGCCAGAGCCTGAGCCTGAGAGGAGCAGAGGGGCTGCGAGCACAGCAAACAGCGACCACCATGACGGGGGTTGGGTGTTGGGGGAGATGCAGGAAGGAGCGTATGAACGCGATCATGCGATGTTTCAGCTCACGATGAGCGCACGTTACGCACATAAAACACGACAAACCGCTCGTCACAAATCATGCCACGCATCCCCACTCACCGTTTCTCTTTGGCACCTGACAGTTCCTCCAGAAAACTGGACCCAGTGACGCTGACTGTCGTTACCAGAGCCTTCCAGACCGCTCTCCGTGCTTCTCTCCCATTCTGTTCTCCGCGCTCCTCACGAGAAGCAAATTAGTTGAATGGAGGCGGAGAGAAAAAGTTACATCTCGGCAAAATGCCAATTTCTCTGTTGTTTAGTTGTTTTCTAGTTGACGCGCCTCGGTTCTGTTGTTGTTGTGGATCAGTGTGTGTATATGGCTGCTGCCCTTTCGCCTCAGCTCGGGATGCCCAAGATGGAGGCTTGCGTGTACCTGTCATGCAACATGCGCAGTAGCGGCTGCACGGAGCCGGAGAGCATCATCAGTCCTCCCATCAGCATCAGCATCAGCCTGAGCATCAGCAGCGCTCCCCGCCTCCATCCAGCCTCCATCCAGCCTCCATCCAGCCAACATCCAGCCTCCATCCAGCCTCCATCCAGCCAACATCCAGCATCCATCCAGCCAACATCCAGCCAACGTGACGTGACGGCAGGCAGAATGAAACGCTCTCCCTCCCGTCTCACTATTTATGGCGCTGTCTGTGTGGTATTTAGCAGCAGATGGACGTTGGGCACAGGCTGTGTGATAGGCTGGAGACCATGAAGCACATTAGGCTCAGGGCTTCCACTGGTATTTATTGTTGAGATAAGCTTGACATAGATTCAATGCATCTACATGTAATTGTGGAATCTGATGGGTGAGATGATTTATGTCTAAATGAGAAAGTGACTGAAAGGAAAAATGGAACTAAAGGAGCAGTCCGTGAACACATCAGGGCACATTTGCATGGACGGCCATGAGTGAAATTCTGGACTTATTTTGGTTGATGTGTTTTAAGATTATTACTGATATGAACTAATGTTAAACACATCATATCTCATGAGGTTCATCAGCAGATGGAGAGTCAAGTCCTTCAAGTACTTAAAAAAAAATAGAGTTGGCCATCAGCAGTTTTTCCTGAGCTTAGACCCAGCTGCTGGCTCTGTCCGTTAAAAAAACATTTCCATCATCATATGGGGCTGAAACTAATGATCTTTTTAATTATCCAGCAAACTTCTGATTATTTTCTCAATAAATCGATGGATTGTTTGGTCAATAAAACATCAGAAAAAGTCCCATGTCCACAACCCAAAGAAATGTTACTCTCACAGAGAAATAACATTTTTTTTTTTACCTTTTCATTTCTTAAAAAATGACTCATTGATGACTCCATTATCAAAATAGTTGCCGATTAGTTTGTCAGTTAGCTGTTCTTCAGTTCACACACAAGCCAGATTTAACTATTAGACTGACTGATGACTCAATAAATGCTTTATATTAGAAGCTTGAACATTTTTTTTGGCAAAGGACCAAACGGTTACAAGCTCATCAAATATTATCACTTTATATGGTCTCAACGTTGGTTTTATATACGGTCTATGACTTAAAGGACATTTATGCGACACCTGATTGATGTTATTCTGTGTGCAGCTGAGCTTCTTGCTGCAGGCAAGTCAAGCGATTCCTCAGGGAGCTGTGCAGTTTGTACAGTGAACGACACCGTCTGTCCTCAGACCCCCAATCTGAGAGGGACAATCAGAAAATAGGATCTGAAGTCTTTCTGCTCCAGAAACGTGAGAATGACTGCTGACATTAACAAGTTTCCACTCTGAGAAACGGCCACATGCTGGAGTGGAAATCTTTAAAAACTCATTCAGGTGGATGACTCTTCTGCTGCCTCACCTGAAGGAATTACATTTTTTGAAATAGAGGTTGTGTCTCAACATCGTATAACAACATTTCGAGAATTAAATCGAAGGAGAAGAACTGAAAACAATGAACAGAGTTAATTATGTCGGTGGTGATAGAAATGACTTTAATGTTTTGTATTTTATGAATAGAGTCCCCTGAACAGATTTGGCTTTCATTACAATAAACCACCACACTTGCCTGGATTTGATTGTGGTTGGTTCTAGGAAAAGAGTGTTTTTGACTGCTGGTGTCATTTTTCATTCATTGTGTGAGCCGAGTTGAGAGGACGGAGCAGGAAGCCGGCTCTTTTGTTCTTTCAGTGAAAATGAAACCCATCGCAGAACGACACTCGAGCTGATTTCTTTCCCATGATTTCGATCCATATCTCATTCATCACTTCATGTCAAACAACTTGGGCGGCCTTTTCCACATCGATCCCCGTGGTATAATTTTGACTGACAGGGCATCCATTTGCATACACAAATTAATCAGCACCATATGCATAGAGACTAATGATTTATGTCACAGGGCACGGTTCTGCTGTTACAATCAAGGGGGCTTGCGATGGAGCACAAGGATCCTTTTGTGTTGTCTACAGAAATGTTCGCTGGTTGGCTACGAGCCACGTGTCTGAAGGACAACCATGAGCCATTCCAGAAATATGTCAGGCTGGATTGAACCAATATACGGTGGTTGTACCTGGCATGCAGACCAGATTTCTACCACAACTGTAGCTCAGAGGAGTTACGTGTTGTGCCACGTTCAAACCAAATCAAAGCTTCTGACTGAGGGAGACTCGCACAAGTGTTGCTACCAAACATCATTTTCACAATGTGCTGCTGGAAGATGTTTGTTTCTGATTCAGAAGTGATGGGAGGTTTTTTAACGAAACCCAGAGAGGCGTCATGAACGTAACTTCAGCTCAGTGACAAGATAAATAGCTTGGAAGATGAAGAAGCAGACGCAGCATGAGCTGTCAAAGTGAATGAGACTTTTATGAAAACCATGATGGATGAAGCTGAATCACTCGGCAGCAGCAGCGCTGATCGGATTTGAATATTTGCAACTTGATTCTGGATTTGAAGTCATTTTGATAAATGGTAACCTAATGTTGATGTGGGTAAAGAAATCCAAATTAAAAAGTAGTGATGTATAATTGTTATTTTTGAGTGGTGCTGTAAATACTCTTCATGGGCTCTGATGAGGGGAGTTTCACAATAAATGCTTTTCTTTGCCAGCACATCTATTATACTAATTATAGATTTGTTTTGTTCTGTTAATCTCTTAACAAGCACCTTTTTAAACACATGTATGAAAATGACACACCCAGAATAAAACGGTTGCTGTCCTTGATCTCTTTATTATATTCCTGATCCTGGTCTCGTTCTATAAAGGAAACTCTTTTCACATTTACTAGATTTATATCAAAACTGACAAAAGGAGCAATGAAATATTGTTTGAGAATCTTTTTTTTTTAAATGTACAGCTCTGCATATTTTCATACCTGTCACAGTCTGTTCACCCTGCTGCCGTCTGGCAACAGATACAGAAGTATCTGCTGCAAAACCACC
Source organism: Pagrus pagrus (assembly GCF_965226575.1). NCBI lineage: Eukaryota > Metazoa > Chordata > Actinopteri > Spariformes > Sparidae > Pagrus > Pagrus pagrus. The sequence goes on along the minus strand of NC_140189.1, from coordinate 34,134,471 downwards.
AGACTCCAGAGCAGCTTCCCTCCTCAGACTGAGACTCCTGAAGTCATCAGCAGCACTTCATCATATTTCTTTTCCTAATATGAAATAGGGACTCCACCTTACATTTCATTGTACAGCCCTGTGTTTTTCAATGACGATGAGAAGAACCACAACCACAGTGGGTCGCACTTTATTTTCCACAAACTACTGAGACGTAATGAGCTGTATCTTATCGAATTAAAAAAAACTGGACACAAGTTCCTTCTTCTCTACTTTAAAAGTCGTCATTACCAAAAGATAAGAACAAGGTTTTAAATATAAAAAAATAGATTAATTAAAATTAATGTCCGGTCCATTTCTATTTCCTGGTTTTAAAATCTGGTCTAATTGAATTTGTAATCGAGTAGCTGCGGTTTACAGTAACAGAATCATGAGACTTTTACATGATGTACAGTTTCTTAAAGTTGAGTGAGGATTCAGACGGATGATGTCCCAGATATGAGGATAACTCCTCTACCAGCCTGTGTGGGCCACAGCTTGTTCAGGAGTTTTTCTGAGATTATCATATTTCTTTCTATTTAAAAAAATAAATAAAATATCATCATAATAAAAAAGCAGCATTGGCTTGAGAAGAATGGTCCTTTGTTTTCTGGGTCAGCACCCTCATTACAGCAGCACGGTGAACATGTCCAGGTATTGGCGTCTCTCTTGCTGCTGAGTTCTCTTTAGCTATTGATCAAGGCCTGTGAACAGAACATGCATGAACCCAAATGAACCTGTGTTATACAGGTTATACAGAAAACTAAAGGACCTTCATGTGACATCTTCAAGCAACACAAACCACTACATATTACACAAACTGCACATATCTAGCATGCACATATGCACAGAGCTGCCGGCTTGCCGATGTTTAACCTCATACAATTCATCACGGCGCAGTGTCAGCTCCATTACAATACTGTATTGATGAGGTTTGGCAGTGCAGTATTTGACCCCTGGATCAATATATAAGCAGATTGCCATAATGGAATCTGAGTCTTCGCCATCAGCAGATGTTAAGCTAGTGCAACACTAACGAAGATCATGATGGAGGCTTCAAGCCAGCAAGCTGTTCAGCAGCAGAGCTCCTTCCCAGTATTTTTTGGACTCTACTCTCGACTCGGAGGTAAGCAGGGAAATCCTTCAGGAGCAGGAAAGTTCTTTCCAATATGAGATGTCCAACATTTCTTCAATGTTACACTGAAAATATGAGAAGCTCTGTTGAAATTCATAGTAGACTAACAACATAATAGCTCCTCTGCTTATGTGATCAGATGAATTCCTGAGAAATGAACACCGCTTGAGATTAGATTATCCTTCTGTTTCTTCGATTTTAATTCAGTAACACAAAAAAAAAACCTCATGAATTCAAGTGAGGAATGTTGTTTTCATGCCAGCCAGCTTGTTCTATCACACGACAGACTTCATTTTCAGAGCGTCCAAAAACAAATAGAGTCTGACAGTATCACAGAAGTAACAAGTGAATGTAAATTGAATTCAGTTCAGGTCCTGCTGTGAAACACTGGCTGCAGACAAACTTAATGGATGAATGTGTCGGGGAAGAATTTCAGTGTTTTCCTGGAACAACAGTAATAGGTTGTGCACAACACTAAACATGCTGACCTCAGCGCGTGCCGGCCCTCTGGAGCCACATGTACGAGCACCAGTGTACGATCAGACCTGCACTAACAGCGGTGCTTCTGATAACAGACTCCATCAGACATGTGTTTTATCTGACTTATGAAAGATTTGACTCGTGAGAACAATTTTAACCCTTTAATGCAGAAAGGATTAAATCACAGAACAATATCTGAAGGAAATCATGCCAAAAACTTTTTCAAAATATGTTATTTTACAGACAAAAACTATGTTTTTCAGGTGAATAAGATGTCAGAAACACTCTGATTTGAATGATATCTTTCTTGTTCCTCTTTCTTTTTCGACTGATAATGCATCTGTCCTCTCCAGTGGACGTTGTGCATCAAAGGGTATATTTAGATGAAATGTGCTTATAAAGTCTGAAGACTATTTAATATTTCTGTTAAATAAAACTATAAAACTAACTTAGTGTAAATTCATCATAATTTTAAAAGAAAACATACAAAATAAGGTGGAATTATGCCTTTTAATGCACAATGTATTTGAAGTGAAAGAAATAAAATGACTAGAATTTGGATACAAGTTTAAGTTGAAACATATTTTTTACTGGTTTTCTTAGAATAAGAGGATCCAACAGTTATTCCAAAGGTACCTGGTGCACTTCCTGTTCCCTCTTATTTTGAATTAATGATGCAATATTACAAAATGACAATGAGATACAAGGACGATTAGAAGATTAAATAACAAAAGCAAAATATGCATGTTGTATAATTTACTTTTAATACTCTGAGTTTAATCTGCTGATAATGCTTCTGTACTTTTACTTAGTAAAACTTTAAATGTGAGTATTTCACTTGGAGTGTTTGAATACTGTGGTTTTGCTACTGCTCAAAAATCAGACATCTTCATGCGTCTTCCAGTGGAGCAGAGAAGAGCTGATATGACCACTGAACAATGTAACTTACATCAGGTTTCATTGCAAAATAGAGCAATTTACAGCCGAACGTCACAGTTCCACAATCACCGCAGAAGAATAAATCGCAATTTTCAGATAAGCAGCAGCCAGTTAGTAAGAAGCACTTGCAGATGTTTGGAGAAGCAGCAGGTTCTCATCACGATGACTGTCTGGGGGTGTCTGAGTCAGAGTGTGTTTCTTTATGAGTGGCAACTACAAACCAGGCACTGAAGACACCGATCATCAGTGCAGTAGAGAAGGTTGTACAGTTGTTTTTCAGAGGTGGAGATCAAGTGTGCGTGACAATGAAGGCTCCTGACCCTGAACAGGATAAGCAGATTAGAAGATGTGTGGATGGATGATTCCCTCAGAAGACAGCATGTTAATGTCTTTCCCTAGAAGTTATTTGAATCACATGAACACATGCTTTCCTTTACTGGAATCAAAACAAGAGTTGTTTTTTTCCAGAACCGAGACATTTTTCCACAGTATTGGCATCAACACGTGTTCAAGGGCCTGACTGTAGCCCTGAGGGGCACCACCAGGGGGCTCTGGTTTCAAAGCCAAGTGCAGCCAGGGGCAATTAATCATCATGATGCCACACTGCTCACATCTCAAAGTCAAGCATGACACTTTAATATCCTTACAAGTGAGGGCTCTGATGAGTGTGTCCACATATAGTAGCAGAGGTCAACGTTGCGTCTGTGTTTTCAGTGGTAGGAACTCATCAGGCATGATGATGAAAGTTGAAGACTTCAGTTTGTGAGAAATTCTGAGAAACTGTGAGTCATTTTGTTCCAAATTCCTCTGCTGGCACGTTTCCCACTTCCAGTGAAAATCACAGATGACTCCTCACATGCAGGACCACACAGCAAACACTCCACCTCCTGCCGCCGCCGCCGCCGCCGCCGCCGCTGCTGCTGCTACAGCTACAGGAGGTTTTAACATATAAATGAAGTCATCTCAAAAGCCTTTTTCCTTTAAGGTGCAATAATGGGCTGCGATCTGGATTTAACAAACATGTCCTGCTCCCTTGTGTTTCACTTCATTTCACCTGGAACAAAACTGCTGTTTTGTCGACACTGTGACAGATGCGTTGTGTAATACAGACTGATTTGGAGACGGCATTTGTTTGTTTGACAGTATGTGTCCTGAAAAGGCAAGCAGGCCTAATGGGATTTCGCTGGGAGCCGCCGACTGTGAATTCTCTGTTGTATACATTTCCATCTCCAGTGTGCTCGGCGGACACGCGGCCCTCCTGGCTGGCATGTCTCCGTGTGTTCGCCGTGACCCAAAAGGTCTGCCTTGTTTCTAATTTCCTATGTTTATTATATTTCTTTTTTATCAAAGCCGCCGCGCTTCACAAGACCACCATGGAAGCTGCAATCAAATGTGGACAACGAGACAAAATACCCAGCTTTTACAGACAAAACCTCAAGGGGTGAATGAGTGTGTGTGCGAAAGAGAGAGGGATTCCACAACGTTGAAGTGCTGACATCTGCTGCAGGCCCTCGCAGGGCTGGAATGTGATACTCTCCTTTACACAAAGGGCCTTGGCCCTTGCAGCAGGCACAAGAAGACCTCTATATGCCCCTCTCCACGGGGGCAACACACATATGAAATGACTGTATCAGTGCCCCATGCCTCCTTTTCCCAGCCATTAACTTTGATTAAAACCACAAAACCTTCCTTCATACCTTGATGCTGGGGAGATGGCTGCTCTGCTCACTCTTTGAGGTGGTGGTTTCTGAGCTATGTGGGACTGGGGGTAAATTGCTGCAGCATTGCATCATGTGTCTGGCTCAATGGGTTCAATATGTCTCCAGCTCTCCTTTGATTGTTGCGTCTGTGCTGCAGCAGACTTAGCGGTACAGTGGGGGATACTCTGGTGGATTTGGCCAACAATAGAATGGGAGGAACCACATGAAACGCAGTTGATGAGGTACAACAGTGTGCAGCGGAGAAAGGAAATTGGGAACAGGAGGGAGTATTGTTCCAAGCGGTGTCTCTGCTTTGATATGACAAATTGAGATGCCCTTAAACATTTCCTGCCACAGAAACATTTAGGCAGAATGCACAACAGCATGTTGAAAAGTCTTGTGTGGGTACACGCTCATCTTTCATCTCTGTGTGTGGAGAATGAATCAAGGCTCTAAACAATCACTGCACGGTCACAACAAGCTTACTTAGGAAGATTTTCATATGGAAAGTTTCCTCTTTGAATAATGAAGCCCCCCCCATGTGAATATGCACTGTGGACTTCATTGTTTGACCGTGTATATGTTATAAATTTGATGGGCCATGATGCACGGGGCAAAAAAATGTAAGCTGGCCACAATGATGTAGCCGATTAGAAGGAGAAGGGGAAAAAAGATATTTATGGGGAGCAACAGTGGGAGCTAATGGGATACACACAGTAGCAAGTGAGTTCTGTTGTATTTCACTTTCTTTCCGCAGATCTGCCAAATTGTTCAAACAGAGCTTCCTTTTTCACTTTCCTGTCAGCCAAAACTATCCAGAAAGGATCTTCAGTTCTGCAAAAGTTGCAGAGATTGACACAAAACACATCATTTTATAACATTCATATCATTTCATAAATATTTCTGTGTGAGGCCGTGTAGAGTGAATATTCTACTTAAAAACACAAATATCTTCTCATCTTCAGTCTAGAAATTAGAATTGTTGTGTTAGAAAGTGATACAATTCTTCATTTTCTGTTAATGTTACTTGTGCTGGTCCAACGTTATTATTTGTATTGTTAAGAGAACCTGAACTCATGTAATTTTAAGAATCACCTCGTATCAAGACTCTGTTCTTCATAACTGACCGTTATCTGGAGACGCTGACACATTTCCTGAACACTACTGGAAACATGATGTGAAACTGTTGGACTGTTTTGCCAATTTGTGACTAAAACTGTGTGGAGCACCTCATTGGACGAGGCAGCAGCGGAATGGTTAACATGCCGGGGAGTTTCCTCGGCTGGGAAGTTGTACTTTATGTATAGCACCTGTTGTGCCGTCAGTTGGCAGTCTCCAAAAACCCAACCCTCCGCCGCGCAGCGATATTTTATCTCAGTCTGCACCAAGTTATGACTCAAGAGCTCGCCAGACAACAGAACTCGTCTCGGTGCTGCGAGTGGTTTCTGGGTACAGCCTGTATCAGGTTGCTGGGCTCTCTCGCTGTCTCTCTGTGTGTGTGAGCTTTGGCTGTAATGCGTAAAGATCTGCGGGGATTTATTCAGACGGAGTCAAGAACGCAGCGTGGACGCGCGCTTTAGCCAAAATGCATCTGTGCCTGTCTGATGATCTAGATTTTACGCCTGCAAACGGACGCTTTCACAACTAAATCCAGGATTATAATCACTTAAAGACAAACTTTGTCCAACTCAGAATCCAACTTTCCACAGGACCAACAGGTGCGCACTTGCATTGCGCAGAAGCGGCTGCTCTGGAAGCTCTGGAGGAGGATTTTCTTGTCTTGATTTAGGGAGATATAAATGTCATTTTTTCCAGAAGGACTGATGATTAAGATTATGTGGATTCTACTCTGCGTTTATCCTCTCCAAATGTGTCCAAAACAGCACCGCTGTCCTGTCAACGACGCATGTGTGTGGTGATCCAAACCATCCCGTCAACAGCGCTTTGTCATCGCCGAACACCACTCATCCAAATGATCCTTCCATCATTAATCCTTCTTGCATCGCTTCTCCAACAATATGGCTCGGGAGCTGAATCAAGTCACGTCAGCAAGTTTCACCCTCCAGGTGTAAAAGAGCAGAACGGTGAGTTTTTATATCTGTTTGTTAAAAGTTATTAAATGGATCATGAACTTCATAACGACACGCTCATTCCAACCGGGCTTAAAGCCATTCTTTCTTTCAAAACGCACATCTTGCATCAGTTTAAACCTGCAATGAATGAGCGCGTTTCATTCAGTTCAAACAGCATTATCCGGCAGAGGAAGTGCAAAATTACCTTTTACCTTTAAAGTGTACCCGTGTATGTTTAAGGGGGAAAACCCTCTGAAAGTCCAGGTCCCCCGGGAGAAGTGTTCCCTGTGATCATAAATAAGGCTCCATTCATGCAGCAGCAGTGGCTCCGGGCGATGTAATTTGCTCACCCTCTGAGCTGCACCGGGCTCAGATATCGAATTCAGAAATCCAGTTTGGTTTGAATGTTTAATGTGAGTCCAAGTTGGGCTGGAGGTGACAGTGTATCTGTGCTTTCAGTTGGATCAGGTAAATAATGAGCCTGAAGGGATTTCTTGCCAGCATGGCCAATTTGGAAATCAGGTTCTTTGTTGTTGTTTGTAGAGTGTGTGTAGTGTGAGTGTGTGTAGTGTGAGTGTAAGTGTGTGTAGTGTGAGTGTGTGTAATGTGAGTGTAAGTGTGTGTAGTGTGAGTGTGTGTAGTGTGTAGTGGGGAGCAGAGGGTCATCTTTCAAATTCATAAAACACAATTATATTTATCATCTTGTGATGCACTCGATGCACCGACTCTTTTAGTTTGTCCTCTCATCATGTTGGACACACTTGTTCTTCACTTTACCCACAAAACACTTTTGTCTTATGTTATTATTATTATTATTATTATTATTATTATATTTTTATAGGCTGACTCTGAATGATCTTTTACAGGCTGCATTATGATATGCATGCAAAAAGTCAATTAACAACACTAATCCCAGTCCAGGATGTATTGGCAGTAGAAGTAAAGGCTACGATGATGGTTTGGCTCTTGCCCGATCCTCTACATGCATACTGTATGCCTCTAAACCAGGAGCAGTAAAGACGATGTCCCACAACTCTTCTCTACACCGGATGGCCCTACACTTGTAGTTTTGACGCTGTAGGTACCTCTGTAGCATCACTTCATGAAGAGCCCCCCAAGTTGTATTAAGAGCAAGACAAGTCTGCATGAGGCGGTGGATGGGGTGGCTGGGTGGGTTAAACGCTGGACTTTTACCCCAGGTTCGTGTCCAGAGTGTGACCAACAGATAAGAGTGATTGGCTTTTAAGTTATGTTACGTAGAACCTACCGATATATCTGTTGGCCAATTTTATCAGTATCAGTATAAAGGTATCGGCGTATGCTTTGTCCGATCCGCCCAAATATAAAACTTTTTTATTTTGTAGACATAATGACAACAAATTGTATCACCAGACTGTGAAATATTTTGCCTCTGTTACATCTGTTTGTCACAAGTGTTTGATAACCTCGTGGGTAATTGCAAAAAATGTTTGTATATCAGCCGATTTATCAATATCGTAATTCTTTCCAATATCTGTATCGTCATCGGCCCCAAAAATCACGTACCGTCCGAGCTCTGTTACCTCAGTAAGTTAATGTATGCAAATGGTGTAGCTTATGTTATGTACGTCGCTTGTGTGAGTTATGTGACTGAATGTAGTTATTTTACCGAAATCATGGCCTTTTACATTTTTTGTAGTTTTTTTGTACCTGTACTTTACGTTAATAAAAGTCCAAAAGTTATAATATGTCATAAAGAACTGTTTGTTAGCAAGATTTATTTTGAAAGTCTAACTCGATATTGCGTATTACGTATTATTGCTTACTTGACCGCGAACCTATTTACAAGTAGAAGCGAAGCTCGAGGGGCAGGTAGAACGTCAAAGTCTGAAGCTACTGAACAAGCTGCTGTATCTGACGAGGAGACAGTGAGGACGTGTTGCCACAATTAATAACTAGAAAGTTGTTGGCTTATAACTGATCTATAAAGCTTTAGTAAGTCATTCATTAACTATAAATAATATACGGTAGTCAAATATTCGTATTCAATCGACGTATCAACAGAGACTTCACAGCAGTATAAAGACACGAGAGGACCTCACAGAGAACAGTTCAAATCACCAACACATCCTGCAGATGTTGCACTGGTCAAACTTCAGTCATTGCTCACTCGTCTATAGCCGGTGGGTTTGACTGGCCTTGTGTGAGGACATGCAGCGCTGACTTCACTACAGTAACAGTCAGGGCTGGGAAATCAGAGCCTCCCGCCGGGATCTCCAGGTTTAATCAGGACGGCTGAGAAAGGAAAACAACAGGGAGGAGAGAAGGGAGGGAAAGGGATGAAGGAGGTGAAGGAGGAGGAGGGGAAAGGGGAACTGTGGGGAGGAGAGATGTTAAACTGTCAAAGAACTCTTTAAAACAGCGGTCACACTTTGGCTGAGGGGCGAAGCCGGCCAGGCCGTCTGTAACCTTTGACTGGAGTGTCTGAGTGCTCACCGTTCTGGCGTGCTTGATTGCTGAAGCTCTGTGAGACAATTTGATATCGATCTGAGGGAGGTGAGGGAGCCAGACCTGTCTGGCATGTTTAGTAGTAGTTGCCTGGAGAGTTACGGTCCCCGCTCGTATTAAACTTGGCAAGCGGCCGCTGATGACTCCATAAGATATCAGAGGGCCAGTGGTGTGTGGAGTAACCATCTGTCACAATAAATGATTTGGACAAAAGTCACAAAAAGCCAAACACAATGGGCATGAGCTCTGAAATGTAAATTCTGTGTGTTGTGGTCATAAATAATATAAACACTTCCTTCCTCCACCACCGAGGGGTACGTTACACTGACGTGTACAGCACATTGTCATGTGTTCGCCACATGGCTCTGGGGTTTCAGGGTTATTAAGGAAAACCATTGCTAAAGATGACATCTGCAGTTCTGCAAAATTCTTATTCTTTTTTAAAGATGAAAGGGTTGAACGCAAATGCATGTCTCCCCTCAGCCCAAGCACCACCACAATCTCCGGTCATGTCTACAAGTTGTCCTCTCCCTGTGAAAAAAAATGTTTTACAGCAGATGTAAGGCATGACCGATATCCAGAAGATCCTGCCCAAATATCACGCTAGACGATATTGTCACGGCGGTCTCACATATCTCTGAGGTGAGACCGCAGATGTGAGGTGTGGTTACAGCAAAGACGACACGTAGCCTCGCTCAAATCCATTGGTTCGCCATTTTTCTTCCTCTTTGACCCTGAAATATTGCCAAATTGGCGAGCAGTCCTCCACGTCTGTATGTCAAAGAGCTGAGTGCACGGCTTTACATCAGGCAATTGACCCTGTCGTTACCTCCTCCAGACTAGTATCATTCCAGCCTTGTCAAATATCAATGCATGTTTTGCATGTAGTCATGACAGCTCTGCAAGCCTATTCTTTTCAAAATAAAAGCCAGATGCCATAACAGCTGTTCGATATTGTGAAAAATATCGCCTATGACAGCAAATATCATGATATTTGATCATATCTAATATCAGCACAAACCTAGTGGATGTTATTTCTGTTTTTAGATTTCAGTATGTTGAGGTAACTCAATATAATTGTATAATAAATATATATATTATAAATGTCAGTGGTGACCCCAAATGATGCATGAACCCCAGTCAGCATTATGGTATTCAGAAAAGCAAATCATTTTTACATAAATGTATTTTGTCAGAGATATAGTTGTGTTTTGTTATATAACTACAGGATTTATAGTCTGTGTGTTGAATAGATGATACAGTGGCAGTTTTAAAGTGATGTCGTTCTACCGCTGAAGCAAACAGACTCAGTTTTATCACCATAAAGTTACATCTGCACCTCGTCTTCAAGCATATTAACCGACAGTCTCTACTGTACAGTCTTGTTTCATTACACTGCGCTGGCCTTGCTGTAGTGTTTACAATGCCGTCTTCCATTAGGCTATGATTTTGCTGGCAGAGCCGGCTGTTGTATAACACTGCACATCCATCTGAAGATGCATCTCAGCTCTTCAATCACGCAGGTCATCTCAGGGGGCGCCTCTTCATATCACTTCTCTTAGTTAAGTGGTCTGGCCTCACTTTCCCGTACAAGGCCATGTTTTCCCCCCACACCCAGCCCACCCGTAAACACAGGTCTTATTAGAAAAATCCGGCTGCAAATATTAGTAGGAGATGTGGATTACCTGCAGATACTCTCACATATCCCCCCAGAGCGCCACTGGAGGAAGGTATGCAACGCGCCAGACCTGCCAATGATCACAGAGGCTGCTGTTCCGCTAAAGATTACGAGATTAGGGGGGAGGACTGGGGTCGTAAAGGTCACGGGCGTATGTGCAGTTTTCCACGTCTACTGAGTGTTGAAGATACAGAGGTGCATTGTGCATTCATTAGATTATGATGCAGACAAATAAGCAGTTTAGAGTGGGGACTTAAAAGACAGGAAAGAAACTGGGTGGCCTTGTTAGGATGCAAGACTGTTCCAGGTGTTATGTGAAGTGGACATCATCCATTTACTCACAAACGGCTGTTGTTGAACACTTTTTAATAGCACACTTAAGAAGTAGTGGAGTGAGAGGAGTTGTTTCGGTCATGCAGGGTTCAGAAGTAAAAGTCCTGGCAGTTGACTGACTGTTGAAGCACTTATAAGGCTGCTACAGGCATAAGACTCTCCAGTTTGAATGACTGAGGATGAGCAAACACATTAGAAAATATCTTTTAAAAAATGTCAAACTCAGCCACTTTATTCCTCATGCTAATGATACCTGGCGCAAATTATGTACACAACTTCCGGTGCGTCCAGTCTTTTAACTGGAACTGGCGTTTTTCATGGTAACTGGATGTTCATCCTCTGTCATATATAAGGATAAATTAAATCCCCAGAATTAGGCAATAAATGAACGACACCACAGTCACATCACCTCAGCGTCACCACTACAGCTTATTATCCTACAAACTGACCAATCGACAAGTTGGAAAGCTACATTTATAATAGTTTGCAAGTAAAGAGCATCTGTAAAGGCAGACGAGTGAGTAGATGGGTTTTCTTGTTCGGCATGATGACGTTTAATGTCAACCTCTGTAGTCTCATTTAGCCACTTGTTAGCAACCGCCTTTTATAAGACACGTAAAGGCTTCAAAACACATGAGTGGCGTATCTGTTGACGCATTTTATGTTGTAGAACAAAACATGAAAACCACAGACCTTTTTTACTGCATCTAACCAAAAGCTATTCATTAAAAGCTATTGACTTCAAGACGAACCGGCAGTGCAGACATGCTCACTCCTGCAGCCCTCTCCGGCCGAAGTTAAATATTTCCCAACATAGAAACCTCATAATGAGTTCATCAGTTTAAATTAATTCACTTTTGGATTTTGGGGTCAATTTTAGATGCATTAAGCAACTATTGCAATAACAGAGCTTTCTCATTTTGCTTGGAAATGGCAGCTAAGGCTCATGGGTATTGCAGTATTCATTGCCATCCTCCAACCAAACAGGAAAAAAAAGAAGCAGAGAATTAAAATGACCATTACACAAACCTAATGTAATGTTTAAATTACTCAGGAGAGTCCTATGTTTCAGAATTGAGGAAATTTAGGGATATTAAATGAAATCTTTCCAGTGGGAACACACAGCGATAAAAATAAAGTGAGTCACGCACTAAGTGAGGCACCAAATCATACATGCATGTTAAAGTTAGGGACAATCCAAATGTTTTTCCTCCCTCTCAGCCAGTTGTTACCAAATCTGTCCCGACTAGACCAAACATAAGGATTTATATACAGTACATGCACGCCTCTCCAACTGGCAGCTACCAGTGTGGCCAGCTGGCATTCAAGTTTCCACTATGTTATTTTAAGTGGTTTCCACAGTGCTTAACTCAGTGTTTTAATTTGAAATTACGATACGGCTCTTAAACCGGTGAAACAAAACGAGCCGGCCTTGGAATCTCCATTCATTCTTTAACACAGGTCAGATGTTTCCCGAGCCCGCTTCCCTGGGAAAGCTTGTTCCCAGTTAGAAGAGGCTGCACTTTGATGGATATGCTTGAATGAATGAATGCAGCACTATGCAGTTAATCATTGTAGAGGGCAGCGTAATAGCAGCCGGTATGCTTGGCTGAATTAAAACCATCAAAAGAAAATGGACGGCCTCGGATGTTAAATGAACTCAAGAGGAAGCAAAGAGGGGAACAATTAAACTGAGTATATCGCTGTTGTCAGATGAAAACCGCATCGATAAAAAAGAGGATGCTTGAAATGATTTCTTATTTTCTCAATGAAGCCATTGTAGTTTTTCATTTGAACAATGGGTTTTTAACTGGTTTCACAGGCCCGTCCATCCTGAAAGTCCCTGAGCACATCAGCTCCCATGTGAACATTCACTATAAATAAGAAAAAGAAAATCCCCAAATCTGCATTTATATGATTTTCCACGATAGCAGCAGAAGAAACTCTTGTCCACTGAATACAGGCATGTCTATGTCTACGGACGGGGGGAGTTTTTCCCCTCCACATCTCACTCCAGAGCAGGGGGACCCTGGATAACACTGTCTATGTTTTCCCTGTCAGCACTATTTGAACGTGGAGTGCTGTATTTGGCAAGCAAAGCATGCCACCGCCTGCCTGCTGTTTGTCATTTCAGGCAGCGAGAGCTCCCCCACCTCCTCAAGCAGCCGAGGGAGTTTTCAAGAGATCTGGGTCACATGTTCAAGCTCCACTGGAGAAGAAATGTCGTCCAGAGACACCAAGTCTGTCTGTGCCCGGCTGAATCATTGTCAGTAAAGCTGGCTTTGCATAATGTCAGTGCTTTGGCCAGTGATGGTCGAAGTCAGGAGTGAAAGAAGCAGTAACACCTTGATGAGCACGGGGCTCTGAACCTGCAATAATAGATTATTTGGCCACTTGGTGGCAGCACAAAAAGGGTTAGGGTTAACACAACCTTTAAAAGTTGGTACGGCGAATGTGTTTACACATCCAGCGGGCTTGTGTACATTTATTTGGTTCATGTTTTTGACCACATGATAACTGTAAATACAATATTTTCTTTTGGATCTGTTTTGGGCTCCGCCAACACCTGAAGGAATGTCTGCCTGTTAGTTGCCAAATGCTCCACTTCACTGCTGCAGCTGAAAATGCGGTTGGTGGGAGGGGTGTAGTCTTACTAAAACGATGGAGAGTTGAGCCCTGGCATAAAAATGGCTAAATCTTCACAAAAGAAAAGTTTACGACTTACTGTTAGCAGTCAGGTAAGAGTGTGGGTAAATTGTAATTTTCAGTCAGGCTGTTTTTGTTTTTTGTGATTTCCCATAGCGACGGGGACTTAAACATAAAGACACAGGCAGTGGAAGGCGAGGAGGATACCGCCTGACACAGGCAGCCTATTGCAGGCTAATACTAAAAGTCTACATCATGGATGTATTATAATCTGGATATCAGGTCCAAAAATTGTCTATTCAGTCCATTAAGAATTGCAGCCCACTGAATAGGGGCAGTATTGGTTCCCCTGCGTGTCCCATAGACTTTACTTTGTGATGACATCACAGATTTTTAAATTGCTTTTCTGTGCTCGGAAAGTTTTACAAATAAAAAACCTCCATGGACAAAAATTCATTTAAAAAAAGAGTCTTTATTGACCTTGTTTGCAGTTTTACAGACGTCTCTTTAATAACGATGCTCTGTGAGGAAAATGCTTCTGGGGCGGCAGGATTGCTGCAATACCACAAGTGGCCACTGGGCAAAACTGGAAGCAGGCTGAGCAGCGCCACCATACCAGCATGAACAGAACAGCAGTTTTCCGACCTTACATAACTATTTATTTTTTATGATTTATTATTTAATCAGCCATTTATATAACTTTGTTTTGAGATTCATAAAGAGACAATAACTGTTATTTCAGTGCGCTGTGCAGGTTGATAATTATACTGATTTTGAATCTGAATGCTGAAAACCAGCAAATCATAAATCAACAAGAATATTTGCTCGCTCGTGTGTGTGTGTGTGTGTGTGTGTGTGTGTGTGTGCGCGTGGTCCGTTAAACGTCTACACAACTGTGGCAGTCAGGTTGCTATAGCAACAGAATAGCCAACTGCTGGTGACAGACTTTAATCATTTCTGTTTCATATGTGGACTTCGTGACACAGTCCACAGTGAGAACACACAGCTTTGTTCACGGCAGGTTAAACGGATTTGTTTTAACGTGAGGCACGCCCTTATCTGCGTAGCTACTGGCTGCCCTTAAGAAAGACAATTAACCCCCGGGCTTTGGATTGGCCGGCATCAGAAGTTCACTGAGTGTACTCGCAGCTCCCAGGTGTGTCTGAAACTGTCTGAATGGAAATCAGGGTGTTGGTGAGAAAAAGCATTCATGCTCAGCAAACACTGCCCAGATAAATGTTGTCAGATAGATGTGTAGTGTAGCTGATGTGGCTCTGTGTTTCTGCTCTTTCAGTTTCTTATCTGTTCAGCTTGTGTAGTGGTCTCATTGTCCTGCCTCTATTGGCTGCCCTCTGAAATATTACCAGATAAGGACTGTCCACGCGTTACACCATCAGTTTGGCAATATCATTCAAATGTTTGGCTTTGCAGATGTTTCATCACTGATTTTTGTTCTGAAAGCCTCAATTTCCCTCCCACTTGTACCAACTTTATATTATCATTTCCCTCACAAGCAAAATAAATACAGATAACATTTCTGTCATGTTTTCTTCCTTATCTATCAAAAGAAATGACTGGAATTGAAAAGTAATTTAGCTTCCTTGGCGGAAGGACTTGATGAATGTTATCAGCTGTTACTGCACAATGAGTCAAGTGGCTACAGTCTGACCAGCTGGCACGGAGCGAAGCGGCCCACATGAAGCAGACTGAATAAAACAAAGTGAAAAGAAAATGTGCGATTGTGAGTGGAGAGCGTGCCTCTGAGACTCTGAGAGCAGAGAAATGTACAGTGTATAAATGTGGACGTCCAAACAAGGTACTGCAAATAGTCCCAATGCTAACACTGATTCTGACAGGCGGAGCAAAGTGTCTGGCTGGTGCAGTCTAAACATGCAGGGTGGAGTAAGTCTGCCTAAAGTCACGATTACTTGTCAGAGCAAATACCTGTCATTCACTGTGAGTTAGCATTGTTTCCTCAGCTCCCTTTGTTCTGTCCCGACCTACACTTGTAATGCTCCCACTGACATATTTCTGTCGTGGGTCAACATCACCTCAACCCAACACATGTATTCCTGATATTCAGTTAACACATTACATTTCCATGGTTTCCAAGGTGCATTATAGAAGAATTGTTCAACTTTCTAAAGTCCTACTCCGAACAAAGAGGAGGCAGCATCTCACCAGGGTAACTGCTAACTGCTGTTTGCTACTTAGCTTGGTTAGCCATGCAGCTAGCAGTCCGGACTGGGAGCTCAGAGCACCAGGGGAGTGTTCTTGATTAAACTGCTAGCACAGGAGCTTGGGACCAGACAGGCTTGGGCTAGCTGGTTAGCATGCTAACTTGCTGCAACACAACGCCTAATTGTCATGACTTCAAAATTGCTATTTGTGTTGGTTTCTTCTTCACATCGTACAAGTCAGAATGTATGTGCATTTCGAAAACCGAGCGTGTCAAGACAAGCTAATGTATTCATCTCTCAAGCTATGTAGTGTAAAAACTAAGACGGTATGAAAAAAGTTGTTTAATCTGCTGTTAATGCTGTCAGGAATGATTATCACTCCTGTTGTTACAGAGCGGATTCCCTCTTAAACAGAAGCTTGCATTGATACACTGCTTGGATCAGCTTGAGGCTGTAAGGTGTGAAACTTTGCCAGCGTAGCCTTGTTTTCATACAGACCTCAGTTGCCCTGTGAGTATTGGTTGTCTTACGGCAACTTGAAATCCACCGGACTAAAAATCTTGGCAGCGAGATGAGTTGACCTTGGATAGCATCTCTGGAGGGCATGTCTGCATAGCTTGACAGATGTCATCACCTCCTATCAGAGAGGTATTTCAAAGTTTCCTGTAATGACTCTAGTCTTCATTTCACTGCGGTTTCATGGGCATCGCATTGCAGTTGACTGACAGGGAGATTGACCCAGATCAAGTGCTGAAGAATCCCACAGCTGTGTCTTTTATGACAGAATTAGCGTTTGTTGGTAACATTAAGGTAGACAACACGGTGCCATCCCAGCTCCTCATGTGTCCTCCTGTGTCCTTGGACAAGACACCAAACCTCAAATTCCTCCTGATGTCCAGCAGTGTGGTTACATCATGCTAACAATAATACACACGTGGTTATTATTGAGAAACGTGTTGTCTTGTGGTAGAATTAATGTGCTCACTTAAGCCGAGATAATTACATTAAACAGAAACACAATGAATGCTGAAATATATTTAAAACCTGTCCTTGTTTTCTAAACAGTTCCTGAATGGACTGAAATTGTACTCCTGCTCAGGTTTGTGCTCAATTAAATCTTAACAATGATTTACAAGGTAGTATAAATGGTGACTTGCTTGTTGGATCGAATATTATCTTATTTCTCACTGTTATTATTTCCAAATATTGTTTATGGACTTGTGCGATTACATTGCTCATTGATATTGCTCACATTGTGTGTGATTTGACATGCATTACATAACTTGTCACTGTCGAAGAAACTGCTAGTCAGTGTCAATAATAGTCATTTGTAAGCTCTGCTGTATAATCCTCTTTACAGTCGATGATGTTTTATTTACTGTACATTGTATTTATAATTACCTCCGAGCAGTCAGGTCTTGATTATCCACTAAATGTTAATCTGTGTTTCAGACTTTCCTCAGCAGCTTTGTGCATTAGCAGGTTATAATGTTACTTTTTGTAATGGATCATGGTCTGGGTTAAAATAAGTACGGTAGTTACGTGACTTCAGTTTCGTACACACAGTCCAGTTGCCAGGATAAAATGTTGGCAGTTAATGTTTCTGCAAACCTCTGATATGTTCACGTTTGGACGTGTCACAGGCTCCAGCTGTGTGTTTTTAACAAAGACCTCAGGACATCCAGCCGAGTTTGTGGTGACCAAAACAGTTATTTTAAGCCAAAACATAATCACAAGATAAAATTAAGAGTTTGACCTAAAGAAACATAGAGTTTCAACATAATTTGGTTGGTGCATTCTCCTGAGGGTAAGGTCCACTACCCTCCCTACGTAGACTTTGTGGACCTGATTTCCTCCTTTGCTCCGGTCATAATTACTGCGGCCACTAGAGGTCGCCTAACAATAAATGTAAATATGGATGGTAATAGGCTGCTTGAACAGATGACCTATATAACCATTATCGGGGGTAGGATGATCTGGTGTGTGCGTGGGTGAAGTGCTATTTAAAAAAACAGACTGCTAGGTGCCATGTTGATAACCGAGTGTGTAACCGAGTAGCTTCTTATGAGGTGGCAAGTGAAGCTGAATCAATAACATCCTCAGTGTGTGCAAATTAGTCACTTTTGTGTTCCAGTGGTAAATTTTAACATGTAATATATCATGAGTTCAAGATCGATGCCTCTAATAATCAAAAAACTTAGAAACTGCATAAAATCCCCAGCGACCCTCCAGACACATGTTCATTCATTCTGAAAGTGCATTACGGCGGCACAGTGTGCAAAGAAAACATTTTCTTTTTTATGATATTGATTTTTGTAAACAACAAATGACCCAAACTTGTTTCATTCGCTTCCCTGCGGGGCCATATTTTCTAATAAAATCATGTGTTTATGTTGCACTTCTCTAATATTTCCATCAGAGAATTCCTCAGAATCACTGGAGACAATGTAGCCGCACTGCCAATAGCAAAGCCCACAGTGTCTCAGAGGTCCCAGCATGCACACACCTCACTGTGGAAGAAACAGACTGGACCGCTTTCTTTCTGCCTCCCTCCCTCTTCATTATGATGTGAAGGGCTCCGCATGTGTGAAACGGAGCTACTACATTCGTCAGATGCCGCAGAGACATTTCATGGTTATCAAGCATCATCATTAATGGTGCTAATTTTAGAAGGCGGCAATGAGAGCGACTGACGCGTGAGATGCCTCATACAGTTTGGAGTACACACTGGACACCTCAGTGCTCATATGAATGTCTTGGTTTGAGCAGCTGTAAGGACAATTAAATGAAGATGCAACTGTAATTACAGCATTTTACTGACTTCAAAACATAAATAAAAACTGTAAGCAGCACTTAAAGAAAGTATTATAATGGAAAGAATGTGCTCAGTTAAGATAAGATAATTATAATAAACAGTAACCGAATGGATTAAAAGTGGACTAATGCTCAGGTTTGTGCTCAATCAGATCTTAACAAGGATTTACAGGGTAGTACACATGGTGACTTCAGATCAGACCAAATATTAGTTTATTTCTCACTGCATACCTGACAAATATTGTTGAGGACAATTACATTGCTTATTGAAATTGTTCACATTATGTGTGATTTGATACTTATTACATAACAATAATAGTAATCTGCAAACTCACCAGTATAATCCTCTTTCCAGTTGATGATGTTTTCAGTTACTGTAATTATATTCATACTAACCTCCGAGCAAAAAAGTCTTAAATGTGTTAAAGACTTTCCTCAGCAGCTTTGTGCATTTGCAGTAGCAGGTTATAGTGTTAATTTACCGTATTTGCTATTTCTTTAAGTCAGTTCAGTTTTTTTATTCAACTTTTCCAGTGGCACAGTACAAGACAGTGTTTTAACATTTATTCGTGATGCAACTGAATGTTTCTAACGAGACCGCTGGACAATTTAGAGACGTGTTTTCAGTGACACAACCAAGTGTTTTTAACAAGATGTCGGAACAACTCCAGCTGTGTTTGTGGCGACCAAACACGTTCTTTGAGCCAAAACATGATGTTTTCGTAACCCAAACCAAGTTGGGGTTTTTTTGTGCCTAACACAACCAGATCACTGTGACAAGAGAAACATTGAAAATTGAGGCTGAAGAAATGTAAAGTTTCACCATGTCCATGGTTTTGCAGAAACTTACGTCTGCAACTGTTATTCTGGCGATTGACTAGGCTGCTAAAACTGGGAATTGAAAGGTAATCATTAAACTGTAGACTTATCGACTGAATAAAGTGAATGTTAGATGTGTATTTTCTGCAGTGCAACCTCGTGTGCTTCAGGTTCAGGATGCTGTGTAACTGGGCTTGTATGAATTGCTCATATAAATTATGCATAGTGAACGTCAATCTTCACAGAAGCACCTCTTCTCTCCATGTATAGCTCATGTAGCACGCGGTGCATCCCACATCCCGCCAAAGTTTATGCGGAGTCATTTTTCTTGCTTTCAGTTCCCATTACCCAAAATACTTACAACACTAACTCATAAGTCATGCGTGCCCACGGAAATCAAACCACCACTGTGTCTTCTTAATGTGCCATCGGAGGAGAGTGAGAAAAGTACCAGGAGCTATTAAATGGAGATGTGAAATATCCCAGCTCTAATGCATTTAGGGGGGAAATAAAAAACACACCTGTCTCAGTAATCATCGGCGCAGCGCCGTCCCTCGCTGGCTGGATTATGTCACCCAGCACATGGTGAGATGTGATATATACGACACTATGCCAGTGGCATACAGAGACGGTAACCCAATCACACATACTATTTTGAGAATGTATGGCTTTTCCCAAAGCACAAATAGGTTTTCGGCGCAGACTGGACACGCTCTGCCACGGCATGCTTACACTTGGATCCTCATGGGAGGGTATCCATTTCTACGGGCCAAGTGGAATGAAAATGCACATTAGCTATTAGGTCTTATGACTGACTGGAATGATTTTGCCAACTGTGTGTGCGTGCGTTTGTGTGTAGCTGTCTGCACACTGGACAGGATCTGCAGCAATCTTCATTTAATAAAATAAGAGTGAAATCACTTCTTCCTCGAGCCAGCTCCTGTGTCATACAGGACTGTCAGTGGTCCTGGAAAGTGTTTTGTCTTGGAGCTACAGCTTCATACAGTCACTCTGGCAGCTTCCACTGCTGGTGATCTGGAATTTTACTCGACTGTAACACTCACTAAAAAAAGACAGATGATACCAAGGGTAATAGAGGACATACTCTAATATCCTTTTAATGATTTTTTAAACATATTCTTCAGCAGGAGTATATCCTTACACTTGGCTTTGCTTGTTTTATTTGACTCCTACTTGTTCATTGACAAAACTGTGGTTGTGAATACGATACAATGTCCCATCTGTAACTTTGTTACAGCAAAAAGAAGCGCTTGTCCTTGTACAATCTAAAAAATAGCTTGGCAACACCGACTGAATTACTGGAAGAGTGCACTTTATTTATTCACCAGCCTGACTCTTCCCGTAAGTCAGTCAGAGATGTCCAGTCATTTACATTACTCTCTCTACATGTCCTTACACCAGTGTGTGCCACGAGTAGCTGATTTGTCTCTGCACAAGCTAAATGGTTTTAAATGTATCACACCTGATTGAAACAGAATGTGATTCAAGTTGTGCTGGAACTTCCTGCAGAGGTGTGGAGAGGAGAGAGATTAATGCTGGGTGGCTTAGCAGCAGCTGAATTGTACAACATGACTAGTCAAGTGGTGGAAAAAGTCAAGTCAAGTTTAAAATGGATCTGAGATTGCACGCTGTGTTGCAATCAGAGGATGAACGAGCTTAGAGCTGAAAGTAATGTGATACTTGCCAATTTTTTTTTTTCCTCACAGTACAGGCAGGATGCATTTTGATTCTACTGTTCATAAACAAATAATGACTGGAGAAGCTTAATCACAGAGGGATCGGCTCGCTAACAGGCATTTCTCACAGCGGACACTTTGACCTGTCGTGGCAGGAAAGGCACAGGTGTAACTAATAACATTAATTATGACTCAACTCCATTTAGGCGTGCCAGTCAGCTGTGCCAATGGTCCAGAATGCAAAACATAGGTGTCCGAGCACAGGCGCAGCTAAATCCAGTGCAGCCTTTACTGATGTTTTTAGTTTAGAGTGTCTGGAAATCATAAAAAAGTCTTAAAACATCAAGAAAATATACATGTTGTGTTAGTTCGGCGCCTTTAATCTTAGCGTGTGCTTGTTCTGGAATGAGTCTATTTCCATCCAGGTGATAATCAACATGACATAAACTGGGCAGTTTGCCACTCACGTCAGTAATGGGCATTAGGAAAAGGAAAACATTATTCATTCGTATAAATTTCATTTTGTTTCCAGCAGAGGTGGGAAGTACAACTACTTTGTAACTGTATTTAAGTTGATTTGTCAGGTATCTTTACTTGAGTATTTATTTTTCTGACAACTTTTGACTTTCACTTCCTACATTTTAGGCAAATACCTGTGCTTTCTACTCCTTACCTCCTCAAAACAGAAATTTACTTTAGTTTTTATGCATCTGAGGGGAATTATTGATTATTTTTATTTTGCGTCATTGCGCACCACCTCCCCAACATCACAAGAGTGCATATCACATACGAAGGACATTGGAAGAAGAAAGTAAAAGGTGTAACACGACAGAATGGAGCGAAAAGGCCTGTTAGTGTCTCGTATCTGCAGAGACCCTGCAGCCCCTGCCTGGATTCTCTTATCATCTCAATTTTTTGACGTATTTGACATCCAGGAAATGAGACTCAACAATCACCGATCCTTCACATCCTACTGATTCGACCTTCAAGTTTAATAGTCTTTGAATTATACTAATATGAGGTTCAGTTAGCTACAAAAGCATCTGTACTTCTACTTGAGTAAAGAATGTACAGGACCTCAGGCCTTTTTCTGCTGTCTTCTGTTTCAGTATATGACACATACAGCTTCTGTCCTATCGGCTCTTCCACAGTGTTGTACACAAAGACAGTGTCATTTTTAGAGGAGAGTAGAAAAGTCTAAAATTGATGGTCTTGCAGTGTCGTGTAGAAGCAAGTCATTCTCAGATGTATCTGCCATCCGTGTCTAAATCCACAGCAAACATTTGGGGCTGTAATAAGTGCATCAGTGTATACAGTAAACAACTGCTGTTGGTTTATCCAGCTGTGCACAGGAACCTTGTTGGGCAGCATTTAAAGATACTCAAGCGTAAAAAACTAAATAATCAAAAAGCTAAAAATACCTTATAGCACCATTTAAACAGTTGATGATATTAAATAATTCTTCAGATTAAATAAACAATATGTAGAGGTACAGTATGTAGAGATACAGTACGTAGAGATACAGTACGTAGAGATACAGTACGTAGAGGTACAGTATGTAGAGGTACAGTATGTAGAGGTACAGTATGCAGAGATACAGTATGTAGCTTCTTCTACTTTGAAGTTATATGAAACAGACTGAGCAGACTGTTAAACATCTTTCTGACTCTTTTCATATCTCCAACACTTTTCTTATTCCATTTTCTTCTTCACAGTGAAGATTGTGTGATACCAGCTTGAAAGGACACTTTCTGAATGAGAAATGCTCGGAGAAAGACAGACTCTGCAAGAAGAGTACGACAGGTTACCAACCAGTTAGCAGAAAGGTGTAAATCCCCCTCTTCCTCCTCCTCCTTTTCCTTTTCCCTCTATATCATATCAACATCTGTTCAGCTGCCTCTAATTAAGGCTTTTACAGACGACAGCATTAAAATGGCCCCAGAACCACAGCAGCTAATGAGACGCCATTGACAAGGCAGATCTTTCATGCACAACTCAGTTTGTCAGAATCTTTCTTTCAGTTTCTGCCTTGACAGCCAAAGTTTTTTCAGCACTTTGTCTGCCTACACACCTGCTGACAGGCCTTAACTGAGATTTGAAGCGGGTCACTGAGTTTGCTTGTTTTTGGCGTTGTTAGCGCCATCGGATGCTCGCGGTGACGGATCTCCTCCGGCAGACCATCGACATGTTTGCATGCGTGCTGTAGACATGAAACATTTCTCACCACTCTGCTGCTGCCAGGATTTCTATTATTGTTATGTTAAACAGAGTGAATCCATCAGTTCACTCTTACTGCAGTCAAAAGTGGCGTTAGTCCCAAAAATACAAATGAACATAATGAGAACGTGGTTTACGATAACGTGGACTTACATCATTAAAACATGTTCATTAAAAATGTTGATAAATACCATTTTTTAAAAATTTCCCTCAAAATGATTGATAGAGAAAAAAATCTAACAAATGATGATGTACCAGAACTTAATTCGTGGGAGATACAGTTGATTTGGGATGGATGAAAAAGGGGATTATCCTTGTTTACTGCCAAAAATGTGCTATTTTTAGTCGGCTGTGACTTGATGAGCAATGAACTTTTGAACCTTCTCTTCAGGGTTATGGTTATAGAAACCCTCAGTGTTTTTTATAGGCAGAGTAAATTGTATACCTCATGTATTCATGACACAAATGAGACATCTTAACTTAAATGAGTGCTTATAATTGGCACATTGCAGCTGTTGGATGATAATTGATCAGTTCTAATCAGGTCACTTATTGCTGAACATTGCTAAATAAATCCTGTTAAATCAGGACTAGTAATTACAGCACTAACAGATGGGTATTGGAAAAAAAGAGAAGCCTTAATTATGGACATAAAATAATCAGCTCATTGCTTTAGTTAATAGATGATTTCCAGCCATCCTCTTTATATAAACAATGATATAGGTCATTCTGAGTGCTGTATCGTAGGCAACTGGACGTGTTTCAGTTTCTTGAAGACGTTTCACCAACCCTAACGACTCTGAAACAGAGCTCACGTGTCCGAAACGACTCTGTTAGGACACTCCCACACAGAGTTTAAAACCCTGCAACTCCCCTCCAGTTAGTCAGAACTGAAGAAGCCTCTTGGATGAGAGGTGAGACGTCTTCAAGAAACTGAAACACGTCCAGTTGACTACAATACATCACTTAGATTTACCCTGACCTGGATGACTGAGAACCTTCATCAGCAGTTATATAGGTCGACTGTTCAAGCAGCTTATTACAGCCTATATATATATATATATATATATATATATATATATATATATATATATATATATATATATATATATATATATATATTTCATGTTGGGTGGCGACCTCTAGTGGCTGTAGTAATTATTACATTAGCAAAGGAGGGACTCAGGTGAAGTCTTGTATCAGGAGGAAGTTGAAAAGGACTGTGGACTTTCACCCACGTGACCACTGATTGTTACCTGTGAAACCAAAATAAGTGACATGGTTATTTTAACCCAAACCGCAGTGTTGCCCTAAACCCAAGCAAGTAGTTCTCTTGCCTAAACCTAACTAAACTGTGACCGTACGACGAAGGTCAAGGTCATGTTTTATTTGGGAACAGTGATGTCATTCTGGGAGTCGCTGGCCATCGACCTATTCAGTGGTTTAGGTATGAGGATGTGTTGCTTTTCCACATTTTGGCTTGTGACAGCAGGAAAACCACAGGTTTAATAGATAACATTAAAACCGGCTGCATTCCATTTCAGTGAGCTACTTAATTCTCCCGGTATTCTGCATGCTGACTCACTGTCATGGCCGACTGGGACACATGATGAAACAGAGCCATCATCAATGAAATCTTCATTTTCACCAGCTAGTCGCTAACTGCTTGTCTGCTGCTGCCTGCTGATTGACGGCTGATGAGAGCAGTGCAACTGAACCCAAAAATATAAAATGTGTAAATAAAAAACAATGAGCCAAAATATAAAGACTATGGAAAAACACTCACTCACACTATACTGAGGAGGACAACAGTGGGTGATAGTTCATCACTACATCACACGTGGTAATTTGATCCATTGTTGATATCAAAATATTGATCAGAGAAGCTTTCTGGTAGAATACCTTTCTTTTATTTATGACAAACTAACTCTGCAGTTCCTCATATTCACGCTAATTACTGGTTGCTTCTTAGGTCACAACCCATGATTGCTCAGCTCAGAAAATGCACTGGAAAGTTTTAGTAAGACGTATTTACCCAGATCTAGCCATCCATTTTCTACAAGCCCCAGAGAGAAAAGCATCTGTTTTGTAACCATTTATCTCAGGAGGTAATTACACAGCTATTGTTCCTTAAATGCAGCTTCATGAATATTCACCATTTCCAGAGATAAAATAAGGCTTTTAGTGGCTGGCTGTGTACTTCCATTACTTGTTTCTGTTTTTCTGGTAACGGTTGCATCAAACAGCAGGGTTATGTTTAGAGGAAAATGGACACAGATGATTGAAAGGCGTTTTTTTTTTTGTGTGAGCAGTCAGAGAGAGTCAGAGGGGAGCGCTGCGAGGCCTTTTGTCAAGTGATGGACAGTCAGAGGCTTAATGACCTGTGCAGACTGTTAAAAAGGCAAACTGGGTGCTAAGTGCTTAGCGTCTCCATTTATTTGTCATTTTTCAAACCATTCCCCAAACAAGCACATTAAAAAAACGAGGGACCCGCTGAGTTTGGTGACATCACGGCAGCCCTCAGCAGATATTACTCATGCTGATGTGTGTATGTGGTGGATTGAAGGTCAAACAAGAGGTTTCTTTAAATAAAATCCTCCCTGTGCAACAAGAGAGGAGCTACAGTCACATCAACTGGTGACAGCAGCTGATTGAAAAACAAAGCTATGGGTCTGGATGTGAGTAAATCTCATCACTCATTCAATTACAGCCGCATGTTTTTAATTTAGCTTCCTAAGGTGTTTGTGCATAAGGTTTATTCTCCATGGAGCAGGATTGTCTCAAATGAGAATCACTGTTGTTTGCTCTAATATGTTGAATGGAGTAGTAACCTGGAAACATAGGGAGTGACTCTGTACTTTGTTCTGTAAGAAATCCTGCCTGCCAACGCTCCTGATTTTCTCCCGCTGTGCTCCTGATTGGCACTTTCTCCCAAATTATATCCCAACGTCATGATACAAGTGATGCAAATCAAATGGTTGTTTTTCAGCTTCTGTGTCAGATGAGTGTTGTGGTACCTGGTAAACGGGTCCAAAGCTTTCAAAATTGCCCTCAACTTGGAGCCAGACCTTTGCCTTTATTGATATTTGCCTCCTGTCTCGGTTGTCTCCACTCTGCAGACTGGATCCCTGCATCATTTCATCCCTCCTCTTCTTCTCTTTGAAGGTGTACCTGGCAATTATATCTCCTCAACACACACACACACTCTCTCACAATGTTGCACTTGGAGATATGTTTTGTGATGTAAATGTAAAATGTTGTCGTCGTTTTTTTGTACATGTTCCTTGGCCGTGTGTGGGTACTCCACAAAATGTGTGTCTTTTGTACAGCCTCATGTTGGCAGGTATGCCAGGAATTGCTGACATTGTGACCAAATTTTAGACTATTTTTAGGCTCCTGTTTGCCTTATTCCTCTGCTTGGCTTTGTGATAATGTCCAATGGTACCTCATTTGAAGCTTTTATCAATAGCGCAATGAGTTTAAGTTCCTGTTAATCACCAACATGTAAAGCACCAATCTATAAGAATTACAGCAGTGAAATCCATGGTGCTTATGTAATATTGTGATGGTCATATACTGTTTACATTTGCTAACAATGCTTAGATAGTAGAGGTTGAGAGTGAGGTGAGACATTTCATCCAAAGATTAGTCTGACTTTGCTCTCCAGAACGTGTATATACTCCAGTCTACTTCTTTAAACAGTGCTTCTATAGTGATTGAAATACAAATCCTTTGGAAAGCCTTGGATGAATAGATCCATGGTGAGCTGCTCTGTGAGCAGCATTGCAATTATATAATAATCTTATTCCCCTCTTAAGGGAATTAACCTGCAGACACTAAGTCACAGCCCTCGCCTACAGACGCTTCCCCTCAGAAACATCAATTTTCCCGTTTTCTAATCCTCAAATTGCTACTCATGTCAACTCTGAAGATCCAGGTACAAACATGCTTGGTTTAGTAAATCCAGCCCTTTGGCAAGTTGTAATGCTGGGACGTATGCACAGATGTTCCCTGAGGTTTAGAGGGCATGCATCTGGTTTTGGCATCTAAAGCAGAATTATTAACAAAGCTTGTCACCAGCAGGTCATCGCCTCTTCCAACAACTTCTGTCACTGTGCTTCTGACCGAAGCAAGTCACTGTGGCTGCAGCGGGCAGCAACAGGCTCGTATCTGTGTGAGCGAGAGCAGGATGTTACAGGAAAAGAGCAGTTGTGCTCAGCAAACTCCTCCCTTGGTAAATAGAGGTTGAAAGGAATATACTTTCATTACCCTGGGTTCTGCACTGCAGCTCCTCTTCTCCAGACAGCTGGGCCAAAAGGTTATGAAGGCTTGGTGGGGTGGCAGTAATTAGAGATCCAGGGCAACACGCTTAAAGAAATCAATCTGTATCTATAAGCAGAGTCAGAGAGCGGAGAGTTTTATTCTTAAACTGCCACAATTAAAATGCTCTTTCACTTGTTTCCTCGTCTGTTGCTTTGGATTAATCATTCAATTTGCCACAGCTGAAAATCTCATCAGACATTTTAAAGTCTGTATCCAGATTTGCTTGCATGACTCGTAGCTTCTTAAAAGGTTGTTCAGAGGTTATGTTTGCTACGTAAATGATGTGATTTTTGGAATTGTAGACAGCTCTTCTGTTTAAATGGCTGTTCGCAGTGAGGACTGTTATACAGCAAGCACTGGGAGGTCTCTGTTACTTGGATTGTCTTGATTGGAGATAAGATTAAAGTAGCAGGACAAGAGGAGGAAGATGTGTGAAGACAAACTCACTCAGCGTGTGAATTTGGCCGCACTCCAACCTGCAACCTAAGCTATCCTGAGATTCCAGCGTAGATATGTGCGGTCCCAGATCAATTTATAAATCATTAGTTGAAAAGATTATTGACTTCTTCCGTGCTGTTCATTGCAGATTTGAGAGTTACTGTCCTGGAGCCAGGGAGCTACAAAGTGGATTGTGATCAGCTATCAATCCTCGCCGCTACATTCATTGCAAAACCTGCATCTTTGATCATACTTAATCGCAGTGTCTGGATCTGGTACGGCAAAGCTGTCGTCCAATCTGGCTCGCCACAGATCAAACTGTAATTTTCCCCAAACATCCAGCTGTCCAGCTCACAGATGTGACTACAAAGCAGCCTGGAGCTGCCGTCCGCAGCTGTGGAAAGAAGTTTAAAAAAGACGTGGTTCATCTGTCAGCGGCTGGTTTCCAGCCAGACGAGGAGGTTAAGCCCGTCTCCCAGCGCTTGTGAGAAACATCTAGCAGCCTTTTTACTTTCTTTTTTTGTGCTCAACTGTCAGTCCATCCGCTTAACAATAATTAACTTTGATATTGATTCTGAGTTTGACAGCTGACGAGGAAATTGGGGTTGATATGGGGCACCCTGCATTAATGAGGGTGCAGGCTTTGATTGTAATTTGAAGAGAGAATCAGAGAGACTCACAGGCCTGTACACTGCTGTAACTTGTGTGGACAGTCACGCAAACATGAAATATGTTTGTGCCTTGGAGATTCTTGCTCTGAAGGCTTTGGGTCTCTGTTGTACACGCTTCTTTTTTTCTTGATTATTGCCTTGAGATCACTTGTTAATCACGGTCGGTGTTGTGATGTGTTCAGCCCTGAAAAGTTCTCTTGTAGCCACATTTTTTTTTCTGTGTTCGCTGTCTGTCTTTTGCCACCGTCCATTTAATTTCTTTTTTTTAAACCCACAATAAATCAATGTTTATGATACCAGAAATGTTGCCTCATAAATCAGAAATTAGCTTGAAATGAGTGGTGTTCTTTATTCTATAACAGAAAGGGTCATAATCCTGAGGCCGGGTGGGTTTGTGCTTCGTTTTACAGCTGATTTCGGTGCTGATTTCATGTCTAAATCCAGGCTCAGGGGCTCAGACACAAAATACCAGAGGGTCAACTAATAGACGGCTGTAGTGAAAAGACTGACACTCAATCTTCCTCCTTCTGGATGCCAAACACAAGTGTGGGCACTAATTAGAGGCTCCGAGAAATCATTCAGGGGCGGGGAAGCATTGTAACCCGAGGAGCAGCGGTTGTGTGGTGACGAGTTTTAGTCGGTCTGCCGGATGGACCAAAGCCGGAGGGGGTGAAAGACTCCAGTTTAGCTTTGGTGTGTCTGCTTTTCGCACAGCATCACATGCACTTGTATACTACTGTGCATTCACAATCATTAACAGCCTGCAGCTGTGGCTTTATAAATCCTTATCACAATTTGTAATCATTTCTCAGATAACACTTTGTGCATCGTATTAAAAGCACATTTCATAGCAGTTATGGAAGTTAAATCCTTCGGGGGCTCGAGGGCTTCATATGTTAATCAACACTGGCTATTTTTATGGAAGAATTAACCGGATGTTAATGTTTTTAATTCTTTTCTAGCAACTGTGAGCTAAGTTTAAGGCTTGTTGTATTTGTTTTTTCACCCATAAATATCAAGCACTTCTTAAATTAGGTGGGATTAGTTTAAAGGGGTCCTGTTACGCTTTTTCATTGTTTCCTGTCCTTCAGCGCTCCCTGTATGTTCTTGCGCATGTGAAAGATCTTTAGTTAAACAGGTCAAAGTCCACACCAACAGAAGCTCCTCTCTCCCACAGAAAACACAGCTCCTTAAACGCCTCGTCAGTAGTCCCGCCTTTAATTCTGTGACTTTGTGACATCACGAAACAAAATGCTTCATGCTACAGGACGACATGAGCATAGTCCCACGTTCCCACTACATCCTATTACCAATTACAATGTGTTGTGATCTTGAACGCATGTTTCAACAGGCGATATTAAAGTAATTCATAAATGTTACCTTTTTTAATGAATTTTTAAATTTGAAAAATGTTTTAAGGAAGGAAAGCCACAGCAGGATTATCCTATGAAATAATATGAGTCTGAGAACGATTAGTCACAAAGGCAAATATAGATAAACACCCGTTATGGATTCTCTGTGGGAAACCTGTAGATAGACGTACACACACGCACACACACATACTTGTGGTGTCAGGTTGGGTCATCTGATACGTCCTGCAGATGTTTCGCTTTGCCTCTGCAGCAGGTGTCAACAGATGTCCCTCCTCACCACTTGGCCAGGTTGACCTCTCGCTTAGAGAGAGACCACCCTTCAGTCAGCCGACCTCTGAGCGCAGCACCCCTGCTGGAAATGATCTGCCCTGCTGAAGTGTTCCTGAGCAGGTCATTACCGCCCTGCCCCCGCCACCCTCGCTGCTCCGGCCTCCCTGCAGATAGAGGGGCATGAAAATGGAGCATTTCATTGCAGGGATCAATAAAGTATCACATTATTATGTTACGACACAGCACAAACCAAGAGGTGCAGCCCTCTCTGTGCTGCGACTGATTAGATTTCCTTTGACCTTTGACCTTTTCGGTTAAAGGGCTTTCACGGGTCATAATAGTCCACCTGTTGGATGTTTGAAAGGTTTAGAAAGTGAAGCAGACAAGAGAAGGAGCTGAACTCTGGTCTGCAAATGTAAGATTATCAGTGTGATGGTTTCCTCTTTTTTCCTTCTTCCCGTCGGTGTAAAAATCTAAACAGCTTGTCAGAGACCTGCTTCTGTTTGTCTTAATGAATCATCACAGATCTCAGTTCCCTCTCTGACTCGCTCTTATGTCCTCCATGCACAGTGATGTCACCTATTTGTCACGGGTCTAATCACACGCTGACAGACGGCATCTCCATCATACAAACCTACTATTCTCCTGTTTGAGGTGAAGCCAGTTGAAACGGTGCGTTTTGAAGGCTGAAATCTTAGTATTCAAGACAAAAAAAAAAGAAATGTATAAGTTAAATGTATTGAACGGATTGTATTTACCTCGACCGCATTTTTTGTTGTGAAGCCTTTGTTGTGGTTTTGTTGCAGCTGTGGGTGAGAGGACAGTCAGTGTTGGTGAGCCCCCTAGAGGTTTATGGCCCAACTGCATGTCTCATAGCTGAGCTACTGTTGCTTTCATGACACATTTGGCAGAACACAGATAAAAAACAGATACAAACCAGCCAGTCAGGACTGTTTTCTATATGATCAGCGTCATCATTTGTTCCATCAGGGGAAACAAAGGCGTCTAATGTTCTTTACCACTGTGACAGGTCTTCAGATTGATTCACAGTTGTTGATGGACACAGTGATCAATATCATCTGTGACATTTCATGTGTGGAGATAAGCTTTGCTCTCGCTGGCAATCAAACTGTATTGGATCTTTTTAATCTTTACATTTTATTCACACTTTATACGATATTACATATAAAATAATAAAATAATAATGACATTTACTCAAGTACTGTAGTTAAGTACAATTTCGAGATACTTGTGTTTTACTTGAGTACTTCAACTTTATATTTCCACTCTGCCACAGTGCTTTTTATTTGATAGCTTTAGTTACGAGTTACTTTGCAGATCGCCTGCTGCATCAGAGCCAAATTTTTAAATTAGCTTATATTATCTGCAATAGGATTTAATGAAAACACTGATTCAGATCTTCAGAAAAATGCTACATATTTGATCCAAGATTGTCCAGGTTGATAATCACTCATGATAACTTACTTGTACTTTTGATGCTTATTAACACTTTAGTTTTACTTTATCAGGGTTGTACTGTGTAGTCTATTTCTCAAAATAGCCTACACGTATTAGTTTATACTTTATGCAATTCAACATACATGCATTCAATAATAATGGCGTTGCTGAGATAAAGTTATCTGTATCACCAGCTCCTGCTCTCTGTCCGCCCTTATTTCAGCGTCTTCTGCAGACAATTTATGTGTCAAACCTGCTTCCTCTTCAGCCCGACACACAGGAGCATATGCCTGGCACATTAAATCACTACACAAGAGTCCCACGCAGCCAAATTATGCTTTAATGGTATAAAAGATTCCCATGGCGTGTTTCAGCCTCCTTTTTGCCCGCCCCACTGTAAACCCAAAAGCAATAAATATCCTAAGCAGGGTCGGGAATTTACTGCACCTGTAGTAACCACTGCACCGTCTTAATAAGCAGCAGATGTGGGAGTGATTGCATTGAGCCTGAAATTCATGCATTGTAAAAAAGAAAAAAATAGAAGAGGGGGAATACTTTGAGAGGTACAGTTTCATCACCTGACCAAAGCTGCTTCAACTCTGTCGCTCAGGGCCTCACATTCATTTTGATCAGCAGGTAACAGGGCTGGAATTAAAAACAATCTGGATTTAGTGTCGCGGTGACTTGGCTGTCGATTACCGGACAGGAAATAGCTGTCGTGAATGGTTATTCATGATGTATGAGTGTGCTGGGAGAACACAGCGCAGCGCTCCGCCAATCTTTAGCCTTTAATGTGTGAAAATAACAATTTAGCCGACTTAGAGAGCAAATACAAACCCCGATGGCAGTGAGATCCATGTTAATTTGATTCGGCCTGCACAAAATGAGAATTTTAACACATCTTTTATGTGTTTAATTCTCGTCAGGATCTATTGACCAATAGAGATATTTATTGCTTTCTCAGGGCTGAACGGCGGTTGTGGCCGAAATGCTCCTTTTTTTTTCCAGGAGAAAGGCGAAGTCAGGTCTACTATATCATGCAGTACGACCACCAGATAAACTCCAAAGCTCAGGGCCGATGTAGTAACACACTGTAATAATATCATGTGAGGAAAGATGAATTTAGTGAGTCCAACAGGAGCCAGAGGAGAGTGAATGGCTTTCATTCCTCCTGCTGCCGGTTTTTTATGAGAAACATGCAGCGGTCTGGACAAAGAGGCCGCTCTCATTAGTTAATCTTTGCTTGGAGGCATCTAACATTTATTAATTCATCTGGGTATGCATGCACGTATGTGTGTGTGTCTTTGCATGCATATATGTGTGAGCGTGTGTGAGGTGATAGGTGTACAGTACTGTATCCAAACAATATGATTGGTCTTCTGCATATAATGATTTCTTCATCAGCTTTTAATTGTATGTTTTGTTATTATTATTAACACTAATAGTGATGTGCACTAATGCAACGGTGTGCACAATCCCGCATGCACGCAGCAGCTTTGTGTCTGCAGGGGAAAGGTTAATGTTTAACAGCATGAATGGTTCACTCCGCTAACGTGTGAACAAAGCACAATGGCTGCACTGTATAGGCTCCTATTTATTCAGAGTCACTTCCTCCCTTAATAGTCGGCTCTACTTTCCTCACGGAGGAAAAAAAAAAAAGTAGGTCAAGGAAAAGTCATGTTTGAGGTAATTCACTCTTGGGGACCGCTTCTCTGATCATTAGATGACATTGGTTAACCCCGAGAGTGAGGTCATTTTCAAGTCAGAGTTACACCCAGAATCCGGCCCGGCTGGTAGCGTGTGTCTGTGTTTTACAGTTCATCTGAGAGGGAGGATATCAATGGGAAGGCTGAAAAGAGAGAAGCATGAAAAGACACAATTGTTTATATAAAAAAAAAAAGATGAAGAAAAGCTCTGGGAAAAAAAGGGAGCAGGCTGGTTTGTGACCTTGTGGATTTTGCTTTAATCAAATATTAGTTTTCAGCTGACGCACTCTGAAGGAGAACACCCCTTCAGAGTTTCTGCTTTGATGCAAGTGAACAAAAGATCCACATTGAGGAATCACTCGGATGGTTCGTTCTTGATCTTCATGCAGAAAGACCTGAACCGAGGTGGAATGCAAACACATTGTCCCCCCCACCCGCTGCAATTACTTGTGATGAGTACGTCAGGATTAAGCGGGATATTTGCAGACTTTTTGGATTAAGTATGATTTCATCCTCGCAGATCTTTGGAATACCTTTTCATCAGGACCTAATGCTTTCATGTCAAGGCCTCTTTCCTGTCTTTTTTCCTCTTTCTCTGCAAAAGCAAGCTCAGACTTTCCCCTCCACATTCTCCTCTTAATTATAATCCTAATAAAGAGGCATTCCAGTCATCATTTAACAGATTTTCCCAAGAAGTTATGTACACAGCGAGCCCCACAAAGCACACATCTATTTATCATTTTTCAAGTAGATTTTTGGTCGTGTTTTGACCACTTCTATCAGTACCATATGTACACCTACCATCAAACATGCAGCACGGTACATCTGGACTCATACATTAAAGAATCACGTCTTTTTTTCACATTATTCACCTTCTTTATGAGCCTGTATGTTGCAGCCCACTGTAATGGGGCTGTAATTAAAAACATGTCATTGTGATGGAGGGCCGAGCTTTAATAGCGTGAAAGCTATCGGCTTGTTTCCTCCTGAGCCAGCAAATGGGTGTAAAAACAGTCAATCAAATGTAGCCTGTTGCTGCTACTTGCTGCAAAGATTAAAGGGGCAATGAGCCATTTTTTTCAGTAGTGTCTGCAAAGAAATCAAAAGAAATGTTGACTGCAGAGACAATTTTTTATTAATTTTAATATGATCATGCTGTTATTAACCCTGTAAAGAAGGCGTAGTCCCGAACCACAAACTATGGCTCTAAGGGGCTTTTCTTATGTTAGATTGAGTGTCAGTTTTCTGTGCGTATTATTTTGCAAGAAGTTTGATCTGCCCAAAGAAGGTGGCCGTCCTTTCTTCGGTGAGACAGTTTGTACTCGAGGCCAAACTCTTCGCAGAGTTTTGAAAGAGGCTGTTCATTGAGAAGTCATGCCCGGCTTTGTTCTTTTTTTTGCATCTGGCACACGGTCATTGAATCTGTTCTCACCTGGCTCACCACCGGAGCCAAATTAAAACATCAAAGTGATATCGGCACCCTCAGGTAACTTTTAGGAAAAAATAATGTCATTGTGGTTTCGTCTGTTTACTCTTCTTGACAGACAGCATCAGTCAGGAGAAGAAGTCAGGTGTTCAGTTACATCGTGTTGATGTCATTGAACTAAATGTGTAATATTAACTCTAACTTGAAAAATGATGTGCATTCGTTAAACAATTGACCACTTGCTGAATCCCACCGCTGAATATTGATTCTCCAATTATACTTTGGCATCTCTAACCAGGCACAGCAGGCCCGTCGAGCTCTGGATTACTCGTGGTTTGCTTATGGCGGTAGAACAAGTGATATTCAGGTTCATTTCTTTTTTCAATCGCCTTTCCAAAACCCCAAAACACGCCTGCAGCACATCGTCCTGTTCCTCACTGAGCAACGTGATCAGAACATTTTTCGTTATGTAAAAAAACCACAGTCACTGTGACTTTGACTTCAGAATTTCTTCATGGTGATCAACAGCAATTCATGACACATCCTGCATTAATAATCATCATGAGTCACGCATTAGCATCATCTCTACTGTCTAAAGATAGCACGTGACTGTTTTTACTGATACTGATCCCTCTTCATGAGACGACTGGCTGTTACTGAATCTGTGCTGGATTCCAACTTATCTTTGTTGGATAAGTCATAAAATTAAAACCATTCTTTATGCCGGAGTGCTGTAGATGAATGGAGGAGTCTCTGTGGAAAGAAGCTGATCTGTAGTCTGGTGGTACGGCACTAAAACAAAGCTTACTTTGTTTCACCATCGTCATCTTTTCACCGCAGTGGCCAGAATCAACAAAACAAAGAACATTTCTTGTTGTAGCTTTGAGTTTATGATTTGCACCATGAAAACAAGACGTAAATCTAACCTCCTTCTCGTTGAGCTAATCAACCAAACAGGATCATGTCAGAATGAAACATGAACCCGACCTTTCAGTTTTCACACTTCTAACTCAGCATGTCGCCTCTCTTCTCAGACGACATCATGTATGTTGCAATCAGCTGCAAATTCAAGACCCCCCCCTCCTTTTTTTTTTTTTTTTTTTACAGAGTTCGCACTTTAAAACGAGGACACATTGTTTCAGAAGTTACTAAGAATTTCAGGCAGTAAATCTGCCACGGTTATCACTGTAAACCACATTCTGCCCTGTGAGAAAGGGGAAGCTGACAGGCGCAGCAACAGGAGGGCGAACTGTAAATTCTCTTTGAACCGTTTCTGACTTTAAAATGATCAGAAAATGGTGAAAAACAGACAGCACCCTGCAGAAGTGGGTGTCACTCCCCTCTCACTTATTTTCAGTGACCACTCCTTCAGACAGATTTGTTTTCCTTGGAACCATCCTGAGAAACTCAGAGTTGCTGTGGAGCTGTTTTGTGACATTAGACAGGGTGAACGTTAACTCGTCTGTGTTTTTGTTTCTGTTGAAAGCAAATAGCCTCATAATGAATCAGCCTGCTAGGTATGAATCACATCCTTAAATCAAATTTATGGCAGAATAAAGAGTAATCAAGCTCCAAATGTGTTTCAAATATAAACTTGTCTACATCACTTGCAGTGGGAAAACAGTTACTCATCCATTTAATGCACTGACAAACTTCCAGCGGCGCACGCCTTCTCCGGAGCACATTAAACCCCTGTTGGGTCCTCTGACGGCTAGACATATTGGATCGGTTTATGAATACTGAATGATCATCAGTGGTACGAAAATAAATACTGCTTAAACTAATTGAGGAATGGCTGGGGATGGGATAAATTCATCACTGCGATCCCTGAGAAACGGAGACATCAGCATTGCAACGCCGCACGTTGACACTAATGACAGTATTTTCAGCCTGTGTTTAATTATATTGTTGTGATCACTTTTGTTATGTGAAACAAAATCTGTGGGAGTGTTGACACAGGCTACATGTGGCATTTTAACACTTACTGTGATAAAGAATCGGTGCAGCTTTTGTTGCCTGTTCAGTTTATTTCTTTTAGCATTGCCTCAGAGCACAGTTGATAAACTGCTCTCTAAAATGCAGCTAAAGCAATGAAACATTCTGTCAGTTTAATAAAATCCTATGTTTCAGCAGCACTCTCAAAAGACAGCTCCATGGCGGGTTCAGCCTAGTTTAACGCAAAGTTTGGAGGCCAAGGAAAGCAGCTAGCATGGCTTCACCAAAGGGATTTCTGCTAACTCAGAGCTTGAACACCGTGTATACGAGTTTCACAGGTAGAAACAGAAAAAGAGGCATTTTAGTTTAACAAATTGGCCTGTTAGCTTACATGGATGTCCAGCACTTGCTAAATCCCTCCACTGAATATCAACTGAATTTGATTGTTGTCGCAGACTTTCAGAGCTCTGCACAACACCCAGCTTACACTTGGTTACTAGCATGCTGGTTAACATGATACAAAATGCAAAATTGTTGCTGAAAACCATAATTATTTTACTAGTTGCGAACACCAGCCGTTTCCGCAGTAGGTAACCCTCTAGTGTCACTTCTTGAAGCACCCCAAGAAGGGGTGTGACCTTTTCCTAAACCTAACCAAGTTTATATTATTATTATAGTATTTTTTGTATGTATTATTGCTAACTTGACCGCAGAGCCTTTATTTTGTCACTAACCGGATGTTGCATATTACGTATTAATGCTATCTGACCACGGAGCCCCGGACGGGAGGATAGAGCATCACAGTGTGAAGCTTCAGGCCACTGATCAAACAACTGCATTGACGAGTTGGAAGTGAGAACGTGTCTGAAGACATCGATGCTATTTTTCTACCACTGAAAATGGAAATATCTGTCTACTCATGTAATAACATTCGATCTGTTATTTTTGACCCGCTGAATTGAAGAGATGTCCTGTAATGAGCGCGGCTGCAGGGTCTTGTCATCGCGGTGGTTCTGAGGCTCAGGTGGAGCGATGACGCCTCGGGGGGCGAGTGACAAGCTTCATCAGTGTGATTATATCCTGCAGCCGCTCGTCCCAGTGGCTCTAAATGGCTTCATGAAAGTCTGTGATTGTTTTCCCGTTCAGCGAAGCTTCTTCTGGAGGGCAACTTGTCATGTCAATATTTCCCACACTTTCAGCTGATTTCAAGGCTTTCTCGCTATACTCGCTGGTTTGATGTGTTGCTATGAGACTGTCCCTTTCCACTCTTCTTTAAGCTGTTATTTCATTCCTTCCCTTAGACACCATATCTACCCCTCAACCACTGTGTTTATCAGAGTAAAGTCCTGATCTAGACTCATTCGTGGTCGGTAACAAACCGCAAGGTTAAAGGTAATCTTCCATTGAAAGATAAAGGATGCCAAGTTTTTAATCATTTTCCCATATAATCATGTGTTTAATGTAACAACAAGATATTGGTAACATGTTGAAGTTGGGCCGGATATGTCTAAGGGTGAATAAAACATTAGGCAAGCATCAATCTGGAAATCCTCCCTCGGTCTATATTTCATACCTCTTTGCAAGATGCTTGACATGTTTATGCCTCGAATCACAATGCGTATAGGTTCACCCCATGGCCAGCTGATTTAATATGAACCAATCAAAATGGGACCATATGTAAATCACAAAAACACAAAACAATCTGTTTTCTGTTGCAGGAGTGCAGGATTCCCATCAGGAGAAGATCATAACAGTGTCTGGAGAGGGAATGGTCCAGAGCCCAGACTTCCCAAACACCTATCCCAGGAGCACTGAGTTGGTCTGGAGACTAGTGGCAGCCAGTAACATGAAGATCCAGCTCACCTTCGATGAGAGGTTTGGTCTGGAGGACCCTGAAGATGGCATATGCAAGTAAGAACATGCAGTAGTAGACTTAAACTAGCGTCTCAGTGTGAACAAAAGCAGATCAAAAACTATTTATTGCATGATGATGTTTGTGCTTACTAAGCTTGTCTATTGGACACGAGAGGCATCACTTGACTTTATTTTCATTGTCCAACATTGGTATCGAGTCTCAAACTGAGTTTTCTTGTTTGCTTCTTGGGATCCGAAAGAGGAGTTTTTTGGTCAAGATAAGGACTCGTTCACTGGATGGTGAACTGTCGGTTTTGCATTGAACACTGACTGCCTCCTTGGCAGAGAGCTGAGAGCGTTTTCTAGATAAGTATCTGGTTATTATTCCAGATGTTCCATGTTTCTTAGGAGTCTGTTCACATTGATCGGCTAATAAAAAAAAAACAACGATTTTGAAAGAAAGTGAAAGTTACGGCTCTCTGCTCAGAAAAGTTCTGGATCTTAGACGAATGTTCTCCGTCTACACCTGGTATTAAAAACGATCTGATCTTGCCATTGTATTTACACCCGGTATTTTTAATGCACTCTCATTACCCTCGTTGAGATTAGATCTGTGTCCTCTGAGTGGAATTTGAGGCGACTGCAAATCAGCCCCAGACTCCCAAGAACAGGCTGAGTTTTGTGAGTTGTTGAGATAAGGAAACTTTATAAACTCTGTGAAACGATGTCTGCTACATAATTATTTGTCTCCTCTTGTTAATTTGGCATATGTAATACAATAAGTTTGTCCTTTCTTCAATCTAAATTTGCCTGCAAGTTGTACAGATTGCTTTTACACCTACCTAAGATCAGAACACAATGCGAGAAAGAAGCATTTACATCATCAACATTCATTTTTTTCCTTATCCTGTTAACATGTCAGCATATACAAATCACATTTTAATACCAGGTGTAAATGGGGTGATGTAATACACTTTTCAGTGACTTTTTTTTTATACCTGGAAATTTAACAAAAATAAAAGTGAACTTTATATTTGCTTCAATGTATTTGTAAGTATTATAATTTTTTACATTATTTTCTAAGATCTTCTTGTTTCTTTTTGTTCCAGTCCTTGAACTCGGTCATCTTTCTGGGCCAGTGTAATGTGTGCTACAGGGTCAAATATTTGAACACATGGATTATTTTCCTGTCAGTGTCCTCGCTGGTTTGATGAATGCACCAACCTCCAGAAACATTAGTGCATTCTAGGTTTCTACATTTCATTTTGAAAGATAAGAAAAACGTATTTGTAGGCCTGTTTATTGTCTGGAAAAGGACGACCTTCAGCAGTTATCTGTAGCAGCACAGTTTCTCCTCTGCTTGCACGGCCAACTCCCATCAAACTGGGGCTTCCCCAGTTGGCATGCCAGATATGTGCTTGGCTGTGGCGAAGACGTGGCCTGCTTATGTTGTAGTCCATCTCTAAAGATTTAGAGTCAGAGTGTGTGGCCATTTGTGAAATTGCCTTTGGTCTGCCGTGGCAGCTCGTGAATATTGAAAGCCCAGCAGCAGAGTGATTTGTTTCACCCAGGGACCCCATGATGACGCGGTTCAGACTGGCATATTTTACTTGATGTAGTCGATATATTTAGCCGCTCACGTGATTGTTCGAAAGACACACGCCACGCCCTCCGGCTGACAACACATAAACACAACCACACACATACAGTACATCCTCTGCTTTCTGAGGAGCCCACTTTCAATTACTGCCTGGGTTTGCCTCCGTTGCCATTCAATTTAAACGGGGATCCCGATCCCCAACCATCGATTTACCCTCTGTGCTTTATGTTCAGTGCCCTGCTGTCAATATATCACATCTGACTGGTTAGCATGGAGGAGCTCAATCAGTGAAAGGTGGAGAAGGGAGCTGGGGGAGGGTGACCTCGCTAGTCATTCCTGGAGAGCCCCCTAATGGATGACAAGCGGAATGACAGTTGGCCACAGAGCTGACAGGCTTTAGATGTTGGACACGGCAGCACAGGATTTATCTTTTGAGAAATAAACTGCATATATCAGGAAATTAAAAGAAGATGTGGCCATGAATCTGTATCCTTCTGTTCCTGTGACAGCTCCCAGGCATTCAACTTCACAGATCAATGAGGTGTTTGTGATTCTGTCTCAGATTTTCTGCCAGAGTCTGGTTAAAGATGAGCTGATTTAATTGTGCTGCCATCCAGGATTCATGCCTCTGTTCCACATTACACTTCCTGTATCCTGTCTTTGTTGGCTGTTGCTTATCAGCCCCCCAGCACATCTCCACGGTGGGGAAGGGTGCACGTTGACGAATGAGGTTAGTGTTGCTGTCGAAACCCGGTGAGGGAAACTTCCACAGCGGGTGCAGATTGACAACTTTTGTGCCGTCCTGCCTTTACAAGACTGCACAAGTCGGTGTCCTCGGGGGGGGAGGGGCGCGAGACAATAACAACATCCTTTTCCAGGGTCATGCAAGTCATCGCCACGTCTACCGCTCCTGCTCTCACATTTTTCACCCCCGGCCCCACCCCTTCCTTTTACCCAACAGGTCTTGATCAGATCCCAAGATACACACTCTTGGCAGGGCTGGCAGACTGATGAATGCAGCATGCAATCACAAGCAGAAACAGACACACATTCACAAGTCTATCTACTTTCACCCTCTCCCCTCCACACACACACACACACACACACACACACACACACACTCACACACACACACACTCGCATTAACAAGCCGCTGGCCTTGTCTGCATGTCTCCTTTATCTTTCATGAGTGTTTATAAATGTATTCGCAAAATCTGCCCTTTAGACCTTCCTTCCACTGATGTTGCTGCAAAAAAAAACCACACGCACAATGTTATTGACATCTTACACTCGTGTCACGGCACAATGCGATGCAAATAAACAAGAATGTAATCTCCTGTCCAGAGATTCACAGCAATGGCAGGGGGATAAAACAAACAACAGTGGGAGATGTGTTGGGCTCTGCTCGCGAGCCCGGAGCGAGGAGCCTTTGCTGAGATGAGAGGGAGGCTGTGTAGTCGAGATGCTCATCTGCTATTCTGTTTGTCTGTGGCACGATGAAAAGCATTCTTACCAAATCCACTGGAGGAGAGGCATATTGGAGAGGGATTGGTCTTGCTGCTGGTTGGCATGGCAGCAGAGTCGTGCTTGGCGGCTCTCAGACAGGAATGTTCACAGAAAGGCATTT
The DNA here is from genome assembly GCF_965226575.1 of Pagrus pagrus. NCBI lineage: Eukaryota > Metazoa > Chordata > Actinopteri > Spariformes > Sparidae > Pagrus > Pagrus pagrus. The sequence goes on along the minus strand of NC_140189.1, from coordinate 34,092,575 downwards.
GTGCTCCCTGTCTTTTCGTCTGAAAGGGGGATGACTCAAAACACAGTGTTCGTGTTGCTAATCTGCATCGGCTCAGTGGTAGATATTGCATCTATTAATTATGTAAAAGGGGAAAAAAGGATGAAGGGAACAGCTTTGTGAATACTAAACACAGGAAGGTATCCACAGCCCTGTATATAAGATTCCTTCGCCGTGCTCGGTGACTGTACGTACAGTTTGGTATGTATGTCAGTGCATTTGTAAATCTGAGAAACCGCTGTTCGACATGGTGATTCTGAACACATGGCGATGTGTAATGATCAGGGCGTCCTGCATTATTGATGAGCCATCTGTCAGAGCTCTGGAGCTGTCTGAGGGAGAGGAAAGCTTCTCTCTTCACTGACCTCCATCGAGAAGGCAGAAGGAAGCTAAACTGATATTTTATCCTCCTACCAAAATCATTTCATGCCGGTCTGGTTTGCGCTGAACATTTTATCGCTCATGCAGTTGTCCAATACGTTTGTTTGTTTGAGCAGACAACAAACTTCCTGTTTAACTTTCCAAATCAAAGGCAGCAGAGTCGGTAAATGTATCGACCCCCCCTCCCCCTCAGTTTATTTAACATCACAGAAAATCCATTTTTAGTCCCGCTCATGTCCCTCCGTGTTGTTTTACTGAAACCAGCTTGAACTGAATCTGTCAAGCCTGCGCAAAATGTAAACAATGTCCTTGAAATCCAAATATCCGAATTGGCAGCACTGAATGAGGGGTTAGCGTGCCTGTTGACGCAAATGGCAAAGTGATTAATCCCAGACTGTGAAGAGTCAGTGAAACAAGGCTGTATTGAATGCAGCGCAGCCACTGGTGACACACACACACACACACAGGTATAAATAATAAAGTCTGAACTCCTGAACTGCGTGTCTTAAGTGCTGAGGTTGGTCAATGTTGGCCTTGGCACACCAGAGGAGTCTGGAGCATGGCCATATGCTCCTGCACTTCATAATGTTTACTGGTCTTATGGGTTGGCAGGGTGGCCGGCAGAGAGGGAGACTGTCATGTAATTACAGGGTCGCAAGGTTTTGATCCCTGCAACAAGCAAAACGTGCTTTTATTTATACTTTTCTCAATTGAAATTCAAATTCTGATTTTGTGTTAAGTGAAACTGTGTGACACAAAAAAGTGAAATTGTGACACTAAACACTTTGAAACCAGTTTAACCCATCATGTTAAAATTAAATATTATTTGAAAATGCATGGGATTTGCAGCCACCGACAGCTTCAGCAGAACACCCTCACAGAGCGACTCATATTTTATTTTTTGTTCTCGTTAAAACAGCAGTCGTGTCAATATATTGATTTACAAAGTGAGTTTTCAGAAAACTGAGAAATAGTTTTATGGTTGAGGCCTGCAGCTTCCCCACAGTCAACATACAGCGCAGCATACGGAGCTCAATGTTTAATTAAAACTATATGTCAATGACAACATGTAGCATCAGTGTCATAGGCGTGTTAAAAAGCTGCCTCAGCAGGCAACAGCTGCTTATTCTGCGCCGTCAACCGGCCTGAGATTTGTCTGCAATATTCAGTTCATTCTGAGTCATTTAATTCAGGCAGTAAATAACAGACAAACCTCATCCGTCACCGCTGAGGTGTTGTAACCTGCTGTTGAAGATATTTATATTCTTTGTTTAATGAGGTCAAACTTTTATTTCCCCAGGCAGCTTTATTGATATTAACAATCTCACCTTCAGAAGGGCAGGACAGAGCTGAGGAGGCAGCGCTGTGGCACAGCATTAAAGATGCTGACAAGCTTGCAGCAAGTGAAAGTACAATCGAAGTTACCCAGCAAATATTGAGATCAACCTCAACCTAACCATAGTATTGGCATCAGACGGGGGTGATTGGCCTGAGACAAGCCGTCACAGTTCAACCAAATGTTTGCTGGGTAACTAACATGTCTGTGTAGAGGTATAACTACTAATACAGAGCCAGTAGTTGCTGAAAGTCAGGGTATATTGGACAAAGGCAATTTCATGATGAAGGAATGGATCAATAACTGGTGATTGTCTCAGAGACTGAAATAATCGATTTCGTCTTTCTTTGTCTACCAGGTACGACTTTGTGGAGATAGAAGATCTGACTGAGAAAACCATCCTGGGTCGCTGGTGCGGCTCACAGTCGGCACCAGCTAGCCACACTTCCAAAGGCAGTCAGATCAGGATCCGCTTCCTCTCTGATGAGTACTTCCCCTCCGAGCCGGGATTCTGCCTCCGCTACTCCCTTCTGCCTGTGGTAAGTACATGATCGACGGTCAGGGCTTAAAAAACGTACATTGTAAGTAGCTGAGCGCTTAAACCGTCATAGCATTTCTCTGCCTCCATCTCCAGCTTCAGGGAGTTCACACGGCAGTGAGCTATATCTCACCGTGCAAGCACAATTAAAATAATTTGCTTGTTGCGTAACACGGTGCCTTCATTTGCAATCATCCATTTATGTTTATGTGTACCCGAGGTTTTAAGCATCGTCAGGGAGAAATTATGTTTAAGCACTTTGGAACATCTGGCTCCTGTACTATCATTTATTTTAGTTATGAAGACACACACAAGTCAGAGCGGCTCATACACAAACAAAACAAAATGTCCGCAAAAATATATCAGAGTATATCCACTTAAAATTGTTTCCAGGTCTGTAATTTTCTCATTCTCTGCGGCTGAGATTGTTTCTATTTATAAATAATCACACTGTCGTGTTCTTTATTGCTTTTCTGTATGAAACCTTCCGCCGTCTGAACCTGTACTGTATCTATAGAAGCAGACAGATGACAGATGAGGTGACTCAGTGTCACTGATGGTGTTGCTTGCGACCGAGATGGAGAAAATAAACGGTTTCACATTCACAGAGAGGTCCTCTTGACCCTCTGGGGGATTCATTCAAGCCCCTGAAATGAAAGTAGGAATTAAGAGATAGAAGAGCTTTTTGTGTGGAAAATTGTCACGCTGCTGTCTGTCCGTTTCATTTTTGGTTTGCGTTTTATCATCTCATACTGCAGTTCAAAAGTAATATCCCCTCTTATGTGTTTTAACTGTGGCCCACTTCACAAAGAAACCTTGTTATTCCACTCTATACTTAGAGCTGAAATACAGTATATTTCTGGCAACAAAACACAGCCAGTGCTTTTTTTCTGCTCTTCCCCTTTCGCTTGTCTTTGCCTGTAACAAAGACCATAATCACTACTTCCATCGCTCACTAATCTTTGTTTCCATTCACCTTTTAGACTTTTGGCAGATGCTCATCCAATAAAATTGAGATTGTGTGCATAGCATAAGCCTTAACTCACTCAGCACATCAGCAGCTCTCCTAAAACCCAGTGAAGAGCACAAGACTCGAGCGGCTATTCCAGACCTTAGGTTTGTTGTACACGTGGAGCCATGTAGGAAACAAGATGTATGCGCTCAATATTAATGGGTGAAGCCAAAGCAACAGTATTTGTCAGAGCATACTATATATGTATGTCCTCAACCTTGTCAGTGAGGGATTAGCTTTATTTTGTTGTCCTCTTGGCAGGACGGGGTTATTCTGCTCTATTTCGACATATGTGTCTTATAATCACATTTTCAGTTGATACTACAAAGTTATTTTTGCAAGTAAATGTATACTATATCATGGAATAGCTAGCTAACAATAGCAGGCTCTATAGGAAGAAGATGTGCTATGCTACGACAGGTAACCAGGCATCTCCAGCTGAAATAATCACAATCATAAGCTGTAACTTTACAAATGTCTGCTTTTACTGTAGTCCTGCATGTGGCGTTGCTGTACCTAGATGTCCAAGATGGCTGAAACCGTCCATAATGAGTCCAACAGTGTTAAAACAGTGCAATGCTGGACCGGTGGACTGCGTTTCAAAACATGGGGCCTACATTACCCACAATGCAGCTCAGCCCCTGAGAGACATCACTGGAGGAAATTCACCAGATTACATGCAGCTTCCTTTGGAGCCACAAAAGACTTCATACTACTTTATACTTAATACTATTTATTTCTGCAGGCACATTCATGAGGCTTCCAGAGTCAATATCAAATGTTTCTGTGATGATCATGGTTTGTTGTAGATAATCTGACGAACTCACCAGGTAACTGTGTCTTTTAGAAATCTCTGTGGTGTGCCAACCAACAGTTAGTTACATTTATTTTTATTATACTTATTTCTTTTTTTCTGTATTTTTGCAAATACTGTACCGTATTACTACAGAGGTGTCTGTGAGAGACCTAAAACCAATCTGCAGTTATCAGAGTTGACGGCTGGTTGAAGCCAAAAAGTGACCGTTGTGCCTGAATCATCACACAACACAACAGACAGAGCAGGGCCAGACTGCTACAAAGCACTTTGTACATTTTTAATGGCGTTTTGTTAGCGTGTCAGCCCTCGGTTGCATAATGTGGCACCGATTGTTTGTATGACACATTGGGTTCTGTTCCTATGAGTAAGACCGAGTTGAAATGGTAGACAGTGATTCAGAGGTCAAGATTCAGCTAAGCTAGGTGTACATTACCTTAAAAGCACAACTTCTGCTCTTTGGCTCCATCCTTTGAATTTTAACTTTATCTAGATAAAAAGCAGTTCTGCCTCCAACGAGTGCATGCATCCAGTTAAAATGATAGAAAAGACTTCTGTGCCGGGGTACATCTTGACATCTTTGTTCCTTCCTCTTCCCATTCCTCATTCTCTTTTCACTTGGTTTTATTTTCTGTCCTAGACCACACACACACACACACACACACACACACACACACCCCTCGTCCCTGCTCCCTTCATTGACAAAAGCCCAGAGATAAACTGAAGACGACGGCCATGTTTTAACCTGTCGTGTTTCAGTTCTGTTCACTTGCTTTAAGTAAACATCTCTGCTCCTCATTTATCCCTAATGGCCCGAAGCACTGTGAAATCTGACAAGCACAGAGAGGCGACGAGTCACTGATGGGGCTTTACCTTCTCTCTCTCTGTAACTTTTTTCTCATTCAAAAGCTTTTTTTTTTGTTCTTTTATTCCTCATTCACATTATTATCTAATTCTTCTGTCATCCCTAAAACCCCAGACAACATTGTTGATAGCAGTATTGACTGACATGCTGAAAACATCCCAGTGGTATTGCAGACAGCTAGGTTATTGATAGGGAGGTTGGTCAGTCAATCTTCAGGAATGATACTTTCCATATTGTACCCCATGTTTGCCATCGACACACTGCAGTAGTTTGTGATTCCCGTTTTAATGGAGACGGATAAATCCAATCAGACACTGTTATGAGGAGTTACTCAATTTTAAAGTCTCCTGAAGTGGAGGGATGTGTCATCTAATGAACATGTTTTACTATACCTGAGCAGTAGTCTGTGGTGTAGCTTGTCTCTTCAGTGCTCGACATTGTTTTAGGACATTTTACACATTAATCATCTGATACACGAGCAACCCAATCACCAGAATTAATATTGGCAGCACGTCATTGTTAACCACAGATATGTGAAAGGTTACACCTATGTTCAATTTTGATGTTTTTCTTGTGACCCTGCTGTGCATATGCTCTGGTTAGGTTTATTCCTCAGGGGAAGGAAAAGACTAAAATAAAATGTCTTCTTCTGGTCTTGGTAAGAACACCCAGTTTGGTCGCCACAAACACAACTGGAGACATCCCGACTTCTGCAAAAAAAAAACCTTGCAGAAATATCCGGTTGTTGCCACTAACAAGGATGGACATTGTTCCAAGGCCTAAAATATCCAGTGTTGCCATGCTTAGAAATGTTGAAACGCTGTGGTCCCCTGTCAAAAATATCCAGTAGTTTCACACTTACAAATGTTGAAATGTTGCTTTGAACTGCGATCAGAGGCTTGCAGCCTTCTGCAGCTCTACATGTATCTCCTCAACCATCCCCGTCCACCTCACAACATCAGACTCAGGTCACAAACACATGATGTCGACGTGATCATCACTGATCATGTTTTGACTTAAAATAACCGGCTTTGTCACCACAAACACTGCTGGAGAGGTCCTGAGGTCTCCTTATAAACATCCAGTGGTTTCACACTTACAAATGTTGGTCAGTGACTTGGAAGCCTTCTTGCTTCACCACCACCCCCCTAGACTACATAGATTCATAATGGCAATATTTGGTAGATATGTCACAAGACGACCAGATCTACAATCTTTATTTTGCTGACCTGACTACACATAACATGAATTAAAGTTTAATACATTACCTTGTACTTGAACATTTCTGCCTTTCACACTGATAGATTTCCATCAGCAGTGGTGGTTGTTTGACAATGAAGACAATAACTCCCATGATCCCTTTCGGCAGAAATTACACACTGTATGTTTAAATCAGAAACAGTCTGATCAAAGAATAAGTAAACAATATTTCTATTAAGGTTCAATACCCCGTCCTATAAATCATATATCTAGTTAACTATTTTATAAAAATGAATACTGTGTATAAAAATGTTAAACTTTCAGAAGTATTCTTCTCTGAAAGTAAATCACCCAACAAAACTGGATGTTTTGGAATTTAAAGGTCAAATTTAATTATTTTGCAGAAGAATGAAACCACTGTGACTTCTGCGGTGCTCAAACGCCTGCCACTAACCATGTGATGGAACAAGCGACCGGGTTTGTCTTTCATATTCAAACTCTAGAAGGTGCGGAAACCCTGAGGAGGGAAGAGGAAGCCGTGGCCTCCGCACGTTCAGCCTGGCTTCCCTTTGAACTCTCCTCCGACAGAGGAGGAGCACGCTGGAACAGCGGCACTCTGTTTCCTCTGTGGTCAACCGGCAGCTACTGGAACCTCGTGCCACGCAGGGGCCAGCACTTTAGTTTATATTTAAACAAGCAATAATTCCTCCCCACCACTTCCATGGGATGGAAGGGGGAAAAAAAATAAGACCCGGTCTGTAATTCACAGGAAGAGATTTTGGGAAAAGTGAAAGCGCCGAGGCAGAGAGGTTGTTAAAACATAGAAGAGAAGGAGTCTGTTGAATGGAGCGTGAGGGGTGTTGAGTGGTGGGTTTAAGAAGCAAACAAAACATACATCATTGTCTCCGTGAGGTCCAAATCCAGGATTAAACCCCACTGCTACCCAGGCATGAAAATCACTCCATCAGCTTTGTTAGTTTAAATGGATTGAAGATTGTTTTACACACTCGGACTTGAATCGTGGGAGATGGGAGAGGAGAAAGAAGGAATGAAATCCTCGTAAAAGCAGATGGTAATGATGGCAGAGTCATGCAGGAGGCTTACCGTTGGCATGATGAAATTGAGGTCTGTTTTTACACCAACCTCAATTGCAGTGTGTGGCGTCGCGCGAGAGAAAAAAAGCACTTCATTCACGCACAGCAGCCCTCGCTGCTTACTTAAAGCTCTCTTGTGCAAGGAAGTGGTTTTGCGACTCCATGTAAAAGAGGAGATATTGTTTTCCAGAGCTCTCCCATGATGCTATTTCAGAATTGTCATCTCAACATAGTTAGCTGAACCTGTCATTTCAGTTACCAGAAATAAGAGCGTGCGGTTGTGCTGCGTAAGAACAAAGAGAGCTGGAAACGAGGTAATCACAGCTTGGACACGAGGTTATTTGTTGAGGGGCAGGGGGTTCAGAGGGACGGGCACTGATAAGAGGTTCGTCTGAAGCTTTGACACTTCTGTGATTCTGTTGAAGGTCATCTCGAGGAATAAAAACACATTCAGCCTTTCACCATTTAAAATGTAAGTGCTCCTTTCACAACACAGCTGTACATTGTAATCTTGTTGAATGTCCTCTGCCTCTGCTTATACAGTATGGTTATGTTCACATTTACACACATTTTGAAACACTGGTTCGAGCATATTACCTCCACTGAGTCTCTAACTCCTTTCAGCCTGCCTCAGTCCGCTGGCTCAGGTCGTTTTTCTGACATAAACTGCAACTAACAGGAAACTGCTTTTTCTGAGGCAGCGAAAGAACATAATGTTACCAGTAGAGATCTGAGGATAATGCATTGGGTCTATTCCCAACAGCTAGTCGTTGCTAATAAGGTTGTCACAGTACCAGAATTTTAAACTTTGATACAATACTAAAAACAATACTTGTTAGCTCTTCTGATACCAAGGCAGAAATATAAGAAAGTGTCTCAGGCACAAAAGGACTTCTTTAACTAACAACATGCACAAAGTGCTGATATAGACACTGATGCAGCCCAATCGACAATTAACATCACAATGTAGTTAATATTAACACTCTGCCATTGACTGTGTGTATGGAGCGGACTGTTGGATTCAGTCGGCTTCATTCTTTTCACTGTTAACCTCTCTGGTCAGAAACCAGCAGTGCTGCAAGAAGCAACATTTTATATTTACAGATGGTTTAAATCCACTTCAGGGTGGTTAACATTGTTTTACGGGACAGATCCAGGACGGGGGTGAAGGAAGTCTGGAGCCCTGCATTATAGATCTATAAGACTATTTCCAATCATAGATTCAGAAATATTTTACAGAAGGTCGGTCATAGATTGGGGCTGACTCCCCTTCGTTCAGGATGATTCTTTTCAAGTCTTTACGTGTGAAACCTGACACATGGACACTGCTCTGAATTCATGCCAGCTAGAAGTTGTTGATCCATTTAAGTATTTTGTTGGTGAAATTGTTTCAGTAAAAGCTCTCATCTGCTGCTTACAGCTTCATTCACACCATCCTGATGTGTCTCCGAAGGATTGCCTGGCTTCTCCATCTGAAGCTGAGCTTGCAGAGAGCTGCTAATTGGGGGAGTGTTGCACCGTCGACATTCACAAGCTGTTAATGGCTTCCAGTCTACGCTGCGTGCCACTGCCAACTCAACTAATAACAATCACAGCTCCTCTGCTGTCTGGAAACTCGGCTCAGAGAAAAGGACTGTTCACTTTACTTTTACTTCTACTTCTGTGACCAGTCATTTCTCCACAAATATTCCTTCCACATTGGTTTCCGTTTATCTCAGTAGGTGCCGAATAAGCCAAAGATATGTTCAGTGGTTGTGAAGGCAGCCTCATTAGAATGAGTCAGATCTGTGGCATGAGCACAGCTGTGCATCAGCTGTATTTTCATAGCCTGTGGTGCAGCCATGTCAAACCACTGGCATCTTATTTGAAAGTCAACACCAGGGACTTGGACTTTGCTTACATCCAAGCAATGTACTCAGTCAATAAAACTTCTGGGTGTTTCCTATGTTACACCTATTATTCACCGTAAAAATGCCAATACACTTGTTGGTTTGTCTTACTGATTTATATCTTGCCCTTTACTGAGTACATCTTAAATTCCTCTGTTTGCTCTAGTTGATGGCTGTTCTCTTGTGGAAAAAAAAACATTTTGAAATAAAATGTAATACTTTTGTCCAGGTGGTTTTACAGAGCCATGAATCCTAAAGTTTTTAGCACAAGTAGTAAATAAGTAGCAAACTGCAAATCCTCGTCGTGTTAGTGCCCCTGACGAAAGGAAAACTTTCCTTCCAAACCCCATTTCTCACTGGATTCCTTTCAAATTCACCCCTATAAGTCATCAAAGGGAAGATACAGATTCCTGGAATCATATTTTGCTTTTCAAACATTTCTGCCTCTCCGAAGGCTTAAAGACCCAGCTGCCAGCAGCCGATGTTTTCAATGCTCCTCGAGCTGCATATTTTTTGTAAGTGTCACAACGTTGCCTTCTACCTGTCAGTCACGTAAGATTAGAGAGACCAGCGAGCTGACATGTTGGACAAACGCAGCGTCACAGGACTGAAAGGTTTAACAGATTAGCCTCTTCTCTCGTGGGAAGACCGACACCCCAGGTATCAATCTTCTCTGTGACTGCACGCTGTAGCTTGGAGGGCTGCGAGCTTGAAACAAATAATGCTGCTGCCTACAGGAGCTAACGGAACAAATGCTGTTATGCAAAGTGTGCAGGGGAGGTGACAGGGTGGTGATCACGTTTGACAACTTAAAAAATGAGACATTTCACTCGTATTTGCCTCTCGACTTCAGTGCATGGAACTGTTTCAGATATAGTGAATGTCATTTTGTATGTGCTGGAATTCAGATGCTGACGACTCCGATGACAACAATGCTTTTTGTAGCGGAGTCCCTTCCTCATATGCAGGATAACAGATTTAAGCTGAGGCAGGTACGCACATTATTCCAGCAGTGTCGGCTGCAGTTGGCGGTAGTTCAGTCCTTACGGACTTGGCCTGGGAACTAGAGGGTGGTGAGATCAAGTCCAGCACGAATCACAGAGGTGTGGACCGGTAGCTTCAGAGGAGCGAGTTCACCTCCTGGGCACTGCCGAAGTGCTCTTTAAGAAGGCACCAAACATGTAACTGCTTGGAGCACCAACCATGTGGCAGCCCTGTCACTCCGACATGTCTGCAGGTCCAGCATCTACAGCCATAACGAATAACAACAACAGCATTTCCCCAATGTGGGATTCAACAAGTACTTAAAGTGGAAATAGAAAACTTTTCAACTTGCCCTCCCCAAATGTTGTCCTGTGGTATTTCTATTGGCACAACTGTTGCAAAGAGCGCGTGAGCGAACAACTGCAAGAATCCCAGTTTGACCTCCAAACCCTGATCTCAGTACGATGAAAACGCAAAGAAAAACACCTGGTTGTATTAATAAGTTAGAAGGTTTTATTTCTTACTGATCTAGTATCTAGTACAGCTTTGAACCGTCTCATTTCCCGGTGGTAAAAACACATATCAACAGGGGAACAGACTTTGACACAACACTGGAGCGCTCTCCATTGAGTGAATGTCCGTCCCTTTATCTTCTTTTTACCTCGGTTTCTATCACTCTCCCTCTTCTCCTTGCCTCCTTGATCAGTGAGGATCTTTTCCTTTGGGTGTGTAGAGTTTGCACAGTTATTCCAGTTTGCACCATTCCTTGGGATACTGACCAGGGAAAACAGTGACTATTGCGCATTGACAGAAGCACATCCTTTGTTTATAGGGAACCAATCTATATGCTGATGGTGTCGTTTCCTTCACCTGTGGCACTGTGCAATCAGTACTGACTTCAAAATGATAAGTCAAAGCAAAAAAAAGTCTGTTTTGAGCTTAATATAAAAAATTTGAGGGAATTCTCTTGGGGGGAAAAAATGGTTTTCTTTGTGAGTGTAGACATAGATTACATATTTTGGGGGGAATGTTAGAAAATAACTGTGATTTGGGGAATGGTATGTTAAGTGCTACAACAAATGCAAGGATAAAAGGTCCGTATGAATTGTATGGTACTTTTTGCCTGAAGAAAGTGCCATGGCAAGCAACATATGTTTCGTTTAAATTCCTTTTACAGCAAATAAAAAAGCTTTTAAGGGGAACTGGGGGAAGGCGGTGCCACTAATCGTTTAAGAAACCCTCTTAATGGACAGAAAACTGAAGCATATCTTGAGACTACAGGGAGCAAAACTGGAAGAAAAGTGGGAAAACATTAGACATGACTCAAAATGGTGACATCGGAGCAGAGCTGTAAATAAGTATATATATATATATATATAACCAATCAGTTTTCAGAATCAGGGGACTACTCAGTGATTGGCCAGTTTGGAAATCCTGACCAAATGATCCATTTGTCTTTAATCTCCAGGAGCTTCAGTCTCAACTCTTCCACACATTACTTAACACATAGAGTTTAAATTGGGCCCCAGCTGGCCTTGACAGTCATTTAAATGCTACAGCGGTTTGGACTTGAGCAGAGTTAATGAGCCTGAACCCAATTTAAACCCAATTTTTAACTGTATGACATAAAATGTACCGTTACAGAGTCAAACTCTCCTTCTCTTCATCCACTAATGTTGTCAAAATAAAACACATCTTGTCACTGCTGACAAAGTTGTTCCCTCGGAGTAACTTTCCTGTTTTGGTATTCGTAACCTAGAGCGAGCTTACAAGCTCTTAAATGTCACAGAAAGCGGCTGCTCTGTAAGTATCCCCAGGCAGTTGGTGCAATGAGGTGGTTTTTGGTTTGGAAGCTAAAGTATATATATCACACAAGCATTATAGCACACTGACTGAGAAAAAGAAGATTTTTTTCATCGTACAGGTCCATCAAAAGTATAGAAAGCAGGACTCTAACATCTATTACGTTTTCTGTTGTATAAATGACTGAATAAATGACCTTTCTTTTCCGTCTCTCTCCATCTCGTCATGCTGGTTTTCCCACAGAGTGTATCAGAGCCAGAAGTCCCTGCGGTCCTCCCTCCATCCCTGCAGGGTATTGAGGAGTTGTCAGAGGCTGTGGCGGGACTGAGCACCATGGAGGAGGTCATGCAATACCTGGAGCCGGAGCGATGGCAGGTGGATATGGAAGAGTTGTATAAACCTACATGGCACGTGCTGGGGAAATCCTTCATCCTCAACAAGAAAGCCAGAGGTAGGACATTTTTAACGTGTACATTGCAGTTCAATTACATAGAAAAGTAAGAAACGATACAGTAGAAACAAAAGTCATGTCTCAGGAGGAAGTGATTCTGATCGTTCCTTCTTCTCTGTATTATTTAGGAGGAGCTGATCTCAATCTCTTGAGGGAGGAGGTTCGACTGTACAGCTGCACTCCACGCAACTTTTCCGTCTCCTTGCGTGAGGAGCTGAAAAGGACGGATGCCATTTTCTGGCCCAGCTGCCTCCTGGTGAAGCGCTGTGGTGGAAACTGTGCCTGCTGCTCTCACCGCTGTTACGACTGTCAGTGTGTTCCCGTCAGGGTCACGAAGAAATACCATGAGGTAAATATCTACTTGATCATGAAGTACGAGGAACATTAACCTGTTCAGACACAAGATTAAAGGACAAATTGAATTTCTTGTACATATCCTGTGATCCTGACCTTTCCTAGATCAAACTAGAAACCAAAATTTAAAGTAGCACACACATTACAGCATAATGTTTAACATTACATATTTTGAGCACGTCATTACTTCAGTTTAGTGAATCCATGAAATGTTACGTAGTGACACAATCAGGCCAGCTTAACATTTTTACCCCACACCTACTGTAGCAGCAAGCCTCGAAGCAATCTTGACATTACAGTCCAAAACACAATAGCAGCTGTTTTTCCTTTTCAGTTGTGAACTGATCTGAAAGGTAGTAATATAAGCATAAAATTGAGCCACTGGTATTATCAAAACTCTTTAGACAAATTATCTTTCTGTGCAATGGGGCAGAAAGGTCTGCTTTGTCCTTTTAAAACCTTGAAACATGGTAAAAACCAATTGTCTATTTTAGAAATGCATGGGTACAATCATGTACACCCTCAGATTGCACAAGGAAACCCCCTCCAAAAAAAATTATTAAATACATCAACCCTAAAAACACAAAAATTAAGACAAAAATGCAAATATATGAAGATTGTTAAGAGTATATCCAGGAATGTCTCACACTAACTCATCCTCCTTCCTGACAGGTCCTACTGTTGAAACATCGAAGCGGTGTCAGAGGCCTGCAGAAGACCATGACTGATGTGCCCTTGGAGCACCATGAGGAGTGTGCCTGTGTGTGTAAAGATGACTGGGACTGACCTCTGACACATGTAATCGCTGCCACTGGAGTGACACAGGATGTTAGAAATGAACCTCTGCCGCTGTTGCAGCATTCTGTTTCTCATCCACTTCCACTGGACGCTAACAAGATTCTCCATTTATCCTGTTGTCCTTTCGCTAATTGGATTAAGCAGAACAGACTGGAATCTAATAAATCTCCTGAATGGATTTGACTGCTGTGGAATACCAATAGTGTGCCCTGAGTGCATTTTAGAGAGACAGCAAGACACTGGAGCAGATGTGGACTGTTACCTTTGTGCTCTGAGGACTGTTTTCTTCTGCTCCTCACAGATAAGAACATTGAGGCATTTTTGCCTCGTCTTCTTAAGGTCTTTTTTAAAGTTCAGCTAGCGTGGGCTGATACTGTCATTGAAAATGGGAGCTTCTTTGTTCAAGTACTTTTTTTGTCTATAAGTGAGCTGGCTCCAGCTGCCTGACTCTCCCTACCCCTCCATTATCACCATCAAGGCAGAGAAAGGTGCTTTTTTCATGAGGAGTTTTCTTTTCCTCCGTATTTGTTTCACCACAGATTAAATCTGTAGTAAAACACAGCCGCATCATCGCTAAAATGCCTTGCTAAGAAGACTGTATTATGTGTAAATATGTCATTTACAATTCTTTACTGTACTATCATGCCTTTTCTACCAAAGATTCTCAAGGAGAGGATAAAAGTTGCACATGTAGAATCAGTCGTCACTTCATTTCAAATCTGCTTTGCTTCACGAATGCCTAGCATCAAGCTTTTCTTGCAACATTTGAAATTGTTCATATTAAATATTTATTTGTTTAATGAAAGGGAAATTTAGGTCCAAAATGTCTTGTTTGCTATATGTGTCACTGTACAGTAGCATTAGCTCGCCAGTTTGCATTGTTAGTAATTTTACATTGCTATTGTGTCATGGATGTTTTTCATTTTCTGTATGCCAAAGTTATTTATCTCTACTTTTGCAATAATTGTTTGTGTATTTCATTGTACTGAACATCAAAAATAAATTCTTCCATTTCTAAGTAGAGGTATGTACTTGGGACTGTTGAACAGTGAACAAACTCAACAGAGATTTTAAACAGCAAAACCGTGTCCAAATGGTTCGAAAGCAAAGTTACGCAATGCTGGATGTGTGTTTGAAGATCAGTGGCAGAAATGTTGATAATATTCTGAAAAGATACGATATGAAGTTACATATTCCTCCAAGCAAAATCAACAAAACAGTCTTACAGTAAGGTCCTTAGGTTTGAATGAACGAGCTGAGGATCATAGGCTCTGCATGTGGTATGTTGCCTTACTTACTAATCTGATTTTCTTTCAACAAACAGGATTTCATAACAGTAAATCATTTTCTCTCTGTAGCATTCCTCTCTATGCAGTTTACAAGTACTTTGTGGAAAATCCACGACAAAGATAACAAAAAGAACTTGGGTTAAATTAACACATGCAAAAAAGCATTGTAAAATTTAAGTGCAAATTAAAGTATTAACAACCTTCTCTAAACTTCTGAAGGAGCATCATTTAGATATTGTTTGATGTGTTATGAGGCTGAACAAAATGAGGAGCTGGAAGGGCATAACAACATCTTTATGATTATAATTTTGGTATATTGACAAATGTATTGTAAGTTTTGAGACCACACAATTCTTCATTTGTGCAAGGCATACATAATGTTTTTTGGTGACTTTTAACATGGTGTCATCTGCATAGAAATGTGAAAACATGAATGATGCTTCCAGCTTAATAACCTTTAATTGTCCTGGTTTATCCTGATGGGACAATTTTGTACTAAATCTTACCAGAGAGGGAAATGGGTTGTCCAAGTGTCCCACTTTATGTGACCAAATAGGGTAAAAATGAACCTCTATTGTAAACTCTTGAACAACTTGCCTCTGATTTTGCATAATTCGTACACTAATTAATTTAACCCTTCAGCACATTAATCACAATGGGTAACTAACAATTAAATGTAGTACAATGAGTTTTTTAACTGGCTATGAAACAGCTTCAGTTTAATACTGATGCCTGTATATGACGCACATAAGCAAACAAGACCATTAGCGAGAAGACTGGCTTTTTAGATATGGTTCAGAAGTATCCAGGTCAGATACGTAATTGAACTGAAAATATTTTTTTATGCCAGAGTGCGGAGGATGAATTTTAGGGAGGATGAACAAATAGATACATTAACTCATGTCTATGCATCCTGCAACAGAGTCAACACAATCAACACAAAATGAAAGTTCCTTGTAGCTGCTTTAAAGAGTCAGGAAACCTAGAGTTTTTTCATCTCCAATGCATTGATGGAGAGGTTGAAACTTGGCCCAGATAACTGTCTATTGGCCTTGTGCATGAATGAGTAAGCTTGTAAATTATATTGAATCTCAGTACGCTATGTGTGTGCGAGAGTAGAGAGGCATGGGAACATCACTTGCAACATTTGTAACCATAGGATTTTTTGGGATTTGGTACTTGTGAGTGACTTGAATGATTTCACATAATTCTCCCTTACACCTAAACTGTTTTTTTTCCTTATTTCACAAGCTCCTTATCAGACACTGAGCAGCATTGTTCATTCTCCCTCTTGGCCATCAGGTCACCCAGGAGGAGGTTCTCATTTGTCCATCTCACGCTGCTGTCCTGGCCAATTATTCTGATCTAATGTGCACCCTGGCAGGCATCTGTGGTGACGCCAGATGCTACTGCATAAACCCGCCGGCTCCCAGTGTGGTTTTTATAATATTAAACAGACTGCCTTCCTTAGTCGGTGCAGTGTTTCTGTGCAGAGGAAACCTCCCTGCACTGGCACAAGATGTGACACAGCATGGGCAGTTGGTCTGGCTCTTAGTATGTTTGTGTTTGTGTATGCGTGTGTGTGTGTGTGTGTGTGTGTGGATGTTTGCAACTACAATCCAGCACTTGACGCTTCCACCCTTCACCCACATGCCCCCTGCTAACTGCCTCCTTCGCTGTGAAACCAGAGGAGCCTCAGTGAGGCTAGACCGCAGCATCATGGTACAATTTAAGTGTCTCTACTTAAGGCAAGAAGCAAAATTTTAATTCATTTTGTCTCAGAGGAAAAACAAAATCTTAAACCTGCCAACCAACTCAGAAGTTTTTTGCTAAGAGTAATTAGCATGAATGGCAGAAGCCACTGTGGGCTGAACAGATGAAGAAAAGAGCTGTGTGAGAAGAAACTCACTGCGAAGTACATCTCACAAGGTAGCGCAGACAATACATCAGTGGTTGCTAAGCAGCACAGATGTTACTAAATTTAAAAAAAACGCACAGAATCTCACTGACTGAAGTCTTTGAATGTTTTTGGAGTCTGACACTGGCTCTGACCAAAGGCTGAGGCACAATGTCTGTCTCTCTCTGCCTCCTCTACACAGAATCATCTCGACAACAGGCAGCCCACACTCAGCTCAAACATCTCCTCCTACAAAGAGCCATTTAATGAATTCACAGGAACAACCTTCAGTCATTTACAGGTTTGACCTTTCCTCTGCATGTTCCAATAGCTGAAAAGATGGAGCCTCCTACACCTTTAAACACATCATTTGAGAAAATAATGCACCAGAACTCAGCACAGTGCGTCACAGATGTGAGACTTGTCCCTGACATTTTACTGTCAGTGGAAAGTTTTCTTTTCTCTTTTTACAAAAATCACATTTCTGTTTGTATTGGGAGTGCATAATGGGTTTCTGTAAAACCTATTAGGAGAAAGGGAGCTATTTTAATTGTGCACATGCAACAACAACAAAGCTGTAGGTCCTGGGGGAAGGGACTGTGTGGGTCATTTCCCCAATCAGACCTACTATTTTGGCCCATGTCCAGCAGCAAGAGTGCAGAAGGGCTTGATGAAGGTAAATATAAATCAGAGGATGTGGTGATACATTGTCAGCCGGTCATATCACTGGTCTCAATTCAAATTACATGGAAGCATTATAGAAATAGCTCAGCAAAGGGTGTAGAGCAGCATGATGTGAACGCACAGCACCACCAACCTGCAATGCAGGATTAATGAGCTCCGGTAATCCAACATCTCCCACACAACAGGCAGAATACCAAGTCATAACAGAGCAGTCTGAGGTGTGTGATTCTGTAGTAGCGCTGCTGCCTTCAGATGGCTGCAAAGATATAATGACTTGTAGGGGGAAGATTTCCATATAGTTTAAAGTGGCTATGGATAACAGATAGTGTGAGAATCACTCTTATTAATTTATTTAATAAATGAACACTTTCCAACCAACAACTCACTGAGCACTGCCTCATTTGAATGAACCTCCCATGTGTCTCCACCTCTCCTTCCAACTGTGCACTATATGCTCTATGCTGGACAGCAAAATACCAAAGAGACGGGCAAAGCTTACTTCAGTGTCAGATAACTACCACACTGTGCCTGCAATAGCTGTTGAACTGCTATACAAACAGGGCCTAAGATGGAAATGGTTCGTTCTATATATTGGAAAATGTAGAGTGATTCTACTGATCCACTGTTATGTTAAGTTAGTTATTTAGTTTGTTCAATAATGATATCAACTAATGAGTCTGTGTGTTTGTGTATGCTCGTGCTATACCATGCTCGTATCTGTCCGTTTTCAATCCTAGCTCCGTCCAGCACCTCTACAACTAATTAACTGCTCCGAGTTTCTGCTGGTGTTCTGGAAACCACGCATTGATGATAAAACTGCTCAAGTCACTGCTCAACACCAAGAAGCAGACCCGCAAATAACCCATTTGTAAACAAATTGCCATTTGACAACATCAGTTTTCATACAGATTAAAGAAATGAAATATGGCATGTTCATTTGTATGCTTAAAGGGTGCTATTAGATGGATTTTGTTACCTTTGGACTCCAGCTTCCACTCTTAATGCTCAGCTAAGCCATCTGGCTGGTGGCTGTAGCTATTCAAATAAAGTGCTTTCTTTCTGCTTGTTTTGCAGAATATTGAAGAAACTCCTTCTGTCACACTGTTTCTTCCGAAAGGCCTAAAACCCCCCTGGTCACATCTCATATCTCATCCACCAGCATCTTAGTCGATGGCAGCATCAACTGTGATCCTGCAGTCTCAACCTACCATCTCGGCCATTTCCCATCACTGCAAACTTTTCCTGGACGACACTGTTGGAAAGTGCTTCTGCACTGCAATATGCAATACTGCAATATGTGAATCTCAACTTACCTTCAAAGGAAAAGTGACATTTAAATTCCGACTCACCCAACAATCAAGAGATGTGACATTTTTATGCTGTCCCTGAAGTGGCTTACAAATTCTGTTAGCATGCCCTCAATAAAAGCATGGGTCACACCTCGCTGCAAGCGCACAGTTTGCTGCGCCTGTATGTTGAATGCTAATAATGCCAACCAGCCATTCTGAGAATGATAAAGCACAGATATAGAAGCTTTTCTTTCCCCTGAGTCTGACAGATGTCTGATGAATAAATGAATAACTACGTTTGAAAAAGTAATCCTGCTAACAAACTCAAAAACATATTCAGTCTGAAACGTCATGATTAATGCTGCAGGAGGAAAAAGCAGATGTGATCCAGAAAAGGTAGTCCTGTCCTATTTCCCTTCAAGCTATAGTGTCGTATCTACAAGGGGAAGTATTGGCAGATTCACTACAGCCTTCGCAGAGCACTACGTTTGCAGCCATCCATCTCCTGGAACTGGCAACTGACTATAAATTTCGACTTGCAGTGGTGGGAATCGATCGCAACTTGAGGTCGTTTATAACCATGCTGGGTCTTTGAGCACTGACTGATGGGGAAAATATGGCAGCCCCATCCAGATGACATCTCCAGCATCCCTAATTGGTTCCCGGGATATGGATGGAAAGGCCAAATTGACGGGTGCATGTTATGTTTTGATAATTATAGGGTGCTGCAGCAGCGGTTTTCGGCAAACCGGCTGTTGTTGCTGAGAATGTAAGGTCCTCGACTTTAGTGTAGTATTAATCATGGGTCAGGAAATCATTTACAAAGCAGCACAGCCGAGTAGAGCTCCATGTTAAATATACTGTATAGGTTGAGTCATTTGACAGATGTCTCCCATTTCAGCCTTCATCTCCTCATTACCTCTAACATTTAACCACTCCACGTTACCACACCAAGATGAAAGGTTTTTACATTTACTCTGAACTCTATTATACACTATACATTAAACATCCTGCCATAAATCAAATTCATAAGTGTACAGTATATACGCGATACTTCTACCAAACTGAGAAACCACAAGGAGAGTGCTATACCTGAATGCACTACAACTACTAGGAAGTGGGATATAGAACATTTACGACCCTTATTCCAAAAAAGTTGCATAAAACTTAAATGAAAATACAATGCAATCATTCGAAGCGAACTGTGTCACCCGACAACGCTTTTATGAAGTGTTCCCGAGCTCATGTACTAATACCTTTATACAGTTGTGTGGTCGCCACTGTTTAAGTTGACGAGGTAAAATATTAAATGTCTTTTTAATTGAGTTTATCTCAAAAAGGATTAACAAATTCTCACATCCTGTTTTATGTTTTACAAAGGATCCCAACTTTAATGGAATAAAGGGTTGTAGATTCTTACCTGAACATTACCAATGACTCCCAAAATTACATATATTGTCATTCCCACAACAAGATGACCATCGCAGCAAACAAGCAAACAGCTTACAGGACCTTCATCATACAGTCACAGTTCTGTTGGGTTTCAGAACAAAACTGGTTTGTGGTTGGGGTTCAAATAAAACACATCCTCATACCAGAACAACTGAGTAGGTCAATTGCTCGCAACACCCAAAATGACATATCGCTTTTCCCAAAACAACATGACCATTAAACTGTATCAGCGTCCCTCATATGCTCACAGTTTGGTTGGGTTTAGGCAAGAAAATGACCTGGTTAGGTTTAGGAAAACATTGTGATTTGGGTTAAATCACTACATAACTTCCGTTACTAGCGTAAGTATTTAAAAGAACACAGCGTTTAACCCAATAATCCATCCCTGACCCCCTTTCCTATAAAACTTGTGTGCAGCTGTAATAATAACTACAGCCACTAGAGGTCGCCGCCCAACAAGAAATGTAAACATTGGTCCTAATAAGCTGCTCTGATAGTTTGACTATATGGTCATTAGACAGGCTGTTAAAATAAATATGTTACATATGTAACTTCTGTACATACGTAACGTACTTAACTTAAGTCACGTGATGTTATACCATACCATTTATACCATGTCACCTGACTTCCTCCTTTGCTGCCTGAGTATTATACTTGCTAGTAGGGGTTACCTGCTGTCACAGTCAACCTGTTTGGTTGTTTTTCTGATGAGGACAGGCTGATTCTGCAGATGCAACAGGGGTCAGGGTGTAAACTCTCTCAACTCCTCTGCCTCCATTGTATCATGTCACTTTCAAATCACTTAGCAAATGTTATCAGATTGAACGCCTTATTTTATCCCCGAGCACATGTGGGCCACTGATAGTGTGTGATGTCACGGCATATCTCCTACAACAAACACAACGTGGTGGCAGTGTTGTAGATATAGCGAGAGTCCCGGACTGATGAGCTCTGACAAGCGTCTCACAGCTGCTGCTATTACTCACAAACATCCGAGCCTGCCCGCGGCTATAAAGGAAATGCATCCTTAATACAGAGCAAGGTCAAAAGACACTGATTTCTATGTCATCCAGTTAATTGGCATTGTGATTTTCTAACCCTGGAGGAACACTTTGTGGGTCTCTAATGATGAATTCAAACTAAGGGGAAGGCAGCTCTTTCTTTTCTTAGTCTTCTGTATGCTATTTTAATACTCTGAAGGGCAGAAATAAAAGTAATCCACAGAATGAAAGAAATGTTTCTGAACTAAAGACGTTTGGGCTCCAAGCCAGAACAGTCAGACAGAATATTTTAGGTTGAACACAAATTCTCGAATGCAGGTTACATAGCCTGGACACAGTCTTTGTGACCTCAGAAATAAGTCACAAGAGCATGATTTAGATCCACTGTTTTCACGTCAGTTTCATGAAAAGATTAGTTAGCAGTTATATTGAAAGAAAAAGAACATTTTAGAAAGGTTTAGGTCATGGAAAGTGGTTTGGTCAGGGTTCAGTAAGTATGAATTACTGAAATTGAGGAGTAGAGTGAGATCACTCATGGCAATCAAGGTCACAACAACCTATGCACGTTTGATGACACAGCAGAAAATGCACAGATGTAATTAATAATATGATTATTGTTTTTTTTTTATTAAAATTTGCCCATTCCATGGCCCAAGTTATGTGCATGTAAGCTCCTTGACGTGGCTCCCAGAGACTGAAAGCATCGTTATTGTCATTAGTGTCTTCTAAGGTTATCCACATATTTAAGAATTAAGCAATAACTTGTGCTGCTTTTATTAAAAAGTTTAAAATAAACGGTTTTATCAGCCTGAGTTTCTCGGGCAGTAAAAGAGACGTTATCTCATCAGATAATTCTTCCTCACTTTCTCATTTAGAATTGGGGACTGTTATGCCTGCATCCCAAAAATGAATGCATAATACAAACCTGGAGATGTCATAGCGAGTGACGGATTAGTTGTGGGCTCATAGGTGACACATGCTTGCTCTGTGTGACCCTCAGTGGTAAAGGTCACATGATCTCCCAGGGGTCTGTGGCTAATCATTCACCTGGAGCTCCGTGTGGCTGCCTGGGGACCTGGATCCCCACAGTCCTCTGACACTGACGGATATCTGAGTAGGATCTCAATGACACGTCAAGACATATACTGCACCGAGCTGATGGTGTTGGATATGTAGGATATTCAATACGTTTTGAATTAAATATTACATTATTTGCTCTTTACATAATAACAAGCAAAAGGCATTTACAGGGCAATATTTTACTTTTTACATGGACCAGAGGAAACTCTCTACGGACGGTGTCATTTTTGAACAGCTATTGTGACACCGTGCAATCAGTATTTACCTCAAAATGTCTGCTGTGACAAAGACCTGTAGTTGATGTGATGAGGAAGTTTCTTCCTGTTATTATTTTATGTAATAACTATGTATCTGCTGTGCTTTTGTCCACAGCATGACTGAATTATTCCTCTGTGGAAGTATGTTTAAACAGATAAATTAACATGTAAGAACTTCAAGGTTTTATCAACACTTTACTCTACTGTCAGAAGTGTAGGACAACTGTCTCAAGGACCAGATGAAGCCCAACAGCTTGATTGTAACATAACATAAGTCTATGGCTGCTCATAATAAAGTTTCTAAGAAAAGATACTCCACATAATTTAACTTAAAAGGCTTTAAGTTAAATTTTTAGACTTCACACATAAAGAAACATTGGTTTCATCATGATAGCTTCACATTCAGCCACCTGCCACACTGACTGCCTCCTCCACTCAGCTAGTTACAACATGATCCTTGGAGAGAGAGCGAGCTCACTGCTGCTCCATGTTGGCTTTCACTTCAGAGTATTAACTAAACACAAGGGCTCTCTGTCACACACTCGACAGAGATGGATGGTTTCTAATGCCACTTTATGTTTCTTTCTGAGGGTGAAAGGGTGATACGGTACCCGCAAACCAGACTTTTCCAGGTATAGTGTTATTTTTAGAGATGCATGAGTGTATCTGAAATTGCATTGCCCGTGCGTGCAAGCAGGGATGATTTGTGGAGTTTAATCATATAAAGAGATATTAGAGGACAAGACAAAATCAAGAAAAAATATGCAAAAATACATCATATTTTTAAACCTTAATTCGAGCATGAGTTTCTTAAACAGATATTATAGAGCATAAAGGGATTAGGAGAACTAATCTTTGCTGTTATCTACAAAGTTCTCAAATGCCCTAAAGTTAAGATTTTGGCATGAAAGATTACAAGACGAAAGGATGACACCGAATTAAGAGGAACTGTTTCTAATTTCAGTGTCTTCTTGAAATGTATGTAATATTCTCTCAACAATTTGTCTGTAAGATATTTGTCTTCACAGGAAGGATACATCCAGGATTGTGTGAATGGTTTTGGTTTAAAGTTTGCCTTGTATTTGGAGAGAGATCACAGATCTGGCGCAGCCAACACAGGAGACGCTGACGGTCAATGAATTATTTTCTTTTCTGCAAGTCTGGACTTGCCCCATTGCCTCACTTTTAGTCACACGCACAAATGGGCCGAGTCAAATGCTTTACGCATCCTGTTTTCTTTTTTCGACACTGTTTGAAACGAGGGTCACAGACCACATGTGAGGAACAACACAGCTCCCAGTCAGCAGTCCTCTAAATGTCCCATTCATGTCGAGGCACTGCTGAGCCAGTTCTTAAAAATCTACCCGACTGATGTGGTCACGGGGAAAAAAAACACAACGGACGGGGTCAGTTTACGTTCTAGGAGCGAAGGTGTACAAATTTAGGAAACCGGCCTTGCTTGATGACATGGGGCGTCTTCTTTCTGCAGACTTTCCAGTCATTCAGCTCCTGGAAAATCTCAACACAACATCGCTCATAATTACACGAGGCACCGGTGAACACCCAACATTCAGTGCTGATAGAATCAGTGCAAGACTAATCTGAAGCAAATGTTTGTCTTGACTTAAATCAGTGGTGCACTCTGCACAAACTGGGACTCATTTAATGAGACTCACACCGAAGTAGAGCTCTGAATAAGTCTGCCTGTCTGTGTCTCCTCTCTCTGTTAACAGTGTGGACAAGTATTTCAAATTAAGTCCTGAGTGAAGCTAAAATAAACTCTCCCATCACAGAACCGTGTAAACACAGACCGGCCTGTGTCCTTTTAAGGAGGAAACACCGATGTTTGAACACGCCACCATTTTTGAAACATAATGGTGGGCAACATTTGCTTTGAAGGGAGACCAAAGACAACATTGGATGCCAAGTGTTTGTCTCTCCTGCCAATCTCTTAAACAAACTCACCCTCTTTCTACTTTTTACATTTTTTAACTCAGTATTTTTTTCTCACATTTTTATCTGTTCAGTTTATGTTGTGCGGTGGCATTTTTCAGCCACAAAAGCCCGGCCTGGTGCTGAGGGGGGCGCTTGACTTTGATCACCAGCTGTGTTCCTCAAAGCAGTTGTCGGGGGAGACGAGCTCACAGACACTGCAGGTGTTGGCACATATCTTCAGCTGTGAGGAGTAGTGTGGTGGAGACTCATTTACCTCACATTCATTCATGTTCCTGTAATGGAAAAAGTTTCTCATTTTGAAGAGCCTTGACTGACATCCCGTCTGAAATGTTGTGTAGAAGCTTGTCTATGTCATACGTATATATACATTTTTTTCAACGTGTTTCTCCCGGTTTTGACCCGTTAATCTAAACATGTATCAAAAACAAATACAATATTTACTTGTTATCACAGGAAAACAGAGGAAACAATATGTTTGACCGCTGACTGTTTAGGGCTTCTGTAGCAACAGATATGTTAAAACTTTACTTTTCTTTATGTTCAATTTTCAATATTATGTTCTGACCACTTTGTGCTCATGGTCTGGTTTAGGCACAAAAACTACTTGTTTAATGTTTTGTGCACCTGATGAAATTATACTGATATATCCAGTTTTGTTGTCGCTTACACGAATAGGAAATGTGAAGCCTAGCTGTCACCACTGTCCCCTCCTCCCCTTGACATGAAAGTCAGCTCCTGTACATGTAATGTGAACACGATATGACAAATATTGCAGAAATGTTGATATGATGCGTATGAAACATACAAATTTAACATATCTGGTGGTATCCAAAAATGTATAATGCCAGCGTTTTATCCTGGCGACTGGGCTGCTCTTTCAAAAGTTTCGATAAAGTAAAACAGTTACCGGTGACCGACCATTTTGAATGGTAAATATGAGTTAATGCGTCCAGGACTGTTAACTCCAACTTAAGGCGAACGCAGGATGCCCTGAAATGGGACAGGCCTCATCGAGCTGCTACGGTGTATTCGTCTAGAAATTCAGACTCTGGAATTTCTCGTCCCTTCAGTGGGACCAGCTATTGTTTAAGTGAACATAATTTCCACCGAATGCAACTGAGACTTCTGTGTAATGTCTGCAAACACTCCCTGATACTGGGAGCTGAAAATCCACCAGGCTCTGTGGCCAAATTACTCCCCTGATCTCTGGACATACTGTGAACATCACAGCAGCAGAATAAATAAATTAAACAAATGAATAGTTTATATATATATATATATATATATATATATATATATATACTTATGTTAAAATATAAATGAAATATAAAACTGTCCACAGTTACCGAACCATTGCATCATGTTCTTGTCCATTGTGGTGCAGCTGTGGTAGTTCTCCAGTAGATGATTGGTATTTCCCTCTTTGTAAGTGATCTTGAAGACATTTGTCACTGAGAGATTTTACAGCATGATGTAAAAGAACAACCTTTGATATCAGACTTACAGAACACGACCCTCAATCTAAAGGTTTGCCTTCATTTTACACTTCCCTTTTCTTTGGCAATTAGAGCACTTTCTTAATAAAATTGTCTTTGAAGTCTGACTCAGATAGGATCAAACATTCCAATATCAAACTGTTACAGAATTATTAAATACAGAACATAAAAAAAGGAATATCAACCTGCTTCTTCTTCAAAGCGCTCTGACTCCCCCAGGTATTGGCTTGAATAGGTTGAAGTTGCGTGACAGGACTCGTATCTCCGACGAGTAAACTTTTTCCCAAACACAAAGACTTTCTTTCAGTTTGAGGATCCTGAGGTTAATGAATGCCACAAAAACAAACAGGCAATCTGTTCAAGGAAAAAGTGAAGTGTCTGTCTCTGCAGCAACGCCACATTTTCAACATTCAACCAGGGATCAACATCGTCATCAAGCTGTGGAGAATGGCACTTATAAAGTAGATTTTCTCACAGCGTAGGACTTTTTTCCAGCAACGTGGAAGTCAAATAGATGCTTAATAGTGGTAGAATGTGTACTTTGACACTGGGGTCAATGCCTCCTGTAATGACTGCTCAGAGAAGAAGTACTGACTTCCCTTTATGTCTAACCATGATTTCTGCCCAGCTTGCACACTGTAAATGCACTCTGCTGCATGAAGTTGACGGGGCGTAGAGGCTGTTTTCATCTGAAAGCACAGTGTGCCAAGTAACTGCAGCTTAAATGAGGCTGTTTTTATTGGCTCCTTAGTGCTTGGCTCATGGAGAGTTTAGCTCGAGCAGGCATAGCCCGCAGTGTCTTAAATAGCTTGTGAGGTCCTGACTTTGCTTTCAACTTCACTAGCGAGAGCGTCGCTTTGTAATTATTTTAACCGCGAAACAATTATTTACATTCCATCTAATTGATAAAAGCTTCACCTCCACATGTGTTTTGGGGTTTTTACAACACTTCATGATGCACAAGGTGTTACTAGCTCATACCACTGAACCCAAGTAATAGATCTACTGAAACTTTACTGTGGCAAATGTGACAGGAGTTTTCATTTAAGAAGACAGACGCTCAGCTACCTCATTCACAACTTAACGAATCTGTGGTCGGAGCCTGTATTTAATGAGAAAATAACTTCAGGGTAGTGTAACTCAGTTGCTTTATATGTAAAAGATGTGAGCTGTGCGTTTCCCATGCAGCACTCGCTCATCTCGCAACACTTAGAGTACAGACGGCCCTGTACAAAAGTCACCTGTAGATATTTAAATGCGAAGCTGCCCCGAGGCAAAGAACATCAAACCATTTCACGTCATCACTGCATGACACTCGGCTCTATCTGATGATTATCAGAGATGAAGGCCGATGAGGTCTCCGTGCACTTTGCGGGTATATCTAAGATGGAACACAGAAAATACCTGCGCTCACAGCATTTTATACCATTTTGGCAAAGTGAGTGAGTCGTCCGCCTGAATCTGCTTCTGCTTTTAATATACAGACTGTCACCATCACTATTACAGAGGTGCTTGGTGGATCCTGACACATGAAATTAAAGAAGGAGAAAAGAGAGGAAAGAATAAAACACAACACATAAATAGAGAATTCCTAGATGACAAGGATTACTCCTCTAGATGCAAATCACCCTTTTAAACCTTTATTTATTCAGGAAAGTTTCACAGAGAGCGATGCTCACTTACACCTTGATCACAATCACACAGTTACACATTCTCACTTGTATGTTGCCGACCACAGTCTGATGTGCCGGCAACTGAGCAGCTCCACTGGAGCAGTTTGGGTTTAAGGACTTTGTTCAGGGGCACCTCAGCGGAGGTGAAGAGGCAGTGGTCAGCGTTGCCATTCACAGCTTCATATTTATGAATTAATTATAATTCCAGATTGTCAGGATCGTTCCAGATAAACACAATGATATAAGAATAAAAATGGTAATAGGAATATAAGAGTAAAAACAAGAATATGAGAATAAAAACAGACATCAACCTTTAACTACTTGTCTTTATTTTTTCATTTTAAGGGTTTAATTCCTTTAACAATGTTTTATTTTCACATGGAGCACTCAGGCCATTCCTTCTATGCATTTTGGTGTAATGTATTAATGATGCGATAGTATAATTCATTTACAGTTGCAGTGTTAGCTTAACTGGAATGTCAATGCCTGGCACAAAAAAACCCAGGACATGCCCCAGCCAAACCACGTATTTCCTAAATGACTTTAACAATTGTGTCTCAGGATATGGAGGTAAATGCTTTATTACTCATTTCCTCGTAAATGTCAAACATCTGCTGATATACTGTAAACGTCTGCCTTGAAAAACAACCAAATCTCAGTTCTCAGTGACAGAAATGTGAAATACATTTAAGGAGTAGTTCAGCCTGAGGAAACTGTTATCCTAGCCAAGAGTTTCTACATGTATCGCCTAATGTGTAAACCAGGGTAAAATATTATTGGTGTGTGAAGGAGAAAATGACAAAAACACTTTGTTTAACAAGTTGCTGAATTGTTGCTGATTTAAAAGACTTCTCCTTTATGCAAGATCTCAAACTGTTCTTGCGGGTGATTTCAAATTACCCCCCTGAATCTTAATTAAAAAGGGTGTTCCACAAGGATCAATATTGGGTCTCCTGCTGTTAACATTATTAAAAAAAAGGTGTTTTTTCTTTCAGCACAAAACTGATTTTTGTAAACTTAAACGTGATCATAAGGGCTTCTTTTGTTACAGTCTCGGCTATAATTGTTTCTATTTATGATTCTGCGAAAAGAGCAACATTTGACACAAAGATCAAGTTAAACAAATTGATCATAAGCTTTAACTTAAAACTATATTTTTTCAGCTGAGCTTGTGTCTTTGTTACTTTTATGTCTCACAATGTGTTTCACACTCATTTTTCTTGTGATTTTGTGTTTATATGACTTGATCACAGATTTTGTCTCAGGAAAAAAAAAAGAATACAAAACAAGAAAACAGCTGCAGGACACAATACTGATCACCATAAACCTCTTCACCAGCAGAAAATAGGCCAACCAATATCGAGTGCAGAAAAGAAAATAGGAAAAACAACACTATCCTCCTCAACACGGCCTGATTTCACTTTCCAACCATGAGAGAGAAACCTGAAATAAATTCTGAGATCAAGATGCTTTGCAAGATAGATTATGGGACAATTTTCTGCCCTCCAGGAGAAAAAAGTTTTTTAACTTTGCTGTAAAATCATGAAGCTGAAAAATAAAGTCACTAAAAGAGAGTTTCTGACCATCCCCTGGAGATTGATGGCTGTGGTGTGTGTGAGCAGTCAAATAGAGCTTAGGATCATCCGCAGAGTCACCTGTCAGATCATCGGTCTGTCCAAGCATCACTCAGGTCAGTCTGGCAGAGTGACTATCTGTGTGGAGCCAAATAACCACGGTAAGACTTTACTTGAGCAACATTATGTAACTATTTTTTTATTATTGTTTTTCATTTTAATGTTACAGTGACGTGTGCGAGGGTGAATGGTGTCTCTGCCTCTGCTGCAAGGACCAAGGCCGAAGAGGAAACTGACGGGGAGGCTGACAAGAACAAAAAGAGACAGTTACCGAGCAAAAGGAAAGAGACAAGAGTACATCTTGTCTGGCTTTTAGTCTTTGGCAACACTGGCGCTAAATAAAAGTGTGCAGACACCGACAACAGATGTCGAGCTGGACTCGTTGCGGTTGAATAGTAAGTGATATTAGCTGGCTGGCTTGTTGTACTTGTCTCCAACACACTATATATTTTTTTATCATAAGCCAAGTTAGCCCTCTTTGACAGAGGTTTAGCCAGCAGCATGTTCTAGCCAGGTGTTATTGTCTCTGGTTCAGGTTACGTTGGTCTGGCGTGCTTTTACTGTTTTGAGTTGCGTGCATGCAAATAATGCCTGATCATACATGTTTACTTCAAAATAGGGCCGGGACTTTAACGCGTTAATTAAGATTAATTAATTACAAAGCCTCTAATTAATTAGATTAATTTTTTTAATCGAGTCCCGGCCCTACTTCAAAACATTAGTTTTCAAGAGATAACATAGTTATAACATGCTGAGTTTTGTAAGTAGTTGGCACATAATATGACATCATATCTGACAAATTATCAGAAAAAAAATGGGATTTTTATTCGCGACAGTTGTGTTTTTTCTCTGACATTGTGGGGGGTGCCGCCAAATCGCATAAAATTCCAATTTCTACATAATGTTGCTTAAGTTTCCCTATTTAATATGTATAAGTAGTCTATAAACTTTTAATAAATATATAGTTTATCGCACACTATAATGTAGTTGTAAGCAGAATTATATATAGACCCCTCCTAGTTGTAATGATATAGAGCATGTCTTCATATAGTGTGTTATTATTTATTGAATGTTTATATAATGCTTATTAAAGGTGGACTGAATCACCTCACAGTACACTTGGATGCAGGGACATGCTCTCTCACTCTGTTTTGTATTTGGCAACACTACATTGTTAGCAATTAGCTACTCCTACATTAATATTAAGTCAGAGTCTGTGAGTCATATGTTCTGATTTGAGGTGACACCCACTGTAGGTATACATAAGATTTTACTTTGTTATAGCCAACCAGATCAGGGGGATGTTGAACTCTTTCCCACAGTAAACACACAGTTGTTTCAGTTGCCTGTTTAAGTATTTTGCATTCAAAAGTGAGTCCTTTGTGTGGTGAAACTACACTGATGATAGAGCAGAGTTGATACAAAAATGAACTCTGCGGGAGGAAGTATGCAGGCATTGGTGGTCTGCCACTGCTGGCACCGACTCAGAGTGTTTCCACTGAAGATGCCAAATGGTTGCAGGCTGTGCCAAGAGTGAGATGGATCAAGGCGACAGGCTGTGGTATTCCCATGTCTCTGATCACAGAAGGTATACTCTGCAGGGGAACCTGGGAAAATCCGGAGGTGGGAACACTTTCTGATTTGCTCTCTGAGCAGAGCTCCGACTCGCCCGATCTGCAAACCTCTGCGGTGCATTTTCATTTAGATCAAAGGGCCCAACCCCAATTCCAAGCATGCAAACACAGTGAAACATCTGCACCAGAATCCATGATATTTCCCCTGAGGATTTTCCAAGTGGACATATTAAAACAAACTCCTCTTTGCTGTCAGACACACCCCTGACCACTGGAGCCCTGACCACTCTGTGTCCACATCTGTCCTGGTTTGAGAGGAAAATAACCAAGAATGGCCTCTTAATCGTGAGAAAATGAGCACAAAGATTTTGAGCTACATGTGCCTTTTTAGTTTTCCTCATCCAAAACACAGTAGATAAAATACTGCAGCTCGCTGACAGATTTACGGCAATGGCAATGGGCCATTCCAGTGAGCATTACAAACACTTGTTTCTCATGCATATCAAGTGGCATTACTTTATGTACTTGAGGGATGATCTACAGTTTGCTGCCATGTGTCAGAATAGAAACCAGATATTGAAACCCTTGAATCTGGATACAAAACATCTGCAATCATCTCACCCCTCTGTCACATTTCATTTTCGACACATTGTCACACCAAAACAGCTGAATAGGTCGATGGCCACCAACTCCTGAAAAGACATATATCACCATTCCCAAGAAAACATGACCGTTGCAGCATATGAGTGACAGGACTTTGCTGCACGCTTGCAGTTTGGTTAGGTTTAGGAAAACAATACCTACTTTAGGTGACTTTAGGTTTCAAACTGGACACGAACAGCGGTAACCTCAATGAAAGTGCTGTACTTGTTTTACCAGACTTTCCATCCTGACCTCCTGCCTGTACAGATTTTAAGCTCTTTATACTACTTTTCCTCACTTCCTCATTTGCAGCAGTAATATCACTACAATAACTAGAGGTCACTGTCTAACAAGAAACATAAATATGGGTCGTGATAAGCTGCTTTCACAGCCAACTTATATGGTCATTTTTCTGATGAGGACAGCTGTTCATTTCACATACATTTGGAAAAGGGTGATTTAATCACTGAATATAAGACTTAATTGTTTTCATTGGACATTTCTTCTTGTCTATGACTGCCTTAAATACAGAGGAGTCTGTCTCACACCAGTAATTTCAATAGAAAACGCGCTTTAACACAACAACTCTTGTGTTGGCTTTGATCATTTAAACAAATTATTTTAACAATCTGTGCACTGAATCGTCTATCATCATGCCCTTGTGAAACCCATTTCTAATTTATAAGTGTCTTCAATGGCCTTGATCAGATAGGCATAGTTGCAATTGACTGGCAGGGATGGTGCAACAGCCTGCTCGCCTGTTCAAAGCTCCTCTCTAGCTCTTCTTTGAGATTGTGTTGCTATGGAAATAGGCATCCTGGCAGGCTCACAGGAGAGACGCCCTCTATAAGCAGAGTTACTGTATGCAAACATCTCCCTCAGGCAACACATAAAACAGACTGAAGAACTGCCCGAGGCCATGGTGGGTGAAAAAGGGTCATAATGCCATCATGCACGGCAGGATTTACTTGTGAATGGTTCATATGCTGACAGGAGTGAACAGGAGAGTCTCTCATGTCTCTCTCACACGTACACACAAACACATTTTCATACAAATGACAGATTATGTGAATGAAGTGGAATCAAATGGCATCTAACCACCGACAGTTTCTCACTAAAGTAGATTAAATTTGAACACTGTTTACAAGATTATATTTTTAGAACGATGCTTAATACGACTCAACAGGAGCTTTTTTACATAACCAAGACATGTAAGGATGCAAAACAAGCCTCAAACAGGTTCTGCCAGAAAGAAGACTTCTCATTTTGGCTTTGCAGATTTCCAGAGACTTCCTGAAAGTTATCCAGCACACCTCTACTTTAACAGTACCACTGAATCCTATCACACACTATGGATTGAAGTGGTCACAAACATTATAAATACCTTGCCGTACTGTGTCACTACTGTAAGCATGAAGTAAGCAAACATGACCTGACTGCTTTTCTGTGTTTATCTTATTCCTGAAATAAGATATTAAGTTTGCAAATGGGTTCAAAAATATAAACAGTCTAACTGTAAATGTAAATGTTAGGGTTAGGGTGAAGTTGTAGATTTTGACACATTCACACATGACTGTAAGAGAGTGCTGAAGTCTAATCAGTAGTCATCAATAATCATCAGATTGCATGTTAAACTCTCAATAAATAATCTGAGCTGAGACTACAGATCATTGCATCTCACAGGCTTCTTCAGCAAAAGCAGCTGTCATCACTTTCTCTGAGAGAGCGAGAACTCCGGCCACATAACAGCAAGTGGTTTCTTCCAGGCAACATCATGAACCTTGTCTCTGTCCAAGGATGGTCTTTTGCATCCACTCCCTGAACTTTCTGTGATCACTAGACTCACTGTGGTGTGCCTGGTGCTACGTGGTGTTTGTGTATACACTGATTGCATTGCTTACCCACTGCCCCCACTGTCGCTTTGCATTTTTTAATGAATGCTGAGCCCGACAGGTGATGCTGAGGGCAGCAGTGCCTGCAGCAGAGTCGCAGCACAGAGTAGCAGTACCATTTCACAACCTATTGTTATAATAGTAAATAATAATAAATAAATAATAATAAACCTAACAACCGTATTTATCCACTGATGGTAAAAAAGTGGATCTTTGAGCCTTAAACTTTAAACTTGATGAAGGCTGTTCCAAAATGTCAAAATGTCATTTTGTTCTCTTATTTCCTGTTTTATTTTGAAATTGTGTCCTCATGTGTCGTATGTTGCTCTTCAGTTCCTCCCTCTGTGTGATTTTCCCTCCCTTCAGTGTTTTTCTGTCCCTTTCCCCGCCTCCCTCCACCTGCAGCTCATCCCCTCATTAGTGTGTCTGTATATAGTCTTTGTGCTCCTCTTGTCTTTGTCAGATCGTTGTTTGCTCCTGTGTGTTCTACCCTTTGTAACATAGAAGCATATATCAAAAGATGTCACTTAGACAGTTACACTGTGTGGGAGAGGAGTAATTGTTTGGGAAGCTTTTTTGTTGTTGTCCTGATTGGTTTAACATTTGAATGTTGTTGTGACGTTTAGGTGGCTGTATGAATTAGTAACGGGACTGAATGAAGGATTAAGCGTCATAAAGCCATAAAGAGCAATAATACAGAGGTATTGCTGTTGCCGACAAACACGCCAATTAACTGATTATTAATTTAGGGTATAAACCTACAGATTATGTTTATGTGATCTCTCATGTCACTTAAAAGCTGAATGGAAGCAAGTCAAAGGGAATAGTCCAGTGTCACAGGGACGCCTGTATACCAGTCTGGCAGCGAGAACACTCGCTTGATAATTTAAAAAGAGTGGGTTTATATTTTTCAGACTGCAGCTTCGGTCTGAGACTACACAACCGGTTGCCTGGCAACCGCACTGCCAGCTCCTGGAACTGAAATGTGTTGAGCCAAACCCTCCTGCACCGAGGGCTTCAACAGGAAGCCGTCCAAGCACCAGCTACACATTTAATTCAGACAACTTAGATCAACACAGTGTCACTCTGTATTTTCTTAAAGGCAATTAGGAGCCGACAGAGAGACACACACACATTTAGCTAATTATATGCAGTCTCTTATAGGCTGGATGTCAAATAATGTTTATATTGTAGGCTCTCCTCCCAGAAATAGTATGTCAGAGGAATTTATTCCTTAAAACAGACATTTAGGGGCGCCGCAGTAGCTCAGTCGGTAGAGCGCCCATCCCATTGTACCGAGGCCGTGTCCTCGCCGCAGCGGCTGGGAGTTCGAGTCCGACCTGCGGCCCTTTGCTGCGTGTCATCCCCCCTCTCTCTCATCTCATTTCCTGTCATCTCTCCAAGCTGTCCTATGAATAAAGCAATTAAAAAGGCCAACAAGGAAGATGTTTCACTATCAATGTGCACTCAAATCACATTCACTCCCAGCCAGGTCTGATTCCCAGGATACCAGTGTCTTGTCATGAAGTCGCAGAGGGTCCCCTTTAACATCTGGATGACACACACCAGACTTTAAACTAACTTGAATGTAAACCAAGCCAGGGCAATATGAGATGATCTGCAACTGCTCCACCCGACGTAGTATAGGCATGATAGCGACAAAGTTCCCAGCCTGTTGGAGATGAGGGTTGAGTGGTGGGTCACACACAGGACCTTCATCCAGAAGGATGGGGTTTGTGTCCTGACCCAGGTACAGCAGAGGTTGACCTGGGCTCTATACATTTACTTCAACAGAAATGAACAGCACAAAGCAGAAGTATGTATTTTATCTATTTTGCACATTTGAGAAATTCTTAGCACAGCATCTTAGAAAAACAGATTGTGTAGTTTCGATTAGAAAAGATCAAAAAGTCTGAATTCTGTGATTGTCTGCAACAACATTAAAAGCTCTAACAGGGTACCCGTGCTGTTTTAGTGGTTGTTGTAGGATAATTTTGAGAGTAGGACAGTATTATCAATACATATTATATTTGCTACGTATATACTGTATAGTTGCATAATATTGGGTCTAAAAAAATACATATGCTGCTTCAAATGACAAAAAAACAGTTTTCACTATGACAGACGACCCCAAATTAATTTGGCCGCAGTCTCTTCCAATTTTTCCTTTTTATATTTCCTTTTTTATCAAAGCACTTTTTCTTTTGATACAAGACTATTGCTCAGCGATAATGACATCATGCTTCAGATGCAGTTTATAATATGAGAGGGTTTTTTCTCCTGCACTTGGCTCTGATATTATGCTCTGTTGTGCCTGTGGGTGAGTGTTGAGACCTCGAAAATCTGCCCATTAAAATGCCTGGAGATGTTTCAGGCCTCGTTAAAGACCTGCTGTCTGGTCAGAAGATGAATTCCACCCACACCTTCCCCTTCTCTGTGTTTTCCTCTGTCGCTCTTTGTAATCATGCTCTCTGAGAGCTTTCAATATGAAACACGAAGTGGATGGTTCAGGATGCAGCATCAATTCACTGTGACTCTGTTTGAGCTGAGTGAGGTTGCAGTGTTTCCACTCGTTTAATGATCTTTTGTATACTGTCTCGCTGCTTCTACTCTTTCTCTAGAATTATTATTCATGTTTCGTTTCCACCGCCCTGTTTCTACTTCTGTTTTCTCTTTTCAAATGACTGAATCAATGCAGCAGACTGCAATTTCATTACATGTCGCAAATTGTGCGAGCACAAAGCACAGCTGACAGCAAAACGGCAGGTCAAAGCTGAACAGCATGCAGGTGTATCAAACATTTGTTTAGAGTGTTGCTCATTTATTTTTAGATTAGTGGACAAAATCAAATCATTGCTTTTGTTTCTCCTCCCAAATAATTGGAATATTTAATGGTTTTATTGGTTAAACGAGAAATAAAAATGGTAAGTAAAACATTATATTATGAGCAAGTCCGGGGTTTAAAGACCTATAATACTGGCTTTTATTTAGGTAAGATATATAGCTTACTCGCTATTTAATCATAAATGTCATGTTGTTAATATATTAACAAGACTAAAAGACGGCTTGTACCAGAAAACAAGAGGATGGATCCTGTCCGACCGGGACCAACAATACAATGTTGGCATTGGATGTTTCTGCCAACCACAGATACGTTGAATGTCTACGTTTCATTCGTATCATATCAACATTTCTACAATGAAGTGTCGTACTTCAGATGACATCTGTATGAGCTGACTTTCTTATAAGACTCTTTGGGGGTCGGCTGGTTAGTGATTCAGCACCTCGAGACCAGTCGCTTCCTGTTTCACCCAACAAAAGTAGTTGTTGTTTTTAGCAAGACGTCGGGATGTTTTTCAACCATCTTTCTGGTGAAAAAACTTGGTCTAACATATAATCTGTGGTTTGCAGAAAAGCACAGTTCCAACATTTATTCCTGTGATTGGACTGTCTTCACCAGTAGTATGGTGAGAAAATCTAAGGTTTGACCTAAGCGACCCAATCGCAATTGATATTAATCTCGGATACATTCTCTGTGCTTCTTTAGCAGAGAAACATCTGCAGATTAAACTCCAACCTGTCCCTGTTCTGGATTGCTTCCTCTGGTTTTATATTTTTTGGCAGATTATGATTCAAACTGGGAAAGACATCTTAAACACAAGTCTGCTTAATATGATCAGTGTCCACAAATGATCACATATGGTTTTCTACAAATACTGGCATTATATACTGGCAGGTGACAACACTGGAGACATGTGAAACATTAAAAATGATAGCTAAGTCAAACCTTTGACCCCCAGAGAAGGTTATTTATAGCCTTCCAAGCACAAACAATAATCAAAATGTTAGAATTACCTTGAACATATAAAATAGGATGAACAAGTCAGTTTCTGTATATAAAGGTCCCTGATAATAAAACCTGTAGGATATAAAGTATTTTATGAGATCATTTAAATGGTGGAGAGGAAAAAGAAAAAAGTGGAAAATGGCAAGAGGAGGAAGACAAAGATGAAGTTCTACCATCTGTGTTGGTGGCTGGACTCGCACTGGGAAAG
Organism: Pagrus pagrus; assembly: GCF_965226575.1. NCBI lineage: Eukaryota > Metazoa > Chordata > Actinopteri > Spariformes > Sparidae > Pagrus > Pagrus pagrus. The sequence continues at coordinate 34,055,167 of NC_140189.1, read as the reverse complement.
CACCTGTGTGAGACAGAGCCCATTATAGAGCCGTTACAAGGCCATTTCCACAGAGGGAAGACCACAAGTGGCCAATTAGATAATTAGAGCATCCTTTCCCTCCATGTCTTCCCCTCCTTCTCCTTCTCCTTCTCTGCTCTTATCTCCAGCTCAGAACTGAAATTTTAAGCATGAAAAACTACACCCGCCTCTGCCGTAGGCCCAGCTGGATGCACAGGAAAAGCACGAGGGTTAAGGGGAAGGAGAGGGAGTATGTCATTTGTCTTTGTCAGCACACCACAGGACTTGTTTACTCTCTTAACCCAAGTCATTACTACTGCAGACCACAGAGAATAATTATGTCTGGATGCATCTGGATTGTAGCAGGCACTCAAAACTGGTCATTTCTGGAACTAAATTACACTTTTCTCTACATTTCAAGCAGACCCTCTTTCTCATTTATTTTCCTTTTTACTTAAAAGTCCTTAATCTTGAACTCGTGGTGCAGTTTGCTTAGATTCAGTACCAAAGGAAGAAACGGTATGACCTGGGTGTCGTGCACAGGATGGTGATTGACAGCATTTGACTGAACAGGGATATTTTAGGGCCATTTTTTTGGCCACTTGGGGGCAGCAGAAACACGTTTTGAGCACAACACTGACATATCATCAACTTCTGTGGCAAAACTTGAAGCTGTTGCTTATTTACAAGTGCAGGCAGCTATAGAGGAACGTGATCATTCATTTGGAGACCTGCTTCTTACTACAAGGTGATCTCACAGGATGGTGCAAGTATAAAAAGTACGCAAATTTTCAGAACATTTTGGATGTTGTGTCTTTTCATTTAAGCTTTTCACGTGTCATTTAACGGCATCCATATTTTATGAGTTTTGGACGTGCAGGTGAAGACAAGGTGAGGTGAATTTCCTTGTCAAGTTAATAATAATAATCTGGGTTAAAATTGTTCACCAGTCACAGTTTGGTTAGGTTTAGGAAACACAACTACTTGGTTCGCTTAGGGAAAAGATCATGTTTGGGTTGAGATAGGTTAACTTACAAAAATATGCTATGTGAGTAAACTTACAGATGTTGAAATAAGTCTTTTTTCGTTTCCGACGTGACACGAGCATCTGTCTCCTGGGTGAGAGTCATGTGTTTATTGGACCCATCCAGCCACCCAGCCTCCCTCATTATCTAGACGTTCTCACTCATTATACTGTCACCTGACATTTTTTTCTCTATGACATTCAAGCCTAAAAGCTTAATGTGGGCGGTGATAAATGACACAGGAAAAAATGCGTTGTCATAGCATGCAAAATTCTATGGCGTGTTATTCATACACCACTATTGAATACCACAGGTTGTCCACTATTTCACTAACAGTGTCTTGTACTTTGTATAAAAGCTTAATAAACAGCATTATGCAGTTTTAAGAGTGCAGGGAATTCAGCTTGTTGGAAAATCAACACACAAACTGAAGCTTAGACACACGATAATCACTTTGAATCACGGTCAGAGACAGAGATGAACGTTGTCAATAGCTACACTTACCTTCTCTCTGTACCTGTATAGCACCTGCCAGTACCTGAGGTCCGTCTGGCCTGAGCAGCACCTTTCTTATTTTCAGACTGCTGCTGCACAACCTCATCATTTTCTGTATTGTGATTAAATCTCAGATGCTTAACAAGGTTTGCGGTGTTGCCACAGTTCCTCACAGTCCTCCCACACAAATTACATACAGTAATCTGAGAGGTGAAAAAGCTCCACACATGTTCACTCTGATGGGCGGAAGGAGAAATAGTTCCTATTCACTGGGTACTATTTGACTAAATCCTGGTGATAGCACCGTTACTTTCTGCTGTGTCCCTGTTGATGATAAAATACACATTTACATCAAATTACTGAGGTTAGAAAGATCGATCTTTTAATACGAGCATCAAGAACAAGAACATTTGTGATTGGCAGTATTGATTTTTCTGTGTCGGTCCACACACAACTACAGTTTGATGCCGAGCAGGTTGTGTTCATTGGGTCTTTAGAGCTTATTTGCTTTAAGCAGCTGTAGCTCATATGCACTTGCAAATGACACTGTGACAGCATGGAGAGTAAATGAAGACAGTAAAGTTACTAAATAATGAGCTGAAACTCACCACAGAGCTCTTTAAAGCAGAGATGAGCTTATTATTTTTTGTAGGTTCGTTATTTTGAGTGACCTTTTTCACATTGTCACATTACATTGTCATTTGAAACATTGTTAGTATAACAATATTAATTATAGCCACTTCAAAGTAATAAACTGCACCACTAATTTCACACTGATGAAGAATGGTTGTATATTTATCTCATGTTGAAGCTGACAACCAAACCTAATAACTCCAACTTTTGATACTTGATTTTAAGTGTTAAAAGATGGATAGTGAGAGAAGTTAAAATGCCAACGCGATGATGCTCCCTGAAACACACCAATTAAAATCCACACCGACACCGAACACACCGGCTTCCCTGTCTGGTGAGTGAGGAGGTGTATCAAAGAATAATAGGAGATGAGACTTGTTTTCCCTCGTCTTCCCTTCTGGGCCCCGTGACACTTGGTGATAAATAATAGAACTCAAATGCAGCCCGAGGCAGCCGAGAACACAGCAGCTCCCCAAAAATCAAGGCCTCAGATCAAAGGATTAGCTGTGGAGATCTATGCACAGGGCAAAGTAATGACCGCGGGCTTCGCTTGTGTGTCTGTGTGGGAGTGTGTTTATCTCAGAAACAGAATTAAAGCGGCAAATGGTAGCTGTACCTGTCGCACTAATTGAGTCACGAATGATTTTATTGTGTTACTGCAGTCAGCTTTGTCAGAATAATGCAGATTTAGGTGTCCACTTTAGTGGGAGTTTTTTAACCTGCAAGCCTCGGATGGACCGTGGAATGACATGATATAAGGATGTCATGGGCTGGGAGGGATTTCAGCTGGTAACGCGTGGAAACTGAAAGTCTGCCCAAAGCCTCAGTGGTGTCACATCTTGAATGGACCTGAACATAAGACCAATAAATGGGCAGCTAGTCCGCCAAACAATACAACCACAGCTAAGCAAATAGGACAACACCTCCATTTAAGTGCATAGTCATGCCATACAAACCATTTCAAGATAAAACCACATCAGCAAGGCACAATCAACAAACCAACAAACCAACAAACCAACAAACTAGCATGTACGAGCAATTGCCAACTCATCAATAAAGTGTCTGGGTGTTTCAGTCATACATCACTGCAACAAAAACTGTCTTCTACAAAAAAAACAAAAAACAAAAAAACAAACAACTGAGATCACTTGTGCTTTTTTCATGCTTTTATCTGTAAGAAGCTCAGAGTAGACAGGAGCTTCTATGCCCACCCTACAGCCCACAACAGCCAACAACAGATCATGTAGACAAGTGACCCACAATCTCTTCTTTCTCTTCCTCCTATGTGCCAGCCTTCGGATGACTGATGCACCATATAACCATTGAGATTTCAAATCCAGCAACAGATTATATCATTATTGAAACCATAAACTTGGAAATTGTGCAAGATTGCTCTTTGAATCAGCACGTTTTTAACCTTTTTATGTCCACAAAGTAAGTGTGACTAAGGAAATAAAGAACTGTGATGAGTTTGTCTCCCTGTTACCGATCAGGGGTATTTTGAGGTCAGAAAATTGCATTTTTGTTTTTATTTTGCATTTTCAACAATATTTGAAATATTTGACCTACAAACTTTCAAAAGAGCCCCAAACCATGCCTGTACTCCAAATGGCTCCACAGCAGCTTTGGATCCACTGTGGGCTGGACTGGGATTTTAGGATCTTTGGACACATATTTCCAGAGATAAGAACAGGAGTCTCTGGATCATGCCTGGATCATACACTTTGTTGTTAATGCTTATGAATTATCAAAATGCTAAGGGTTGAAAACATCTACGTCATCACTGCAGTTTACGGCAGTTTAAGGTTCAGGTTGGATAATGAAGCAGAGCAAAATGCTCATTCACCATGAATGTAAGCCCAACACAAGTGGAGCCTGAGTTGAGAGAAAGTGGCTGGAAATATGGACAAAATTCCTCTGCAACATTCCTTTTGTAGTATGTGCTTCAAAAGACATATTTCAAAAGAGTACGTGGGCACCACAAACTCCGCGAAATGATGATTCAGGGCACCACATCAAATATGCACATATGATCAAATTGATATCAAGTGCAATGTCAGTCCCTCTTTTAAGAACTGGCTCGACTGAATGTCTAGCAGGGCGGTTTGTGTCTTCAGAAAGTCTCTGGTGTTCTGCACATTTCTCCAAACCACTAACCTCAGCTCCTGCAAGAGCAAAACAAGAGTTGTGTTTTGTCAAAGTCATGCCACATTTAAAAAATCTCAGCGAGTTAATTGAGACAAAAGCTTCTGTCTGTTTTTTTTCTCCATAACAGATGTGAATACATTTTTATCACCAAGACAGACTCGTGTGCGTGTCGGAGCTCTGGACATAGAGTGCAGATCTAATGATCCACCAACAATAACATGTGGCCTGTTGACAGCAAATGTAAGGTTGTAGGTGCTGTGTTTGGCCTGAGTGATGCCCTGCTCTGCAAGTTTGCTTTGATATAAAGATAGTTGTTAGGCTGACTGTAATGATACTGTGTTGCAGTGCAATTAAGCTATATTTAGTGAAATTACAATCCAGGATAATCAGCTGTTAGTGACATGGAGCAGGATGTTTCTAAAAGAACACTTTCAAGGAAACTTGCAGGTTACAGACGCTGACTTTTTCATAATGTAAATTTGGCTACTTGACTTCTTGGAACAAGCGTACTGCATATTAAACCGAAATATGGACTGCAATACCTTAAAATGACATTTTAATGTGTGGGAGGGCTCCACATATATTTGAGCATGCACATATATTGTCATTTTACTTTATTCTCAGAATTTATTACAAAATATAATGAATGTACATTTTGATAATAAACTGGAAATATATACTGATATGTAAAGTCTATAATATAATATACAATAATAATATATAATATAAACTATATCAATTTGGTAAGTTATGAGAATATTTTTATGGAGGGTTTAAGAGCCAAAACTAAATATACAAATACATAAATATTTGTGTAATTAAATGGCTTACTGTTTGAATGAATATATATATATATATATATATATATATATATATATATATATATATATAGTATTAGTATTAATAGCGAAAAGTGTTTGAGCCTGTTTTGGTTTCATAATGCGACCTGTTGATGAACATCATTTTTTTTGTTCGTTTATTTTGCCATTTTTAAAAAGATAAAAATGACTTTAAACGTTTATGACTGTTCTCCTCAAATCTTCTCTGCAGCCTCACAGGAAATGTTCCTTTCATCATTCAGTGTCATTTGGCAGAAGCCGGTTTGTTTGGAATTAATAAAGAGCGAGCGCTGAAAAATTATCTGTGAGACAAGATGTAATAACGAATCATATTTTGCCTCAAATCAGGAGGGAAACCATGTTCAGATTTAACAAAAAAGACATTATGCATCTCCCTCTGTCCCTTTTGTTTTCAGTGGCTTTCTTTTTCAGACATTTGTGCTGATTGATGGAGAGAAAGTTTTCAGATTTAATGGGCAATCAAATCTCTGGCCGCATTTACTGTTTACAGTGTACATAATTATAATTATTTCACTTGCCAGATATAATAAATCTACAAGAATTTAACTTTGTAACACATAGCACTAAAACAAATGCATCATTATAGACTTAATCTGAGCAGAACTCAGTGTCACACAAGGTGGAAATATAGAAAAATGGAAGTGGCGCCATTTTTTCTTGGTACGTGAAAGTAAAGACTAATATGTGAACATGGAAGTTCATTCGTGATGTTTGGGAACAGAATGAATTCAAGGATATAGTGTTGCAATAGGGAACATTACATAAGTAAAATGGCAGAGACCATGAGCAGTGGACTGAATGAACAGCGACGCAGCTTTATGCCACGGAGGGTCTCTGCGGACGTCTGATCAGGGCTTTCTGCTTGTTCTTCACTCACTGTGCTTTTGAGGTTATGGACTTAAAAAAAACATTTCAAGACCCTGTTTAGCCTTGCCTCTGTGTCATTTATAATTCATTCCTACTTTATGGTGTTTTTTTCTCCTTCAGCCTATGTCTGATGCCTTATTTTTTATTCTGGAGCACTTTGTGAAGTGCTGGAAGGTGCTAAATAAATAAACTCACTAAGATCATGGAGGTGACTCAGACCAAACACAGCAAACCACCAGTGAACTGAGGCAGATTACAATCTCCTTCCCTCCCAATACAACCATTTGTTATCATGTGAATGTAATTGCTTAACGACTACTGGGATCGGCAGTTAAGATATCTAAAAGCTAGTAAGTGGACCCTTGGCTCAGATTATTTTGTTGGAATGTCTGTTCGAAACAGCAGTGCAGCCGTGTTAGTTTTAAGTCGTCCTGGTGTCGACATGACTCCGCTCAAAAACATCGATACAGTCAAGTAGAGTGTTCAACATTTCAAATGTTCAAAGAGAAGAGTGGCGGCGCTCAAAAGGAAAAATCGCACCACCTTGAAATCGTCTTTAATTTTTGTTCTTTGACAGATCAGTGTAATCAAGTGTAAACCCTTTTGAAGCGTTAGTGTTTGAAATTATAGCCGTCCATATCTTGTTTGTGAGGAGGGTGGCGGTGAGGAGGATACACTTTGCTACGCCTCCATTAGGGCTTGGAAATATATTGATATCATTGATGTACCCAAGGGCACACCGTGGTAAGGACTTGTCAATCATGAGGTAGCCACGCCCTGAAGCATAGCCTGCTTTATCATCTATTTTTACACTAAATGGGACCATGACTTACAAAATGAACATCACGCTGTGTTGAAGAAGATTTAAAACTAGCGATTGAGACCATGAAGTCATTAGGAAACTGTTTGCTGAGGTAATAAATCAAGTGAGAAGTAGAGTTATTTTCTCATAGGTTTACATACAGTCTAATTCTTTTTGCAGCCGATGGAGTCGCCCCCTGCTGGCCACAAGACAGAATGCAGGTTTAGGGCATTTCTGCTTTGGCTTCAATTTTCAGACACAGGACACCGTCCATGTTTCACACAGTCTAAGGTCAGAGGTCAAGGCTCTGCTTTGCTTAACTTACCAACCCCCGAAGGTCTCATCTTTGCTGCCATCCAGTGGGCTGACTTCTCACCTTTCTTCAGTAATGTGAAGGTAGACTTCAGGACCTAGTGACATCACTGTTTGAGGTGCGACAGAGCACATTTCTGACCACACTCGACCACACCTTTCATTGATCCTATGTGTGGTCTGAGGCGAAAAAAGGTTGAACCTGAGTAGGCAGCTAAACAAGAGGGTTTAAACCCTGATCCTTGTCTGACAGCATTAAACTGACTCGCTGAGAGAGCTTCATGTCCATTACTGCGGGTGTCATCATTTACATCTAATTAAATGTGCCATTATCTAATTAGTCTAACAGTAGGCTACTCACTGTATGGGGGTAATAGAGATTACTATTGATGTCAACTGAAAATTAAGTTTCCCTCCTGACAGCAGCGCTTGGATGAGCTGGATGTCTCGTCTCCAACTAATGCGGTTATTTTGATGCCTGATGATGCACCAACTCTCCCAGTCACAAGTAGAGCCTGGTGAGAGTGGTGGGGAAGAAATGAGAGGTTTTTAACCAGTTCCTTCCAGAGGACAGCGTCACGATAGAGAAGGGAACACTGCCACCTAGTGGAGACATATGTGAACACTGAACTGTTGCTTTTCCTTGCAGCCATTTTGTCCTGAATGAATTCATCACTATCATGTCAAAAGCCGACAGCTAACTTGGTTGTTGTGTCTTGCTATTGACAGAGCTCCAGGGGGGTCCGTGTACTGTATCTGCTGTTTTGACAGCTATTTGCCCCTTTGTCTGCCTCTGGCCTGTGTGTATCTGTTTCAGTGATGTGTGTGTTGTTGTCTTGAAGCAACTGACTTCACATTAAAGAAACAGGTTCAGTTGTTTCCTGTTTTCCAGGTCATTCCTTCATGATGGACTCAGTACAGTACATGACTTCACATGCTTCCCCCGCCCTGTTCAGCTGACCTCTTACCTCCCAGCAGGCCTCCACATCTGAGAGGTTACTATGTGTAAGTTGAGTGCCGGGATGTGGCTTGATGTGGTGAACTGGGCCGTGGAGGAAACAGCTTACTGCAAAAAATGTCCATCCGAACAAGTCGTTTTTATTTTAGTCTTTTTATAAAGATTTTACAAAAAGTCCCATTTTTTTCGTGTGGAGAGATGATTTATCTTAATTCTACAGCAGTTTCAGATTCACATCGCTGTAAAGACTCTTCCTGCTTCATCCATTGCAATGTCAAGGTTGCATTGACTATAAGTTGCATCAGAAACCAGTTAAATTATTTCCTTCCTCTGGGTTTTATGCCTGGAGGGGATCATGCGTTGGAGTGCGTGTGAATCTCTCGCACACTACTTGATCCATAAGCTTTATAGTTTCTGTGAACATTTATGACTTCTTCTGATTCACGATTTTTGAAAAGCTGGCTCTCATGACTGCTCTGTTTTAAACTGCCAGTGACTGCGGACTTCTCGCTCCTCTTAACCAGCCGTTAGGAGCAGCAAGTGATCAACAACTAATTTTTTGCAGTGAGTGTGTCATTAACATAGATGAAGTAGAGCTCTTCAGGATGTTTCCAGCTGAGAGGGCAGAACAAGGTGGACTTTCTTATGAAGGTATCGAGTGTGTGTTCAGGACGGAGAGTCGAGTAGAAAGTCACAAGATGTTTTTTCTTTGCCAAATGTGTGCTACTACTCACTTCCCTTGTTCAGTGAAAACACTTGTGGAACAATAATACAAATCCTCCAGCCAGCTCTACACTATGAACATATTATATATGATGTGCATTTAATACCAGGGGCTGAGCTCTCTGACACAAACAGACTTGTTGTTGAGGATGGAAATATTTTTAAAGATAACAGGATAAGTCAATAATATGACAGAATGTCGTCGGTATTACCCGATTATTAAGCCTTTTAAGCCTACATTTAATTTAGGTGTTTATTTAATCTATTATCCTCTGCTACTGACATGAGCAACACTTCATTAACCTTAAATTCAAAGACTGTCAACATTTGGTAGCATTTAATAATGGCAATATGAATGTGTGTCTGGAATAATAAAGTCAGAGAGGCTTATTTACTGAATAATACATAGAAAGTACACACACAATAGACAACAATAACACATTATACATGTGAATATTCTGTGTAGAATATTTACATTTGGATGGTTTGCAAATGAGACGCTTTAAAAATATCATTATTAGCAGTCATCACTTCCTGCCAAGCTGGTGGAGACAGACATTGAAATGTGACCCTGGCGCAGCAAGTGCTTTTGAAATCCCAGTTGCATAGCAACGCATCTCCATCTGCAGTTAAGCTTCTCTCCACCAAAGAAACAAATGTCATTTTTGCTTTACAGGCAGTTTTATACATAAAACTTTTCCATAGAAAAACATAAACACTATTCTGTTAGAAGACTGTGAGCCTATTTTTCCACACTCTTAAAAAGATTGTGCCATTTTGACACATCTCTATACTTTGGAGACAAATATGTGTTACTTTTAATAAAAGAAATGTTATATTGAGGACCCCTGACCCCTCATAAAAGATCCCAATTGAGATTTGTATCTGTTTTACAGAAAGAATAACTTGCTGTAAGTCAGAAATCTTTTAAAAATGACTAACATCAATCTTGGAACCCATCGGCTATCATCTGACGACGATATGCAGATATCTGTTTACAGAGATTAAACGTTCCTGATAGTGTTAAATTAATTATGCACTGTAAGCCAATAGCCAGCTCACTGCTTAATGCTCCACTTTCCAGCAGCTGAATAGGTTGTTGATTCTTGTTTAATGAATGAAATCTCATTCCGCTTTAGACCTCATGAAGTATTCATCAAACAGCCACCTAGACGGACAGAGCAGCAGTTCATGATCAAGGTGTGTTTTAATATTCTCCCATATAATCCTCGTACATGCACACAAACAGCCCATGAATACAAACACGCACATGAATTATGTAGTTATGCATGTTTGTGAAGTGTCCACAGACACATTCATGTAAAAACAGAGCACAGCGACTAACAATTAGCAGACTGTAAGGAGAATGAGAGGATATTTGTGAGTCTCAAGGCAGTTTGCTTCATCTGTCAGGAGTCTCTTAGTGTTTAAATGAAATTTGTAGATTGCAGTTGCTGTGAGGCTTTGAATAGCCTTACGTCTGTGTGTCTCTATGCTCCTCTATGACACACAGAGACAGTCGGAAGGTTCCCATCCGGTTTACGTCAACCAGGAGTGAGTAATATGGTGCAAGAAAAAATCATCTTGCAATTATTTTGACAGATAATAGGACTGCAATATGAGTCACGAGTAGTTGGAATGATTATTTCTACATTAAAATGTTCATTTTTACTGAAACATGTTTTCTTACATCTGAAGAACAAGATTTGCAGCACAACTCCTTTTTTTCATTATTCAGAATGCGATTGCACGACGAAATGAGAGTTCATAGTTCTTTCATGCTACACAAACATAGAACATATATACAGTTATTATGTACGTACATACATGAACATGTGGATTTTCGATTGATTGTGCAGCCCTAATGTCAACTTCCTATTTCCTGGACACAAACATGTTTTCATTTTGGCAGATCGTTCTCAGACGTGGGGCTCAGTGGCCAGCAGTAGCACAGTTGTTACTGAATGATTGCCAGAAGTGATTTTGTGTAATTACTTTAATCTTTTGCACCCAGTCAATGGGAGGCTGGTTAAAGGGAAATTGGTACTTACATCATCGCTTATTTGTATCAAAATTGCAGAGACGGTGGACCTTTTTTCTTTTTTCGAGTCAAATGATAAAAACATGACCAAACTAGAATGGCCCTCAGTAGAGTGCATACCTCCACCTAGGCTGAAAAGTTCCCACTTGTACCTACTCATAAATACCAGCCACATAAATACGCCTGTATTTTTTCGCTGACAAATGAACAAAAATGCCAGGGAAAAAAAAAACATCTTGCAAATCTGAAAAACATTCCTGGATTCATCCTTTTATCTGGACCCTCACCAAAAGTTTCGGGGGGCTACTTTGGGCCAAGACCCATCTTCCATCCAAGTTTCTTGGAAATGTGTTCTGTAGTTTTTCAGTGATCCTGCTGACATCAAACCAACTAACCAACAAACAGAAACAGGTGAAAACATAACCTCCATGTTTCTGTGAGGAATCTGAACATTTATACACTGATTTCATGCAGATTGTGGCAATAATCATGCAAATATGTTGTCAATGGACATTTAAAGTCTTCTGAGACACAAGCTGCAGCTGCTGAATCTGAAGGAGTTTTCATAAGCAGACTTTCTTCACCACTGCACCCCTGAAATATCTGGATATAATAGCTATTTATGTAACAGGTAAGCTTAATCTCGATGTTTATGCAGCAACGACTGCATGCATTAGTCACTGAGTGTATAATTATCCAATCACACAAGACAACAACATGTCTGTAGCTGTATATGATGGACATTAAGATCAGCATGTATTACATTCACATCATTATAAGTCAAATGAGTTGCTGCGGAAGGATATGAAAGTGTGATTCCAGGTGTAAAATTCTGCATTCAGCTCATGTGCACAGTCACACACTGATGCACTCACACCTCCACACACCCCTCTGTTTGTACACGCACTAGGGGAAGTTGTCGAAATCCACATTCTGAGGATCCACTCTGGCTTCCTTTTGTGTGTCACACCTGAGAGACTGGTGCATTTATCTTGACGCACCTTGACACTTCCCCCCCCCCCAGCGCTCATCAGTTGGCGGCCACGCCTGGATGAACATCTAGATCCTGGAATACTGTACTTCTTCTGTAGCTGCACTTTTTAAATTTCAGCTGACAAACTGCAGGCCCAGTGTTGCTCGCTCCATCGAGTCCGCGGTTGAGTTTAGTCTCAGAGGTTTCGCTGAACAAAAATCCCCTTTAGGACGTTTAGGAGCTCACAGTATGCCCTTTCTTGTAGTGAGTCAAAAGTAGATGTCACTGTCTTTATCTTGCAGCAAAACACAACGAAGCAAAGGGTTTTCTCGGTGAGTGTGTGGGGGCACATCAACAGATAAAAGTTTCATTGTTAAAGCTGGTGCACAAAGCAAAGCAACACACTGTCAGTGCAAAGGGAGAGTGAAGGACGTACAATAGGCAGGAGGGTAAAAATATCGTAGTACAAATTAGCTATCAAGCACTGTTGATGCTCAGAAAACACACCAAATACATAATGTTACGTAACAGTTGCAGATTGGATATGGTGAGTTCAAGGGACACAGTGCACAATCCTGTTAACGATGCTTTTATTTCTGTAGTCTTTAAGTCTTTATGTCATCATAAATCTTAGTTTTCATGTACTGTACTGAATAAAACACTGAATCGGCACCGTTTGACTCTCATCAGACGACATATCATGTACTCGTCCTTAAAACTTTGATATATTTCATTCTGTGGAGGGAACAGAACTTCGCAGACACAAAGGGGAACAGTTTTGCTTTTATCCTGTAACATTGTTCGTCCTGAGGCAGGAGAGAGGACTGCAAGAGGGCACAATCCAGGTTTTAGCAACTTGTATTGAATTCCTTTATAATTCCTTGGGTGAGACCCAGCTTCAAGTGCTCCACTTCCCTTAGAGCCAATGTGAGAGAGCAGTTTCAGATTTTAATACACATTACTGCTGAGCACTGCCTTTTTTGAAGGAGGGCATGGCTGTGCACTTGGCTGGAGAACATGTAGCCTATCTATTTTTATCTGGGCCAGCAGAAGGGTTGCTGGATGGTAGAACTGCAGAGCAAACAAGTTGCTGCAATTACTCAAGCAAGTCATGCAGAAAATCTTTTGACAATGATGCAAATTATAATTCCTATGAATTTTTTCCCCCAGCCAGATGGGACACCTTATGAACATGGCAAAGGTACAGAGAGTAGTATGATTAGGCCATAGGGCTCACATCTGGCAGTTAGATTCAACCTCTGATGACGGGATAATGGATGGAGTTAGAAACATTGAAGGACATTTTGATGAACTTAATAAAAATTGAAAGTCAGATGTTGGTCCATAATTACTACTTACTTCTACTTCTGGGGCGGTAGTGGCTCAGTCAGTAGAGACCTGGCTTGGGGACTGGAGGGTGGCCGGTTCAAGTCCAGCTACAGACCGCAATATGGAAGTGGACTGGCAGCTGAAGAGGTGCCAGTTCACTTCCAGCTGAAGAGGTGCCAGTTCACTTCCTGGGTTACTGAGCAAAGCGCCGAAAACCCCCATGGTGCTCCCCGGACGCCCGACACGGCAGCTCACTGCTTCTAGTCTGCATTGTGTGCACTTACCATGTGTAGCTAGTGATGGGTTAAATGCAGAGGACTAATTTTGGGTGTGTTTGCATGTTCCATGTAAAGATAACTGACAATAAAGATTCTTCTTCTTCTTTGGCTTTTGAGTTTAAACTACTTTCTATCTATCTATCTATCTATCTATCTATCTATCTACATCCTGAAAAAATCATTACATTACAGGTGACATCACCTGTGATGTCTGTGTGGGCTGCAGGACCAACAATGATACTCTACCGCCCTCAGGTGGGAAGTTAAAGACATTACACACTCCCATGGCTATACTACATAATGTTCAGACACATGCACATTATGTGGGGTAGTTTTCAGTTTGATCATTATCTATTCACATTGATAAATGATTTAGGAAAAGCACCTTTCTTAATGTATGCTTTTATTGTGTATCGTCTATTTCCGGTTACAAACAGTACGTCCTACCACGCATGCGCACAATTAAACCGTGTGGCGGGGAATCGCAATAAATAAACTTCCTGGTGAGCGAGTAAACACGCTGCTGGCGCACTGTCACTGAGGAGCAGCGCTTACATGCTGAACTAGAAGATGGTCGAGGGTCCAGGATGCACACTGAGCGGAGAGAAGATCCGCGCTAAGGTCCAGAGAGGGCAGAAAATGAAGGAGATCAGAGGAAGTTTGATAACTTCGAAGGTTTGTCATGATTTCTCTACGCAGCACAAAAACAAGCTAACGCTAACGTGTCCGTACAAAACATAACAACCAGCTAGTTTCTGCTGGACAATGTGAGCAGCCGTAACCAGTTTGCGTTTGTTGACAGAGAAGCAGCTCGGAGGGAAACGTCTTCCACAGCTTCAGCGGTCGTCAGTTCACCGGGGTTGAAACTCTGGGCAAGGAGCTCTTCATGTACTTTGGGTCGAGAGCGTTGAGGTAATGTACACACAGGTGTAGCTCATGTAACCAGGTGTAGGCTTTTGCAAGTACAACGTTTACATAGAGTCATTCCTACCAAATACCAACATGTATCCCTACACAGGACACACCTCTTTGTAATGGGTTTTACCGCTTCTTCTATTTTATATGAATATTTATCATGAAAAGTTCAGCATTTATTTCCAATAGCTTCTATGTCATGTGACCCAGTGACTCCAAACCAGTGCCGAATTTTATTCCTAAATAGGACAAATGAGACACATCTGTTTTTATTAAATGTTACTGCTTCTTCTATTTCATATGGATATTTTGAATTTTAGTTGTATTCTTCATAATCCTTTATAATACTCATGACAATAAACAAACATACCCATATTGTGCCTCTCTAAACTGTGTGTCCTATGTGGCCTGTGTAGTGATGCAAAATAATAGTGATAAAATCATATATATGAAATAGAAGAAGCAGTACATTTTAATAAAAGGATATGTGTCTTATTTTTTGTCCCATTTAGTAATACAGTTCAGCACTGGTTTGGAGTCACTGGGTCACATGACATGGAAGCTATTGAAAAGAAATGCTGAAGTTTCATAATAAATATTCATATAAAATAGAAGAAGCAGTGAATGTAATCAAAAGAGGTGTATCTCATTCATCCCATTTAGCAACACAGTGAGTAAGAGACACCGCTCCGGGTGTCTCCAGAGTGAATGTCTGTCCAATATCAACCTAAAACTAACTTCGCCGCGGTCTTCATACATCTCTTCCACAACATTTCAGAGGCAAAAATGGTACTTTACATGTATTTGATAACTGTAGTTACTAGTTACTTTGCACCACATTTTTTAATAAATTTCTTTTGTTGGCCGTCAGTTTTTCTTTTCTAAGACTGCACTTATTCTGATCATCAGGAATACTCTGAATACAGATCCAATAATCAGCCAACCCACAGTATACAGTGTACAGGCCTACTTACTAGACGTAATCATATTTATTGCCAGAAATGTACTTATGATACTTAAGTAGATTTAATGTCAGATACTTTAAGACTTTTACTCCAATACTATTGGCATAGGTGGCTTTTACTTTTACCAGAGTGATACACAATAAATTTACTTTTACTAAAGTATGATTTTTTGTTACCTTCTACAACACTGTGTGTGACTCTCTAAAGTCTGTGGAGGGTCTTTTTTGTGAGTGCTGGCTATCAAAATAAAATATGTGATAAGATATGATACAAATGTCTGATTTGGCAAGAAAGCAACTCTCTATATGCAGGTAGAAGTAAATTAGAAGCACATTTGCTGAAAAGTTCATTGAGAGACTTGTTATGAACAAAATAACTGGGACGGGATCCAGTGAGTCAAATATGTAAGATGTTTATTAACCAGAAGACTCTTAATTTGCTTTCATAAATGACAAAGAAAAGCAGCAAATCATTAAATTTAACAAGCTGGAACCAGCAAATGTTTGACATTTATGCTTGAAAAAGGAATACAAGTTATTTAATTATTGAAATAGTTTGCAACTAATTTTCCTTGGATCAACTCATTGTTGTAGCTCTACTTCATATGCTCCAAATGTAATATCAATAATGTATCGAGTTATAGTTATACTTATTTTATTATTTCAACAATGAAGACTGAATGATTTTTTTCTTTAATAATTAAAATATATAGCTGCACTGGTGTGAGCCAGCAGGTAGAAGTGCTGGAGCCATCCGTGAGAGCACTGTGGACCTGTGACCTTTCTATTCCACATTGCTCCAGTCTCCAGCCAGCAGGCCACCTTTCTGTCCCTTTGCTGTCAAGTCTTATATAAACTCACGCATGCTGTCCTTAAATTTGTCTTCTCTCTCCATCGTTCTTTTGTGCTCACATCCTTTTAGAGTGCACTTCGGTATGAATGGATCAATGCGTATAAACCCTGCTGAGAGGAAGGATAGGACCGGCTCCACACCGGTGCTGGAAATACACCTGACTAACGACATTGTGTGCTTCTTTGACAGCACAGTGGAAATAAGGTAACGGGGACACCAGCGTAGCCTAGATAGATTGAGGTGACAGAAGTTCACCTTGGGGTATGAGTCTCATTCAGTGAGTATGTCCTACATTAGGCCGTGTCTGAAGACAGTGGCTATTGTTGCATGAAAAACACAGTCTTGTGGCTCGACATTTGTCCTCTTCATTGACTGTCAGGCCCCGGTGTACTGCTCAGCTGCCAGACAGACATTTATTTCTAGTGTCTGAAAATGTCACCTGTGCTGTCCTAGCTCATAGCAAACAACTGAAACAGAATATATGGAAGAAAAAATGTGAAATATATAATCCCGAGAATGCACCAGTTGACCTTGTGGCAGCAGCTATATATTTTCTGAATTCTTCCAGCACTGTAAAGCTGTCTGCTTGCAGGTTGACAGAGGACTGTGAGCAAAGGGTGAGGGCTAGTGAGAGTCTGGATGTGTGCTCCCCCAAGTTCAGCTTCTCCCGCTCTGAGGAGGCAGTGAGGAGCCAGAGGAGCAGGATGCTCTGTGACGTTCTCCTAGACCAGGCCGTCATGCCGGGTGTCGGCAACATCATTAAAAACGAAGCCCTGTTCGACTCGGGCCTCCACCCAGCCGTGAAGGTATGGAAAAGATGATGGATTGTGTTCAGCAGAGGAACAAAAAAGAGGGTAAAAATGCAAGACAACTCTCAGAGAGAAAGTTTAAGCCCTTGTATTATTGAGTGATGCATTGCAATGAGGAGGGTGAAACAGGGTAAAGACAAACAGGCGCATTGCGGCACAGATATGCCTCCCCTCGGTGCAGTTTGGAGATGTTTCTTTATTTGTATGATGTTTTTTGTCTTTATTGAGAGTCAAATAGGGGTTTCCCTCTGATTTATAATATATTAGGCTCTGTATTATATAACACATCACTCAGATACTTTCTATTCCTGATGCTTCATATTTCTCTTGGAATATTTTTTACAGTTTGCTTAATATTGTCATTAAGCAAACTGTAGAATAAAAAATGTGATATTTAGAGTGACCTATTCACTGCCAGTAAGAGACACTTTGCAGCATGAATACTTCTATTACTCAGCTATTACCAGGGGCTCTGCTCTGCTCCCCCTAGAAAGTATTAGATGGGGTATAAGAATACAGCACACTGGACCACGACATTAATCTAGGACTTTTGGCCCCTTCTTCTTCTGGGACCACTGAATCTTTATGAGCCTCTCCTCCATTATTGAGCCCCTAGGTGTCCTTAAAGAGCTACAAGTGGTTTGTGTTTGTGTGCTCAGGATCAGTTTTTTCACTTTTTGAGCCAGAGTCAGGTCCTTGCTGCCTGGGCTGCAAGTGTTGCGTATACACTATATGTAATTTTTCTCCATTGCATCATTTTAAATCCAGTTTCTCATTCATGTCTGGTGTTCTTTTATTGTTTATTTGCTTGTATTATTGATTTTCTGACTGCGGAGCAGTGTTGGTCTCTGTTTTGAAATGAAGAGCTATACAAATAAGGTTTATTTTCTCTCTGGCTGGGAACTGTAACTAACTGTGCTGCTTTATTCTTAGGTTCAGCAGCTGAAAGACGAGCAGATCCACCACTTAGTGAAGATGACGCGTGATTTCACTCTTCTGTTTTACAAGGTAAGGTTTTTGTACATCGATGGCAAAAAAAAAGCAAAAAAGCATTTGAATAGTTTTGGTGGTAATCCTAGAGCTGTATTTGCTTGTTGAGACGCATACACATTTACTTACGGTATTTAGCTGACAACTCATTTCAGCTGAATTGCAATAATGGATTACCTTAAAATCCTGTTTTGCTGAAGAAGGAGAGCAAAAGTCGAAACCTCACTGCCTTGAGAATAGACAAAGCAAATGTTCCTGTCCATGCATACTAGACACGTAAGGAAGTGAATGTGTTTTCCTGTTCTCTTTATCCATGTCTCTTTATTCACTCTTGCCTGTCTTCCTCATCTCTATCAGTGTCGCAAATCTGGCTCTCCTCTCTACAAACATTACAAAGTCTACAAGCGTCCCCAGTGTGGCCAGTGCTTTCATGTCATCACAGTCTGTCGTCTTGGAGACAACGGCAGGATGACTTACTTCTGCGAGCGCTGTCAGAAGGGAGATCCCAGCGGGGTTGACATCAGGTAGAAATCCTCATAGACCTTTGGCACTTTGACTGAAAAGATACCGTCTTGCATTCGTGTAAGGACTGTTTGAAGTGTGGTCGGGGTTTTGCTAAAGAAATGTTTGATACTTCAGGTACTTGGAGCATTATTGGAAAGATAAAAGCAGGGTTCATATGGGTGCTGGAAATCCTTGAAAATGCTTTTAATTTGAATGTGGTGTGCAAAAGGTTTAAAATGTGGTTTGGTTTTTGATAAGGATGCATTCACATAGATTTAGCCGAACGGACAGCACCGTCTGGATGGCATGGGTAAAACAAAGAAACCGTCTGATGGGACGGCAGGACGGCAAAACGAAACGCATGACCAGATGTTGCTACACAGATGTTGTATTACTTACAAAGAACGGAACGAAATATTTATTTTATGTTGTTATTATTATTGTTTGTAATTGTTCTACGAAACATCCCATTGTATATTGTAACGTATTTTAACTTTGGACAGCTACACCATCGTCACCATTGCCAGTATTGCCTAATTCTGCTTCCCTACTCCTTCACTAAAATGTTACTCGCGTCTTATTTAGGCTGAGCGAGGTTATATAGGAGACCAAGTCGACTTACTCTCGGGTGACACATTTTAAATCATGAAACATTTTTGTTGCGTTTTCCTTTAATTCGTCGACCCGCTACAGAACGCCATCACAAATGTGTTGTTTATAGCACAATAACATCTGACTTAATGTGATTAAGTGAAATAATGATTTTGATGATACGTTTATGTGTATAAATATGTAATTTACCACAGATGTTAGCTGCTCGAAAAGCTTCAGTTTGATTATGAAGAAGGTGAAGGTGTGGGAAGACGTTTATCATTGCTCTTTTTGAGTAAAGGGGGCGTTTGCTGTATATCACAATCCTTCTATGCTAATTCCAGATAATTATGGTTTGACTTGCATAACATTTAGTGTAATTGCTTTTTTGGATTAACAAGATGATGCTTAATTAATTACATCCAATAAAATGTCTCATTGTAGGATACAATGTTTTTGTAGGCTTTTGATTCTTCTTAATTAATGATTTTAATTTAATAGTTTCAGTTCTTTATTACCATATGCACAACAGTTACAGTGAAGCAGCTTTTGGCAATGAAATTCTTAGTTTCTCAAACTCCTTCCAACAATACTCGTACAAGATGTTTTAAAAGAAAATCACACAAGTAAAAATGAGAATTTAAGACGTGATAATACCAAAAAGTAACATGGTAAAGCTAGTTGCCATTTGTCAAAACCTTCTCCTTGCAGGAAGTTCTAAAGCCTTTTAGATAATACGTTCAAATTTAGAGAGGCCATCTTTGCAGGCAGATGGGCTTGGCAGGGAGTGGGAAGTGTTATGGGGGGAAATTAATGCGCATATAAGGCTGTGTTTGCCAGACAGGGCACAGGCTCAACACCTCCTGGGTTGTGTTTGAGCAAAGCTTTGCGAGGGGTTAGAGCCTAAAGCCCTTACAACGCATTACACAGCTGATAAAGCAATCTGTGGGGAAAGTTTCCTGAAAGCTACTGCTACTTTCCTCCTCCATGACTGTTGGCATTGCAGATTTGCCTACTTGTCAAACATAGTTGAGCTTCATGTCAGAGCACTAACATGTATGCTTAGAGCAATTATATGAAACACAGTGCCTTCTTGCATCTCTTCATCCACTGCTTAAAATTTAAAATATTTGTCTAGTTAGAGTATGTTTCTCTTCCTGCACTTTCTATGATTGGGTTACAATTAAAGCTGCTGAATAATTTATATTTATTGCTCATTTTGCACTTTCAGTTCCAAGAAAGTAATTAAAGAAAATTATATAATGTATTCGCACATTAAATTATTCTCAAAGTATTCCTCAGCTAAACGCCTGAACTGTCAAGTAATGAAATGATTTATGTCACATCGCTCTGAAAGATTTTTTTCCGGCAATTTTCCAAAGAAATTTAAGCTCAGAAATGTGTTTGTGTTTGTTCAATTGTTTACAATATTGAGGTTTGTTTCTATATGACATGATAATAACCCCTAATTGTGTATTTTATTGCTATTATTTCCCATGAATTCCCGTGAAATGATTCTACCTGGGACATTCTCAAATATTTGCAACCCTAAACACTAAGAGCTCTTAATTCTGTCTTTACACAGTTACATTGTTTCTGCTTCAGTGCACAGGTTTTATAAATTAGCAAGCCTGTTTAGACAACAAAGGTTCATTAAGACCACTATTGTGTTTCCTTTATTCAGTAAGCTCCCGGTCAGAAACAGCCTGATTGGCTGGGCCTACAATGAGAAAACCAATGATAACGTGGCTAAGAAGGAGGAAGAAGACTGGGCCTGTCAGCTCTGCACACTCATCAACCAGCCAGCAGCAAAAGCCTGTGATGCTTGCCTCACTCCAAGACCTGAGGGTGAGTGACATGTTTTTTACAGTCACTGACTTTAATGGGGCGTCAGAATGTCCTTGTTAGCAAGAGATAAAATAATAGGAGCTGTAGTTCTGCTGTTAAGCTGAATGAGCCCATGTACGTTTTGCCATCAGTGCTTAAGTACTTCTGAGCAAGGCACAAAACAGCAAGCTGTCTTGGAGACACTGCAGTTAAGCAGGCTGACTGAGTAGGTGTGTGTGTGTGTTTGTGTTTTGTTGCGCAAATAATGAGCGTGTCTGTCAGTCAGCCATTATTCTCTGACTATTTTGAGATGCATTATAGCAGCAGTGAACTGTGTTGAAAGAGATGTTCTTTTTATCTGTGTTGCAGCCAACAAACCGCAGCTGAATGCTTTGCTTTGTATTTGTTTTATTTATATATTTTTTTATATTTTCCAGTATTATGCTTCCAAATTTTAAATACATTTCTTTTAAATGATTGAACAGCTAGATGAGAAGCACTTAAAGCTACAGCATGCCCGTGGTTCATTTTATCCTGAGCGTTCCAAGAATGGATAAATTGCTGAATATCAAATGTCAGCGTTACAGTTTGGCATCAAATCCTGCAGTTCGTTCACGTAATGTTCTCAATCCAAACAAAACACTCTTTGGACAGGGCAGGGACACATGGCTTAATTTACAGTTCCTGTAAAAGTATTTGGTATTTTATATTTGAAATGTATTTAGACCGACCTTTAATTTTTTCCTCTTCTAAAAGGGTTTTTCCCTCTGAATCACAAGATGTCGTACACTGTACATATTTTAAAGTCCACTGAGGCGATGTGATTTGTGATTTTTAGGCGATATAAATAAAAACTGACTTGACGTGATTAGGGATGAAACATTTCAATAAAATATTATTGAAATCGCAATATGGCTAATTGCAATATCCAAATTGCTGGAGCTGCATTTTTTTTGATAAAGATAAAATGTGTCACAACATGCCATTATACGGTACACGCAGCATTTTTGACGCACATGAGGCCAAAAATCGCTGGTGCACCCAAATGAAAAAGGCAAATTAGTCTGCAGCCCTTCATTGTGGTTCTTCAGAGATGCCGCAGCCTGTTTGGTAGAGAGGGCAGCAAAAATCACAACATTATTATTTTCATATTTTTTTGTGAAAATGAAACATAAAAATTACCATTCTTATAAGTCGTTTGACCTTCAACAGTCTTTTTCTGTTAATGAGCATAAAAGAAGAATTTTCCACAGTGAATCCTTTTATAATGCCTTTATTAACACCACCTGAGTTTTAATGATTTCCTCAGTTATGCAAAATGGGAATAAAAAAGTCAGTTCGATCTACAAATGTACATCTGCGTTTCTGAACTGACATGAGTGTGTTAGTAATGACAGTGTGTTAGCAGTGATGATGGTCGCATGTTTAGATGAACTTTCCTGGAGAAATGTATGAAAATGACTAATGGACATTTATTTCTCCAGGGAAAGTTTCCCCAAGCACACTTGTTCTTTTTCAGTGATATCATGATTTGCATTTCTAGTTACACATTTACATCTTTTAATGTTGACCACTGAGCTGCTCCACTAAAACAGCTGGGGGTTAAGTGCCTTGCTCAAGGGTACTGTACACTAATGGAAGAGTAATACTTACTCACAGCTCTCAGTTAATGACCCTGATGTCAGACAGTGAAGTTCAACATTACAGAAACATCTTATTTTCAAAGTTGTATTATATGGGGGCTCATTTCACAGAATTTTGCATGAGGGCATCATCAGCACAACAGATTGTAGGACATTTTATTTGAAGACACAGTGCAGCAGTCTGGTGCTTACTGGTAAATTTTATGGCAGGCTCACCACTTAAAGCTAACAACAAGCTGCATTTTTATGAGGAGCAGCCAGAGCATCAGAACATGCTGCAGCTGCTTAACATGAAATGAGTTTTCTCACTCTGGCTCCATCTCCACAGTCCACAAAGACGACATTAGCGCTGAAGCATCACCCTTCACCACTGATTTGATTAAATACCCCTGCACCGCTTTCAAGAAGCCACAAGAGGAGCTCAAAGTCAACTGGAGGTCTGCATTCGGGACATCCACCCTTGTTTTCTCCGACTTGAGCAAGAAGCCAAAGCCTGTAAACTCCCCGCTCTCCCCAGCCGACAGTCATTTGAATTCCTTGGCGGCAGAGCAAGGTTTATATAAATACAGCGTCTGCCAAGGGACAACAAGCCCCAATTATGCCTCTGGTGGCTGGCAGAGGCAAAGTGCCGAGCTCTCCAATAGGGAATCACTGGCCTCCTACAGTCACCCACCAAAGAAAATGAGAATTGATCACAGTCCCTTTCCCAGTAACAATGCTCAAAATGGAACCCCCAACTCACGGTGAGTGAATCTCTTGCTTGGCTATTCATGAATAAGTTTATAATAAGAGAAGTTTTTTGCAACTTCAGGGAGATAAGTGGGATAAAAAAGCATCTGACTGTGGAATTTTTAATGCAACATTGTTAAAAAAGCTCAGATTGACAAATGGCCATAGAAGGACACCATGCAAATACCACAGTTACCAACACACATCACCACACGGCTGAGGAGAGGTTGTTTGCTCTCTAATAAGGGTTGATGTGACAGGTATGCTTGTGTTTTACTTTCAATTTATTTCAAACTAATAAGACTGTTTCTTCACCTCTGTCAGTGCGAGCAAAATAGATGCGACAAGCAGCGGCTCCTTTATTTCTTCTAGTCCCAGTGCTCCATGTTGTGCATCCCATCGTCGTCCAGCTGTCCTCAGAGTGGTCCACAAGGAGGGGGAGAATAAGGGACGACAGTTTTACTCCTGCTCGCTGCCCAGAGAGACCAAGTGTAACTTCTTTGAGGTAAAGAAAGACCTCATCTCTATCGCATTGTTTAGTCTGAAAAACAACTTTTTGTTAAGTACAGACATTGTATTCTGTTGGCATCAAAAGTCAATGCTTGAAGTGAAAGTGCACAACTGAGTTATTAAAAAAAACCTTGTTTTTTTTGTCACAGTGGGCAGACTTGAATTTCCCCTTTTGTCACCATGGGAAACGCTGTTTAACGAGGACGGTGCTGAAACTTGGTCCTAACAACGGCCGGAGTTTCTACACCTGCAGCTTTCAAAAGGGTAAACAGTGTGACTTTTTCCAGTGGGCAGATAATGGACCAGGGGTGTCCATCCTCCCTGGTTGTTAATGTGTTTCCACAGTGCATTACTTCGAAGTGAAACCCTGATGCAATGCGTATGTGTTCATGTAGTTAAATGGATGTACATCATACGGAACCATACATTTAAAGGTCCAGTGTGTCGGGTTTAAGGGGATCATTTGGCAGAAATAGAATGTAGAAATAGTCTGACATTTTTCTTCAGTGGCCCGGTACTGACAAACCAAACACTCGCCCTTGAGATCACTGCTGACACAAAGACCCTTTTTTACACCACCTTTGATTATTTACACTGAACAAAACAAAGGTAGCATGATTGATCTTGTCCTCTGCTCAGAGGTTAAGGGGCCCCCAGAAACTATTCCCCTATCTGCATACATTTTCGGTTGCTGCTCTTCAGATAAGCTGCTAACTGCTGACAGCTGCTTTTTAAAAAAAATACATTTTTTTTTAATCTCCCGGGTTTTGACTCACAAACATAACTTCTTGTCAAACTTGTCACACCCCTGTCCTGTCTGGCGCTGTCACTACCTCCACTGCCAGATCAGAAGCAGAACAATGATGACCCCCCATTCAGTCTCTGAGTCTGCAGACTCACTGCTAAATCGTACACTGGACCTTTTAATGTGCCGGCCTCATGACTTCGGGATCATCACAAAAATATTGCAACTAATCAAGTGTATGTCTGCGTTTTATTTGTATAAATAAATAAAAATGTCACAAGAAAAATGTGCAAATGAAATGTTTATTACATTTTATTAATTGATTAAAATCATCATCATCATCATCATCATCATCATCATCATCATCATCATCATACTGTGCGGAAGCCGTTTAATTCATTTACGAGAAACACACACATTCATACACAATTTAAAAGCAATCGACAGATTTCATGATTGGCTTCCCTGACTCGGAGTCTGACACCATGAAGTAGAACTCAGTTAAGCCAGCGACTTTGTTACAGGCGACACCTTCAAAGACAGAAAAATTACAACATTACAGATGAAACACGTCCAGTTGCCAACGATACAGCACTTAGAATGAATATGGCCTGGATGACTGAGAACCTTGATCAACAACATTACAACACTGGTTTCACGTGAGTCCACTAATGGAAATCAGCTGACAGCTTGTAAACATGGATGTGAACAATGCAGCGTTTAAAATACCTGAAAAATCACATTTGCCAAAAGTTTAGTGAGGAACAAAATGCAATTTAACAGGTTTGTTATACCTGAAGAATACACACATTTTTGTGACTAACAATGAATGTGAACGCAAGTTTTTCACTCCACAGGGTTACCTCCATGAGTCTTCTGAGGGAAGAAAGAGAAATGGCACTTAAGCTGCCACATGGTTGTCATGAGAAACAAAGCAATTACCTGGTAGAACAGATTGTGCTAGAGTTCCAGTGGAGACTAGATGTCAAACTCCAGATGAGAAGATAGTTTAATGTAACTTTAATGAAACTAGGGTCTTAAAACTGAGCAGTTAAAATTATGAACTCAAAGTTGGCAAATTAACTTTCAAATTGACATAAATCTTTAATCTATTAAATGTAGACATTTTAAGTCTGTGCTGTACACGCTCTGCTCTGGTCTCCTTGTGTAAAAAAGACCTTTGAAAAATGTAGGAATGCACATTTAAATATCAGTTACATCAAGTTGACTTATCCTTTTAAAGCCAAACACGCTCTCATGCTCAAGCAGGCTGCCCAAGAGCAATTGGGTAATTGCATATACATAATTGGTACTGGAAGTTTAGATTGCCTTGGTTAAACATTTTACATTAGACTCCGTTTTAAAGCCTCTTAATATTCCAATGATGAGCATTTAAAAAGAAGCAGGAAACTGTTGAGATAAAGCTCATCAGCATCTCTGTCGATGTGTGTGTCAGGTGTGCGCCTTTGGCAGCACAGCCTGTAATTATGAACCTTAACACTCACCATAATGGCCTGTTGTGTTAGCACAGATGATGGCTCCAAAGAAGTCTGGGTAATGCCTCTTGATTCTGGAAATGGCCGTCTTGCATGCTACCAAGGGATCTACCCCGGCCCTCATCAGCTCCACGGCCAAGTAACTGTTGGCAGGATCACATGCGGTACACATGAGGCGAGTTAACGAGTGTTGTCAGGGCCACCAGTGATGATGATGACGGTATGTGTGTGCGATAAATCTGATGCAAACAAATGTCAATGTCAAGAAACGGTTGGTTATACGATTTAAAAAATCATATATATTCCAACCCTCACTCCATGTAATGTAAGACAGTCCAGTTCTTTTAAGGTTTTCACAAGTGTGCAAAATTAGCAAACGCTGAGTGATTTACCACCACCGCAATGCAAATGCAGCCCAGTTGCCAGAATTATAACTACGGATACGTTAAAATCAACATTTCTCCTATAGGTCTCATTACGTTCAGTTCATGAATACAGGCTGACTTTCATGTCTAGATGTTTAGGGGATGGTGATGGTACAGATGCGCTAAAACATTCAATAAATCCTCATACCTAAATGACTGAATAAGTTGTCAGCGTCTCCTAAGCTCCTTGCTCCTAAATTAAATTCCTGTGCTTGTTTAACTGTAATATTTACTACAGCTGCGTGAGTCGTGACTTAACAACAAACGTTGCTCTGTGTCGTAATAAGCTGCTTGCGTTTTTTAGCTATATGGGCATTTTTCTGATGAGGGCAGGCTCCAACATTTGTAAATGGGAAACCACTGCATATTGTTAATGAGCTGGTAGGTTATTTCCCAGCCATGTTCGAGGCCACAGAGCCAGGAAAGCCAAAACGAGATGTTTACCTTAGCCTAACCAGACCATGAAGAGGGAAAGTGTTCTGAAAGGAGATGTTCCACATTAGGAGCAGGCAAATACGTTTGAGTAAAATCCACCTTTTGGGAAAGAAGTACTTCACATTTGGATGCATCTTAACACTTGTCAGAGGGAAGTTACTAGATTTTTGGACTGGCAATTACAGGACTTTTCAAATATAAAGGCAAATATAATTCTAGAAACAGCCCGGTGGTGATGTGTTACCGTACATTTTGACAGGAGGAAAGGCTTGTTATCACACATACCAGGTAAAATACCTGGACTGCAAGGAAAACTGTGGGCACGGAGAATGAATGATAAACACTCTCCAGTCCACTAGTAGCAAGGTCTTCTTGAGAAATGCAGCCCCCTGTAGTTCAAGGAAGTGACTCAGAAAACTATGATTGAATTGGCAGCCCTGAGGTGTGGTTGTGTGTGACTGTGAATGTAATGCTGAGTGCAACTTAAAAAAAAAAAAAGGCAGAATGTGTATTCTCCAAACTATCCTGGATAAATAAATCTTAAAAAAAAAAAGGCCTTCGGAGACTGCCATATTCTCGGCCTGGAAACAAACAGCAGCTGAAGTGAAATCTCTCCTCTTCTGTGGAATGTACAAATGACAGTTTTGGGGCAATGTAGTCACGCCTCCGCTCTTTATAATGCTATTGTTGCACTTGCAGCGAGACGTACACAGCAGAAATTGGCTGTTTAAAAACTACACGTGTCACAGATGTCAATATTCTCTGAAAAACACTTCTTCTGTCAAGGAAAAAGCCATGTAACAGTCCTATTATTCATAAAGGTGGCCGGGAAATAAACCCTGGTTAGTGTGCACGGAGGAGTCGGGATCCAGTCAAAATGTCTTGTTAAATTTTAAATGCAGCTCTGTTAGAGAAGTTCTGATGGATGGTTATTTTTCATAGGAAACTGTTTTCACATACATTTTTAACTGAGAGGAGGAGACCAACATTTGCTCCCACTGAAACAGAAACCCTCCTGCACATTACTTACATACTAACGCGGTTCCTTTTTTATCCAAGTCACATAAGAAAGATTGTGTAGGTGTGAAGATTACAGACATTATTTTTTATATATATATATATATATCTTATTTGATGGCTTCGACTGAACTTTTCTTCCATGCAGTGGAGCACCTAGTGACTCAAGGTAACAGCACAAGAAAGGCATTTTTCAATTTAACATTTTTTTTTAATAAAAGGAAGACGGGTCAGGTACCTCGGCAGAAAGCGCATCATGATGTCTCCATCTCCTGTAGAGGCTGCACCACCAGCTGAGCTGTCTGCATAGGCCCCTGCTCCAATTACAGGAGAGTCCCCGACACGACTGCAGGACAAGAACATAGACCGATACTTTATGTGTATGAACTGTTTAATGGGAATGAGCGAATACACCATTATCTGTATCTGTTCAACCACTTAAAGAGACTACGAGGAACTTTTAAGTGTTTATGAAACGGTCTGATTCCTCTGATGATTATAAATGACCTGTAACAGCAAACGAGACCATCAGCGGAAAGACTGCTATTTTTATATCGCTATTATTAATGCCCGTCCTCGGGTCTGATCACACATATCACATATAAAATCACATATAAATACATCACTTCATCGCGATCCATCCTGAGGTCTCTGTCACTTGCTTCCAAACAAATGAACGGGCTAGCAAAGATCTTTACATGAGCAGGCGCTGGTGTCGTACCACTTTTGTCAAAAAGGGGGCACCAGAATCAACAAAAACTGACTTGTTCCTTGTAGTCACTTTAAATGATCTATATCAGTATCTGTGCTCAGAAAAGGCGCGGCCTCAACCGGAAGTGGGTGGTGCTTAGACAGGAAGTTGGTTGGAGCAATAGGAAGTGGTTAATTTAAAGGTGCAGTATGTAAGATTGGCCACCTGTTGAATTTAAACAAACGGGCAGCATGTCACCAGTAACTCCTGTTAACTGTAGCTGCCATTAGCTCGTTAGCTCAGCAACTAGCAGTCTTTTTAGCTGACTCTGCCTGGAGTGGGATCTCTGGGGAATCGTTGGTGCTGTTTACTAATTGAACATCGCCTGAGGTACAATGTGACAACGGGCTAGTGGTTAGCATGTTAACTTCAATAGACACCTCTGTAACACAAAACATAGATGTCTTAGATGACATTTCTTTCCATTTGTTGATAATTTTTTAAACAGTATATTCTTACATATTGTAACTTTAAGCCTAAAATTGATACTGGTTGGTTACAAGTTGTCATATTTACTATTTATTAGAAAACAGTTTACAGAACAGCCTCAGAACCGAGCTTCAGATCAATGTTTGTGATCACAAAAGTAAGAGAACTTTTCACAGAACAAACTTGACTGAATAAACTTCAGTCAGCGACCCAGTGAGGATTTCCTTTCATCACAAGTACATATTGACACATTTTACTCAGCTCATGGTTGAATAAGTATTTGATTTAATGAATTGCATTTTTGGAGAATGTGAGTAAGGGATGTGACCGAGCCTTTTGAGTCGGAGCCCCCGAGCTGCAGGCTACATCATCAGCATTTTTTAAATCCTCTCTCTAATCCTTTTAGGGACCGAATCACTGTGACGTCGCGGTAACAGCAACTGTCACTTCCGGGTAGAAAACCAGTCATTGATTTGCATTGTGGAAATATGTGAATTTGGCTTGTTTATTTGTGCAGTCATTTTTAGCCGTCACTGTAACATTTAAAGATATATAGTGAAACACAACGGTCAACGATCTGACGTTTCTGCTGTGCTTATTTCATGTACTGTGATGCTTTGCTGCATCTTTGATATCTACACAGCAGCCACACATCTACAGACTAACAAGCCAGTTTGTGGTGAACTCAAGCTGTCATTTTCTTCCCGGCAGGTACGGTCTTCAACGTAACGTTGGTGAAAGCTTTGTTATAAATAAGATATGACAGCAGCAAACATGGATTTTAGATGGATTAGTTGCGAACACTTGCGAAACTAGCATCATCAGAAAAGATGAGCTGATGTGTGATGTGCTCCTCCTCCTCCTCCTCTAATCATTTAGTACTCATGAAAAAAATAAAAGACCACTCTTATATGTTTCCTTTCTGGGAACTAATCTGTTATACAATCCTTCCATTTACATAGCTCTGACCCATGCAATCATCGCTAAAAGCTGAGGTTAGTGATCTAAGGATTAAAGCTTATTCAAGTGTTGTAGAAAAAAAAACCTCACATTACATACTCATTTCAGCTGAGTCCTCGCTCAACCCTGCTGTTTAACTCTTAACCGATCAAGCACAGCAAAACATTCCTAAACCGAAATCTTCAGCACTTCAGTTCAGTAATTGTTGTTTATTATTAATAAGCTCTCTCCAAAGCTCCCATATTTTACTTATTTAAAAAAGTCAATACAGAAGCATTGGAGTGTTTTGTTGAACATGTTCCCAGAAAGCCAAGAACAAACTTTAAAATGAAAAACATTTTTACACACTTTGAATCCTACATAATCTACATACCCAGGAACTTTGTGAGCCATTCCATTGGTGGATGTGCCAGCAGCCACGTGACCACCTCGATCAACCGCAACCATCCCTGGTGCAAAAAACAAAAGAAGTTGTGTTGAATCATCAGCCATCATCAGGATATCGTAGTCGCTGGAGAATGCTAGACAAAGTAGTTTCGAGCCTTCATGTGAGGTCGTTCTTACACTGCTGAAGGTTATTGAGAGCGTAACATTAAATTCCTACCATCAACAGGCACATTGATCAGTGCATGAGTCTAGCTTAAACCACATTAAAAAGAGGAAGGGCGAAACACTAATCACTTTTTTTATTTTGGTTTGATCTTTTTAGACGGGAACAAAATATTCAAAAGCTCAACCTTCCCCTGCCAACCCCGACTTCAGTATATCTGTCTAATGTTCCTTTAGGGCACGTTATGCTGCTAAAATCTCTATCTCATATCGCTGTCTAGTTTCAATGAAGTGTTTAAA
Source organism: Pagrus pagrus (assembly GCF_965226575.1). Lineage (NCBI taxonomy): Eukaryota > Metazoa > Chordata > Actinopteri > Spariformes > Sparidae > Pagrus > Pagrus pagrus. The sequence continues at coordinate 34,024,281 of NC_140189.1, read as the reverse complement.
TACTAAACTGTATGAAAATGCCTGAGGATATTTGACTTCACATTCGGTATTAACAGATAAAACCTACCTATGGTGTCGTGGGAGTGCGTATTAGCTCGCTCTATCCTCCTGTACTGTTTCTTTGTCGCCCCGGCCTTGTACGGTCCGCAGTACTTGGTTGGATCTGGAATGACATTCTTTTGACAGGGAAGAAAACGTCATCACTGTTTGCATAACACCATTATCCTTGGACTTAATTATTGTTAAATGACACGAGAAAGACTTTTGGTAAATCGCAGGCATTTGCTGTGATGTTGATGAAGTGAAACTATCTGCACTATTGTCACCTAATGGCTTGGAACCTATTAAAGGTGGGGTTGGGGTTGGGCAATTCTTCAGAAGGACTATTGATTGTTGAGTGTCAATACCAGGTCGTCAAAAACTGATGTATTGGGTGAGAATTCAGGCCAAACCCTGACCCAAAGCGCTGGTACTTGACGAGCTGGGAATGAGACAATCGCATATCTTCCTCCAGGATCACCATCCCTGTCTTTAATAAACAGTGAAAATCTTGTTTCCACTAACAACACCATCTCAGTTTGAATTCCTGCTGCAGCCAAAATGTGTCCAGTAGCAGTCATACATCATATTTTATTGAGGCCGACAACCTGCTGTACTTGGTGTCTAGAGTAGTTTGACAAAAGGTTTCCCTGTCTCTTCACCTCAAGGCGTCTTCTCTGCTCTTATGAGCGACTGAGTTTAGCAGCTCGACCTGAAGGAAGGTGTGAAAAGTTCATTCTCCTCCTTTGATGTTAAAGTGGAATTCTGCTTAAAAATGTCAGATTTGGAGTTCAAGTGAACAGCAACAAAACTTGGACTTTGAGCCGTAAAAGGTAAATGTCGAGCAGAGGGTTTTTTTATTTTTTATATCAAGAGTGTGTCTATCAGCATTTTCACAAGACTTCATGCCATCAATAAACCAAAGTTGGGATCAACTAGTCTGCTTCATGAAAGTGCCTGTGCATTATTCATAAAGCAAAGTCTGTTATATTCCACTTCATGAAGGTGAGGGTAAAACCCTTGAAAACATTCTCTTTAGTTATGAAAAATGCACGTACTCAGGTTGTTTCTCCTGTGACCTCGGCAACAATCTGGAATTTTACCAAAAATATAAAAGACTGCCAAATGGATTATTAAATTTATGGAAGTATCAGATGCCCACATGTATGCAGGCCAACGCTTTGTTCTGTCTCATCTGTGTTGTGTCTTGTACCATCTGTCAGAATTTACTGCTAAATGTTTTCTGCCTCGTAAACAAAACTATAACATTCAACTATTGGCTGAATATCTCAAGGTTTTAGGGAAAACTTGGATGGTAGACGTGGTCAGCTTTGTCTCTTCCTCAACTACAGTGCAGATGACCTCGAACAAGGCACCTCACTCCTAAATTTCATACTAAAGCTGCAATTGGTAGAGGACTGATGTTGTACAGGACAGCCCCATAAGTAAATGATGTAAATTCAATCAATAGGACGCTGCAAACTCTCTGGAACAATAACACCTGATTGAAATCTAACTAAATAAATCTTGTTCAGGGGTTTTTGAGGCGTTATTGAGGAACTGAACAGGTAAGTTCTAAAGAAAAGTTGAAAACCAGCACTTTAGGGCATCACCTCTTCCTCAAATTCTGACTTTCTGTGAACTACTTTAGTATGCCCGTCAATTCCCCTGCTGAATATCAATCTTTTAGAAGCAGCACGCCTGTAGCCAACACAAGTGAGTAAAACACACACACTCAAATATACACACACACACCTTTCGAAAATTAGGTTGGCAGTTGCGCCTCAGCCACTGTGTGAACATATTCCGAGAGTTGTTGGAAGTCAGGTCTTCTGCGATGAAGCCCATGTTTTCAGCAAACTCAGAGGCTATAAAGGAGAGAAGTAATACTTTCAGGTCAAGTTACACATTCCTGGCCACGCCGACCTTGGTTTTGAAGAAAACAAAGGGTCACAAACAAAGGAGGCACTGGAGGCAATCTCATCTCATTTAGCGTTGTAGCTTTGGCTTGGTGAGGGAGGACAAGTCTTACATTGGTACCGTTTAGAACAGCAGTGACCTTATTGTTCCCATAAGAATGACGCTTCAATGTGTATTTGATTTGATGAATTGAATTTCACTGGGGGAAGGAATAAAAGATGTTTTTCTCAGGATTTCTTGACATTTCAGCAAAATGATTTGACTCAGAAGTTCCACAGTGGAATAAAAAAGTTTGGCATTCAGTTTCCTTTAAATGACTTGCAGAGAGGTGTGCGCCTCCTCCTCCTCCACTCATTTACTGCTCTCATGAAAAAACTAAAACAGTCTTGATTTCTGAGAACTTATCCGTTTTAAAATCCTTCTATTTATGTTCATAGCATTATATGTAGCTCTGACCGGTGCAATCGTTGCAAACTGCTGTCGTTAGTGATTTAGAGATTAAAGCTTATTCAAGTGCGTTATATAAGTGCCTTAATGCTTTGGCCCTGATGTGACAAGAGCCTGGTGAAAGTAACTTATGCAAACTCAAATATCAAGGTGTCTCGTACATAATTTATTCCTTTTTTTCTTTTTCTCAGACTGTTCAACAGCATTAAAAAATAACTGACAAAGTCTTAGGTCACTGATCCACAACAGGTGATTTGTTTATATACTGCATGTTGTAATATATTTTATCACATTCTTTTGTGGACATTGATCCACACATACCTGACTCTCCTACTAGCAGTGTGTGGTCGGTGTGGTCCATCACAGCTCTCGCTACTCCGATGGCATTCTTGATTCTTCTCAGGCCTGCAACTGCACCCACCTCCAATGTATCCCTGACCGCAGAGAAGACGTAGAAAATAAACATTATTTCTGGTGTACTGGAGATAAGTACTGCATACAAGTGACACGAGACACACACCGGGGTCCAATTCCCATATTACTATACTATTTAGTACGAAAAGAAAGTGGAATGGGGTCACTCAGAAATTAGGCATGAGGAAGGGAAGCATTTTGAATGTGAACATTACTTGTTTGTTTACAAGACCAATTCCACAGGGAGCCTTTAAAGAGGCAGTAATCTATCTCAGTGCCGGTACCGGTGACAAACTGGAGCAGTAGCAGCACATCTGACGCTGCCCCCACCCTTCTCCTTGATAAATAGTTGGCCAGCGAATAACTGAAATAGTTTCCATAACATAGATGTTCAAGCAAATCAGACAAAAAAGAAATTATGCCAACAGTGCCATTTTGTTTCTGTAGCAGTGTTTTTGCATATCGTGGTTGAGGTTGGCTAATTATCACAATGAGTCATGCCAATAAAATGCTACTCGGGCTAACATTAAAGTCCCCAAAGTCTGTTTTTTATGAATGAGCTAATTATACAGAAAAATAGAGACCCTCTCTGCAGTGTAATTCACTGTCATAAATACTCGCTCTGTTAAAACCTTTAGCTTAATGTTCACTTTTCTTCGAGTGAAGTGTGTCAGAGTGAAGTTGACCCAAATCTACTTTTTGAGGCTCCTGTTTGTGATGGTGATGTAATGCGTTGCATCATAGCGAGAGACTGTTTCTAATATTTATCCCCCACAACAAACTGAAATCAAAAGAAGAGCCGTAGAGTTAAGTCAAATTCTCCCAGACACAGTATCAAAAATTTGAACATTACACTTGAAAGAGTTTTTAAAGAGCTCCTGTTTATTTGCAGGGCTGTTCTGCTGGACGACATTAAACTGTACAGATGTTTCCATCCCTGTGCTCAGTCAAAATGTGCCGCTGATGGCTATTGTTTCTTATGCAGCTATATTGGATACTGTGTGGGAGACTATCTTCTCCCCACAATGTATTCATGACTATGGAACCAAAAAAAGTCAATTTTCCTGCAAAATGGATGAAGGAACACTGTGTATAGGGTAATAACAAACAGCTCGCTGCTTGCCTTTTGTCTGTTAACATGAGCTGACATTTGCCTCCCACAGTAACTTATCAGAGTGTTAATGTTCCTACTTTGAATTTAATAACAGGCGAGCTTCCAGATCCTAATGAGAGTCTTAATTAGTGCTTTATTAAAAAGAAATCTGGCTGAAAGGGTCAATCAGTTCTAGCTGTGAATGTTAAAGATGCAAAGAAATCACAAGCACAAACTGTAAGACGAGCTGCACATTATGTTGACAGCAGCAGGTGCCTAATTAGAGTGGTCAAGATCTAGGTCATTTAATGAAATATAAGTTATTGCTGCTTTTCACAAACATTTCTGCACTTATTTGTAGCAATTTCTTGCTTATATTTTCTGTAATTTAAGGGAGCATTGCTGGAGTTTCAAGCTTTTGCCAAAAGTGCTAAAACATAAGATTTGCCTAAATAAAACTGGACTTGTTCCGTCTCACACAGCTGCTTTCAGGTTCCACACATGGCAGCCGACAAATGTATAAAAATATATATTATTATTCATCATCACAACCATTTTTTACCATGTCATTTCTTATTTTTACTTAGAATAAATACACAGTTTATGTCCATGGTTTACCCATTCACGAGCATGGCATCCAGCGTGGTCTCTCCGGACTCATTTGGGCTCCCACCAAAGCCAACGCTTTCATTGCACTGGTCCGTTTCACAACGGGCAAGGCCCATCTGCACTGCATCCAACACTGAGCCACCGGACTGCAGTGAACCCCACGCTACAGTAGAAAACAAAACACAGTGACACATTTACTATATGCGATATACTATGAAACAGACCATGGGTAGGAAGTAAACACCCTCCGACAAACAATTTTGGTTTTCTTGGCAGTACCAATCTAGATTTTGAAAAAAAAAAAAAAAGGTTGTGTCTGACATTCACAACTCCGCTGGGAAACAAAGCTCCTGTTCTGAAGAAACTTAACTGTGACAGAATTTAACATCCTGTTTTTTGTAACAACTGTGTCAGCTAATGTAAAACTATCTGATAACCCCAAAAGTCATTTTGCAACCATGATACAGCTTCGTTTCAAGATTTAAGATCAAGTTAAACATTCCTCTTATGCGAGTTATAAAAACAGAATTAATAAAAAGGATGACTAAATGATAAACGAATCATAAAAAGTAAAAATGCTAGAATGTACAAGAATGTGCACTGTAGTCTAGTGATCCAGCGGTGGATACGACTGTATCACTAGCCAGCTGGGTGAACAGGCTGTGGATCAGGTGGGTGTTGCGTTTGGTCTCCTGGCAGGCACCTCACTTCACCGACATCCCTGATGCTCAGTAGATTGTAATCAAAGATGTTCTGAGCGGTTTTAATCACCCACTCCAGAGACTTCCTGTCCTGGGCTGTGCCGGACATGTTGTTTCCAGTCAGAATGCTTTCTGTTGCTCTACTGTGAACATTGACAAGAACTGGGCTCTGGAATTTAGCCTTGTTAAAAGGTCCAATTTAAAAGAAATACTGAGGCTTTGGGATTTGTAGTTTGGGTCGGTGCCAGGGTGGAGTTGTGAGGTCACAGGAACCTAAAACTTTTCAGTGCGCTATGAGTTTGAATAATGTTAAATATGCAGGGTAAATAATAATTAATTATTTTTGTCCAATTTACATATCTGGGTCAGAGGAGCTGAAAGTCCAGATGATGCATGTGATGACCAGTACAATGAATTTTCATATTAAGCAGAGGAAGCATTTGGTCACTGATCCCCGAGCGCCCATGGGGGATCAGATACCAACTGGTAGCACCGTCACCAGCCTGCCACTGAATTCTCAGACCACTGCTCTGTGTTCAGCAGGAGGATACTACCACAAATTCCTCCTCTTATCATTTATGATTTATCCATCTAAAAAATGCTGTTACCCTGCCATCTTCAGTAAGTGCTCATATCTCCGGATATGATTTTTTTTTAAATATCAGACTCAGCGTTGCAATCTTTTTCAGTTAGAAAATGCAGCAGAATGGAGGAGGAGATTAGCCTGCCATTGTCAGCTGCTTCTGTAAGCCCCCAAAGGAAAAGAGATCTGCATGGGCGGATCAATAGCAGTGGCTCACAGACTCCACTTTTAAATATCTACCCGCAGAACACATAGCTGGGTACATTTTTCATTTTCATATCCACCTGAAGGAACAGAGGTGACGTACATCTGATAAATGAAAGGGTATCCATCATCAAATGGCGAGGATTTTAAGGTAAATTTAATCACCTGTGGGTTTGACGTGTTGCTGAGATGTTTTGAACACCACTTCTATCATTTTTCTAATTTTTTTTCGCGTTGAGGCGTACACCTGCTGGAAATCCTCCTGTCGGATAAGTCAAAAGCAATGCTGAAATATTTTCAGTTTCAATTTGAACATGTCCAATGTATCATCCTGAAGGAAATCAAATAGAGTGGAGGCACACCTGGCATCGGCAGTTATGAAGCCTAGTGGGTTCTGCCCATTTCCTCTCCACATCTACGGCTCCTATCTTACACACTTGTAAGCTTAAGCTGTATTGGAGTCACCGGTATACAGCAAAAAAAAGTATTTTATAGTAGTGTGAGGGGGAAATCCTGAAAATACTGGTTATAGAGCCTGGCAGGGGTTTCACAACATACACACAGATACTCTCTGGCTCTCTGTCACCTCAGATGATGGGAAATCGGTCATGAGGTTTAATCTCACAACGTTAAAATGAGACAAAAATAAACATCTGCTGAGCATTTTTTTCAATAATTGATTAATTGTTTGGTCGATATGATGACAGACAATAGTGGCAATTTCCTAAAAGAAAAGACAAGAACTCATTTGACAGAAACATGGTAGATATAAAGCACTTATGAGAAGCTCAAAACGAGTTAATGGCTGACATATTGGAACTGTAAATGACTGATAATTAATCGATCATCAAAACAGTTGCCAATTAATTTCCTGTTGGCTGCTTCATCACTTCAGGGTTTAAAATTAGAGGAATGAAATGAAAAAAAAAAAAACATTAAGCGAAGACTAAAACTACTGCTTTGCAACCAACACAACTTCAAGACATGCAGCTGTCATCTAAAAAATTTAGAGTAGATGCATCTGAGATGATATCCCAGAATATCAATTTATATCTGTCAACATGACGACAGATGAAATCCGACTTCTGCTTCTCTCTCAAGTGTTCCTGCTCACCCTGTAATGTTTTCTCTGCAAACTGTATTGTACTTGGTATGTTTACATCCATAATAAAAATGGGTTGAACAATGTATTTGTTGTCTGACTGTGAGACTCAATAAGCAGCACTGTGACAATTTTTCCAGCATACAAACATCTTTAGTTTGATACTTTTTGAGGCCATTACAGATCAAATATACAGTTTCTCAGTGAAATGTCAATACAGGTTCTGTGCAGTTAATCTGTGACCAAACTACTGTTGTCATATTCAATTAAAAGGGGACAAATAAAGGGAAAGAGTACATGAACATACCCCAAAACTCACCAAACTCGGAACATACGTCACATCTGAGTGCCGCTATTAGAATTCAACATGATTGTGGGTGGGTGTGGCCAGGGGACTCCATAGCGCCACCTAACGTTGAAAAATGTGCGCGCATTTTTGATCGTCATGAAATTCACAGGACTCATAGGTCTCATCGATTTAGCCACAAATTTGTTTTATTGGAATTTTTGCCACAACAGGAAGTCGGCCATCTTGAATGGTGTGTGGCGATTTTCTTTTTTCGAACACTGTTTGGAGGACTTTAGGATGTTCACAAACTCGACATGTAGGTTCAAACTCATGACTACTTTAATTTGATACCACAACTGGTCTCAGGTGCGGCACAACAGCTCAGTAGCGCCCCCTAATGCCTTTTCCCATTTGGTACGTACAGACAAACTCCTACAAACACCAAATTTGGCAGATCCATCACCAGTCACAAACATTGATATCTGATATGGTTCTGGGCCTTTTAAGTGCAAAGATGGCAACACAGCACCCCCACAAGGATTGAAAAGTGCACTTAAGCTTGAAGCCCCGCCTCATACATGCACATACATGAACGCAATTCGGTATGCATATATATCATGACCAGACGCACAAAACAAGAATCAACACCCATACCCTCAATCCAACAGGAAGTCCGCCATTTTGATTCGAAGTTGAGATTTCGCCGCCGTTTTAACCCATTTCCTGCCTCGTACTTTAACAAACTCGTCCTACAGATTTGTGTTTTGGGTGACATGTATCCTATTTTGGTAGGACGCGCGCGATTTTCATTTTTCTGACACTGTTTAGATTATTATTTAACCCTAACTCCTCCTACAGATTTAACACCACAGACTTCACATTCACTCAGTATCATCCTCAGACATTGAAGATGAAAAGTTATCAAGTGCTTTCGCCTCTGTTGTACCTGGTGGGCGTGGCAGTGCGGTCAATTTCGATCCCTCGCCATAAAGCAGGAAGTCCTTATAACTTCAACATACAATTTCCCATCTACACCAAATTGGTCACACATGTAGAGGGTTTCGCCCTGAATAGGTCTATGCATCAATACTGTGTTAAGTGAAAAGATGGCTCCATAGCGCCCCCTGGAATATTTCAAACTTGAAGCCCCACCTCCTACATGCACATACATTAACGAAAGTCAGTAATCATATGTATCATGACCAGACACACACAAGACCCTCTTGGACCTATACCCTCAGTCCAACAGGAAGTCTGCCATTTTGGTTCAAAGTTGAGATTTCACCACCATTTTGACCAATTTCCACGCCTCATACTTTAACTGACGACTCCTACAGATTTAACACCACAGACTTCAAGTTCACTCAGTATCATCCTCAAACCTTGAAGATGAAAAGTTAACAAAAGCTTTCACCTCCGTTATACCTGGTGGGCGTGGTGGTGCAGTCAATTTTGATGCTTGGCCATTGTAAGAGACATTTCAATGTATGGTGTGTGTTGGACACAAATTGTCCACTAGGTGTCACTGTTGTGTTTTGGGTCACACAAATCACATTTAGGTAGGAACTTTTCCACAGGCAACCGGCGAGCACACATCTAGGCGCACGCACCCCGACAGCGCCACAGCCTGACGTACGTGGGTCGAGGACCCTTTCATCACTGTTTGCAGTTTTAATTTCTAATTGTAGCTACTTTTAATACTTTAAGTGAATGTTGCTGATAACACAAACTTTTACTGGAGGAAGGTTTTGAGTGCAGTGGAGGAAGTGAGTGAAGGCTCTGGTATTATAATGTGTGTGTCCGTAGTCACAGTGTCACATGACTGAACTCTGGACGGGAGGAAACCTTTGAAACAATTCCGTGTTAACACATAGTGAGCAGGGCCGTAACTACCAGGACACTGAGGTCATGTCCTCATTTGGTAACACTTTATAATATCTGTCGTATCATAAAAACAATTATGTATGATAAAAAATGGCAAAATTATAGTAAATCAAACTTTAGTTAATAGTTATTTCACTGTTGACAACCACTGAAATGCTTTATAAACTATTTATTAGCAACTGTTTATTAGAAAGTTAAGACTGATGTTCATAATACTGTAAATGGTTATCATAAAGTGTTTCCCTTGTCAATCAGTGCTTTTAAGCAAAGACATACGTTTAATACGTTTAAGTCAAAAGAGGGAGTCCAATTTTCATCTAGATATTATTTCGTAAGCGTATTTTTATTTACGTATATACCCCCTGCTCTATACTATAGTCACATTTATAGTAGCCAAATTTTCTGGATGTGCGGATGGATGGATGGATGGTGGTGGGGGTAAGGACCTCAGTATGTCTCAGGTCCTGGCTCCAGCCCTGGTAGTACTGAGCACTGGAAGTCTTACCTGAACCTGCTGCATTCCCGAACGGCCACGTGTTGATAACGAGAGGCATTGTTGAGTGTCCGGGAGGAAACAGGATCATTAAAGTAGAAATCAGCGTCACAAACATCTTGTTCAGACTAAAAGCTGCACCAACATCACAAAGACACGTTGTTTCACAGTCGTGTCTGTTTGAACGTCACCGTGAAGACGTGCTTAATAATTCAGGAGACTCCGGATGTTAATTCTCTGAAGAGAACTGAAACACTTTGCTTTGATGAAACGTTATATACTAACTGCCTTGTTTGGTCACATGCTCAGTGGGCGGGTCTTAATTAAAGGGACAGTACACCACCTCAGAGCAGCGGAGACTCTGTCATGTACAGAGTTAATTCCCTGTTGGCTGCCTAACATCGCTTCAGGGCTCAAAATTAAAATGTTATTAAAAAAAAATATTAAGCAAAGACTAAAACTACTGCTCAGCAACCAACACAACTTCAAGCCATGTAGCTGTTATCTAAAAAGAGAGTAGATGCATCTGAGATGATATCCCAGAATATCAATTTATATCTGTCAACATGACGACAGATGAAATCCGACTTCTGCTTCTCTCTCAAGTGTTCCTGCTCACCCTGTAATGTTTTCTCTGCAAACTGTATTGTACTTGGTATGTTTACATCCATAATAAAAATGGGTTGAACAATGTATTTGTTGTCTGACTGTGAGACTCAATAAGCAGCACTGTGACAATTTTTCCAGCATACAAACATCTTTAGTTTGATACTTTTTGAGGCCATTACAGATCAAATATACAGTTTCTCAGTGAAATGTCAATACAGGTTCTGTGCAGTTAATCTGTGACCAAACTACTGTTGTCATATTCAATTAAAAGGGGACAAATAAAGGGAAAGAGTACGGCAGAGTCTAAAGTACAGTACACTGCAGAATTTATTCTAACTGATCTGTCCTGTCAATTATCAACGGCCAGACGGTGAAACAATATGTCAGCAGGAAACTTTTGAAACAACTCTGTGTTAACACGTAGTGAGCAGGGCCGTAACTACCACTGAGGACTCATGTCCTCATTTGGTAACACTTTATAATATCTGTCATATAAAAACAAACAATTATATATGATCACGGGTAGACACTAAGGGAAGTTTGCCACTGGCCCTCTGGGTGTTGAGATCCCGCCCTGTGTGGGTCACTACACTGTCATTGGTCAGGCGCGCACACGCTGTTAACGATACAATTGGCTGTAGAGTGTGACAATCTGTCAATTAAAATCAGCCAACAGTTCTCCTCCGATCTACAATGATCTCACAAGTCGCCTCTGTTAAGTTTGAATGACGGAAATCCGTCGTAGCAATGGAGAACTTTAATCCATGCTGGCCCCACCGGGCCAGTGCTTGGAGCATTCCGGTGGCCCTGACAACTTTAAAAGTACGTCCAGGCCACCGGGCCATTTATATTGTTGACCCCTGATGATAAAAAATGGCAAAATTATAGTACATTAAACTAGGTAATAGTTATTTCACTGTTAACAACCACTGAAATGCTTTATAAACTATTTATCAGCAACTGTTTATTAGAAACTTTATTTTTACAACTGATGTTCATAATACTGTAAATGGTTCATAAATACAGTGTAGTTCATTTATAAACATTGTTTGGAGGCCAGTAGAGAGCTGCAACTGATGTTTTTAACCTTTACACTTGCTTAATAAATGTTTTATGTTTTTTTAACACACTGTAAACCCCAAAAGTTCTACTAACTTATAAATATCATCAATGTAGTACTTAAAACCTGATATTTAGTTAACCAAACTATAAACGTTTGTGTTCTGTCAATGAGTATTGAGGTTTTAATTTTATTGGAATATAATTGTTTGAGTAAACATGGCATGCTACATAATAATTTATGAGTATCCAGTCGTACGTAACATCTGACATCATCGACATCTTTCTAGGCTTTCAAAAATCAAGATGGCTACCCTTGAGCGGGCAGAAGAGATTTTCGCGCAAAACGGATAGGAATATTTAGTTATTTTTGCATGTACCTGCAAGCCTCATCATTGAGTCAAGCGATCATTTTCACAAGATTGGTCCTGCTTATTGTTATAAGCGTCGTCATTTGGTAAGTTAATCGTTTCTTTTTCATGCACCGTTGACCGTTTGCTAGCTTAAATATCTGTGGGTAACAGCCTTATGTACAGCTAACGTTTCTGCTAGCGAAGTATCCATGGAAGATTTTTTGTTTGTATTGTTTCCACCTAGGTGACTATAGATGAGCAGGTGTAAGTGTTAAAGTAAACGTAGTGAGCTTGACAACCGTGTAATGCAATTATATGCTTGGGTCACAGCATTATCTGAAATGAAGGTGAAAAATACAGCAGGTTGGTAGACACTACTACTACTAGTCGAACTGGAATAACTGTGTGTGTGGCAAACTGGAACATTAAGAGAGTGTGTTTGGAGCAAGAAAAGTGAGTCCCCCCCCAAAGTTAGCCGAAAAATATAGAGAAATGTGACCGAGGTGGAGCTTTTTTTCTGTCCAGTTTTTGGAGGGAGTCATTCTGGCGCGCAGTTAATGTCACGGCCATTTTTGATATGTGCGATTGTCATGAGAAAGAAGTAATGAGAAGTAGACAATCAGCCTAGAGTTAGATTTAAGGTTAATTTAGGCATAACCAAAGATTTACAGCATACACAACGTTGGTACCTGATAGTAAATGAGCATGACTGATTATGTTTGTGATAAATGTCCAACAAATAATGTATGAAGCTTATATTTATGTTTTTGTTCTCTCTTTTAGGCTCAAGTGAAGGCCAAGTGGTGTGTCATTTCAATCTGCATTGACGTCTAGGTACGATATTGAAAGACTACTGGTAGTTGAATGCTAAAAAATACTTCAGCCTTCTTAGCCAGATGGATCTTCATGACATATGTGGCATATCTTTCATGCCACATGTGCAACTTCAAGCACCCCTTTTCTGAGGCGATATATTCATCCTTTAACGCACACAAAAGCAGAGTCCATGGAGGGAGTTCAGATTTTGATGATAATGTGGTGTCAGCAGAGAATGATAGTACACTAGTAACATCCTCTGCTGACTCTGTAGATGAAGGGCCTGCTCAATGTGAGAATATAGATGACTTTTACCATGCTGAGGTTGAGAGTAACTGTGACACAGATGATTTGAGAGCCCAGTTGCACCATAATTTAGCATCATTATTTTCAAAGATGTAAACTGTTCTTCACGTATCCAACATGGCAACTCAGGAAATTGTAGAGCATTTTACTCAAATACTTTTCTTGTCCCAGCCCCTCATAAAGAAAACCATACGAGAGGTCTTACAGAATCATTCAATTGTTGTTACTGAAACCTATCTAGATGAGATAGTCAGTGCTGTTATGGACAGCAACATTTTTGCTAGTGCAGCAGCTAAAGGTGAGGTATTATCAACGACTAAGAGACGGAAAACTTTTGTTGAAAAAAATTACCCTGTGGTAAGGCCTGTACAGTATGAGCTAGAGATAGGACACACAACAGTGCAAATATCCATTCTTGAGCTGATCCAGGAAATGTTCAGACATACTGACATTCTTGAGAAAATTAAAGAAACAAAACCAGCACAAGGTCAGTACATCAGCCATCAAGATGGATCATATTTTAAAAGTAATGAACTACTGTCCTTCCAAGAGCTGATGCTACCTTTCCTTTTGTACACTGACAATCTTGAAGTAGCTAATCCACTGGGCACATCAAGAAAAATTCTTAAGCTGAGTTCAGTCTACTGGGTATGTGCTGATCTTCCTGGCAAAAACAGGTCAAACTTGCATGTGATTCAGCTAGCTGTATTGTGTAAAGTTTCTGGCATTCAGAGTTATGGCTATGAAAGAACACTTGGTCCTCTATTGGCAGAACTTCGTATTCTTGAAAAAGGTGATGTATTCATCGAGTCCATGGCAAGGTAGTTAAGGGCACTGTCGTGTGTAGTTTCTGACAATCTTGCAGCCCATGCGTTGGCAGGCTTTATGAAGTCTTTCAGAGCCAAATATTTTTGCAGATTCTGCACAGCTACCATCGATCAAATTCAGTCTCATGAAGTTGGAGGCGGGGAGTTAAGTCTGAGGACAAAAGCTAGTCATGACTGTGACTTGCATGCTGTGAAGCATGGGGAGAATCAGAATCAGTGTGGTGTTATAGGAGATTGTGTACTTAACCAGAGGTTAGAGTATTTTCATACCATCACCGGTTTCCCACCTGATGTCCTTCATGATCTTTTTGAGGGCATTGTGCCTATAGAGCTGGCCCTGTGTATTAGGGAGAAGATACATTGCAAATACTTTACTCTTGAGTATTTAAATGAAAGAATTGTGTCTTTTCCATACCAGCACACAGACAAGGTTGACAACCCCCACCCTATCCCAAAGACATTTGCTGGAAAGAACACAGTTGGTGGCAATGGTCATGAAAATGCTACATTGCTTAGACTGCTCCCTTTGATTATTGGTGATAGAATTCCTGAGGTAGATGGAGCATGGACCGTACTTATGGATTTGAAAGAGGTAGTTGAGTTGATGCTGTCCCCAAAATTTACAGAGGAAGACATCCAGTATTTACAGACAAAGATTCAAGACCACAGACAAATGTTGAGGGAAGTCTTTCCGCATTCCACACTCCGCCCCAAACACCACTACGTTGAACATTATCCCAATCTCATATGCTGCTTAGGGCCACTTATCCACCTGTGGACAATTCAATTTGAGGGCAAGCATCGTTTTTTCAAGCGTGTAGTTCATGACACACAAAACTTTAAGAATGTGCTTAAAACATTAGCAAACAGACATCAGTTTAAGATGGCATATTATCTAAGTACCCCTTCATTCTTTAAACCTCACCAGCAGACATGTAATGTTTCCTCTGTGATGGTTTCCATGCTTCCTGATATTGCAAAGGAATACGTTGCACAAAAACAGACAGCAACATGATTTACAGCACATCAAAGGTCAACATTGACGGGGCTGATTATGATGTAGGAATGTTACTGTAGGAATGTTGCTTAAAGTGAAGCATTTTGGTGGTATTTTGTGTTGAATTTGGGGAAACCAGTTGTTGGTATAGTTGTGTTGAGCTATTGAAATGTAATGTTTTATGAAGTTAATTCTCTGAAGAGAACTGAAACACTTCGCTTTGATGAAACGCCTGTAATGTTTTCACTGCAAACTGTATTGTACTTGGTATGCTTACATCCATAATAAAAATGGGTTGAACAATGTATTTGTTGTCTGACTGTGAGACTCAATAAGCAGCACTGTGACAATTTTTCCAGCATACAAACATCTTTAGTTTGATACTTTTTGAGGCCATTACAGATAAAATATACAGTTTCTCAGTGAAATGTCAATACAGGTTATGTGCAGTTAATCTGTGACCAAACTACTGTTGTCATATTCAATTAAAAGGTGACAAATAAAGGGAAAGAGTACGGCAGAGTCTAAAGTACAGTACACTGCAGAATTTATTCTAACTGATCTGTCCTGTCAATTATCAACGGCCAGACGGTGAAACAATATGTCAGCAGGAAACTTTTGAAACAACTCTGTGTTAACACGTAGTGAGCAGGGCCGTAACTACCACTGAGGACTCATTGTGTCTCATTTGGTAACACTTTACAATATCTGTCATATCATAAAAACAAACAATTATATATGATAAAAAATGGCAAAATATAGTAAATCAAACTTTAGTTAATAGTTATTTCACTGTTAACAACCACTTAAATGCTTTATAAACTATTTATTAGCAACTGTTTATTAGAAAGTTACAACTGATGTTCATAATACTGTAAATGGTTCATAAATACAGTGTAGTTCATTTATAAACATTATTTGGAGGCCATTAGAGTGCTGCAACTGATGTTTTTAACCTTTACACTTGCTTAGTAAATGTTTTATGTATGTTAACAGCTAAATTACTTAACTAAATATAATAAACTGTAAATTTACAGTTCATTAATGATGGTTATCATAAAGTGTTGCCCATGTCAATGAGTTCTTTTAAGCAAAGAAATAAGTTTAATATGTTTAAGTCAAAATTGGCCATATTTGTTACTTATCTTCTTCTTCTGTCAGAACTTAAGTCCAATTTTCATCAAGATCTTATTTCGTAAGCATATTTTTATTTACGTATATACCCAAGCTTTATACTATAGTCACATTTATAGCAGCCACACTGTTCTGGATGGGTGGATGGATGGATGGGGGTGGACAGGGCTGGATGGGGGTCAGGACCTCAGTAGCTGTGTACCAATTCAGGGGCTGCATCCTTCAAAGGACGCATTTGAAGGCCAATTACGTCACAACGCCGCGCGAAGGCTGTCCCAATTCGAAGGCTCCTTCAAATGCAGCCTTCTTGTCCCTCTTTTTGGAGGACGCACGCTACTATCCTTCGCGGCCTCCCATATCCCAAGATCCTTTGCGCGCCGCTGCTCAGTCCCGAAAACGAAGAAAGAAGCAAACAAACAAACAAACAAAATGGCGACATCGAGTGGCGCAGATCTGACATTTAAATGTAGGAATTGGGTTTATACTCGGTTTTTACTCATTTAAACATCCAACGCCAGATTTGTTCAACTTCAGGGGATCTAAAAAACTTCCAACTTTTTTCAGTCAAACTCTCAACTCGTATTTTCACTTTCGCGGGCCTGGGCGACAGAAATCGTGACGGCAGGGTAAGGGCGGGAACATCTGGTTACGCAACCAGGAAATACTCCGAAGGCTAGACCGTCCCATACAACAACGGTTGAAGCGGCTGCAGAGCCCCTGAATTTGGACACGGCCAGTATGTCTCCGGTCCTGGCTCCAGCCCTGGTAGTACTGAGCACTGGAAGTCTTACCTGCAGCTGTTGCATTCTTGAACGGCCATGTGTTGATAACGAGAGGCAGTGCTGATTGTCCGAGAGGAAACAGGAACATTAAAGTAGCAATCAGGAGCGTCACAAACATCTTGTTCAGACTAAAAGCTGCACCAACATCACAAAGACACGTTGTTTCACAGTCGTGTCTGTTTGAACGTCACCGCGAAGACGTGCTTAATAATCCAGGAGACTCCGGAACACAGCAGCTTGTTAGATGTAATGTTTCATGAAGTTAATGCTCTGAAGAAAACTGAAACACTTCGCTTACATTGAACGTTACATTCTAACTTCCTTGTTTGGTCACATGCTCAGTGGGCGGGTCTTAATTAAAGGGACAGTACACCACCTCAGAGCAGCGGGGTCATGTACAGAGTTATTCCCTGTTGGCTGCCTAACATCACTTCAGGGCTCAAAATTAGAGTTTTATTCAAAAAACATATTAAGCAAAGACTAAAACTACTGCTCAGCAACCAACACAACTTCAAGACATGTAGCTGTTATCTAAAAAGAGAGTAGATGCATCTGAGATGATATCCCAGAATATCAATTTATATCTGTCAACATGACGACAGATGAAATCCGACTTCTGCTTCTCTCTCAAGTGTTCCTGCTCACCCTGTAATGTTTTCTCTGCAAACTGTATTGTACTTGGTATGTTTACATCCATAATACAAATGGGTTGAACAATGTATTTGTTGTCTGACTGTGAGACTCAATAAGCAGCACCGTGACAATTTTTCCAGCATACAAACATCTTTAGTTTGATACCTTTTGAGGCCATTACAGATAAAATATACAGTTTCTCAGTGAAATGTCAATACAGGTTATGTGCGGTTAATCTGTGACCAAACTACTGTTGTCATATTCAATTAAAAGGGGACAAATAAAGGGAAAGAGTACGGCAGAGTCTAAAGTACAGTACACTGCAGAATTTATTCTAACTGATCTGTCCTGTGAATAATCAAGAGCCATTTTGGCTTCATGCGCCACCGAGCGGCTTTCTTAGGAATGAACGGGGCTCTGTCTCCATGGCTGTACCCAGATATAATTACCTGTAAGAACTAGCTGGCTTATCAGTCAAAAAGTCTGTAAGTTTTAGAACAGAACCTGAAGGGGCAGGCTCCTTTCATGATCCTGGTTTTTGTTCTGATATTTCCTGTTTTATTTTGATAGCGTGCCCTCATGTGTCGCGTTTCAGTTCCTCCCTCTGTATGATTTTCCCTCCTTCCAGTGTTTTTCTGTTCCTTTCCCTCACCTGACCTTTCCCCGCCTCCCTCCACCTGTACCTCATCCCCTCGTCAGTGTGTGTGTATATAGTCTTTGTGCTCCTCTTTGTCAGTTCGTCCTGTGTTAGTCATCTGTGTTATTTCCTGAGCCTGTTCCAGTGTCTCCTCGTGGTATGTTTTTTTGTTCCTGGCTTTATGTTTCTGCTTTATTGTTTTTCCTGAGTTGTATTTGCCCCTCTCAGTTGATACTTTGTGTTTTGGGCTATTTTTGCCTTCTTAGTTTTTGGGATTATATGATTTCTGGATTTCAGCTTTCGTTAAATGAAGCTTGCTTTTTTTGTTCCCAACCCTGTCTGCCTCCCAAGTGTTTCTGCATTTGGGTCCTGACCTTTTTGCCGAAACCGTAACAGCTCCACTTGTTAGCAAACAAGAGTTACCCAAAGGAACGACATCGTATACTTTTTTGCTAGCGTCACAGCGTTAAAATAATTTGCAACTGAAGTCGGCCTGTAAAGACGGTGTTCGCTGTGATGACGTATGATGCCCCTGACAACTTCTGTATTCCCGTTTAACCACTTGTTAGCAACTGCCATTTTTCAGACATGTAAGCGCTTTATAATTAAATTGAGACATTTATTGATGTATTTTATGTTGACTTTGAGACAAGGGAACTGGATGTGCAGAAATACTAACCGATTCCTGGGTTTTAGGACTACAAACCTCACCACTCTACACGGGTCCATGGTAACTTGTGTCAGTGATCCTTGACATGAAAAAGTACTACTGGCTTAACCCTTGTGTGGTGTTCATATTTTTGTTATTCAGCCAGTGTTCGTGGGTCTGGTGGACCTGCTGCATTTTTTGGGGTTTTAATTCAACACAAACAATTTTATGTTAAAATACTCAACAGATGTTTACTTCATCCCAATTACAAGCAATAAAAACAGCATATATGGTTAATATTTGCCCTTTACCTTTGTTAGATCACATTTATGAAGTGCTACTCATTTTGAATAAAGATTGGTTCCCCCAAGACAGAGGGTAAAATGTGCGGGAATGTGAGAGCAGACGGTGTTGGTGCTTGAATTTTGCGACAGTGTTGCAACCTTGTGCGGGAACGGCAGGGGCAGAAACACAACATGCACGCACACACACGTTCGCCCGCCCTGGGTCCGGTGGACCCGAACATCCTGTATGTAATTTAAATGTGTAGTGTGGTGTACAGTGTGTGGTCATTGAAAATGTGTTCTGATATATGTTCTTCACAGAAAATGAGCCAAGGCCAACGAGTCTGAGAAAATAAAAAAAATAATTGATCGTATCATTTTTCTTTTGATTTAAAAAATGAAAACGGGTCCCTCAGACCCGAACACCATACAAGGGTTAAATCACTGTGGCCAATTTCAAGCATTAAACTTACTCA
Organism: Pagrus pagrus; assembly: GCF_965226575.1. NCBI lineage: Eukaryota > Metazoa > Chordata > Actinopteri > Spariformes > Sparidae > Pagrus > Pagrus pagrus. Next base: position 34,004,941 of record NC_140189.1, on the reverse strand, counting down.
CTAAACACACGTTATCATGTAATATATATATATATATATATTTATGTATGCAGCCTAATGCTAGCTATCATGCTAAGTGTTAGCCTACATGCTAAGTGTCAGAATGTTTCTAATGGAGTGCTACAGGAATGAGTCCTAAAACCCGCTGAGTTAGCATTTTTTTTAACTTCCTGTTCCCTCGTCTCGATGTTAGTGAGTCACCTGGTCTAAGGTCTGTGGTTAACACAAGCATAAGAGATGTTCATGTTTCTGTGATCTACTGCATGAAATACATTAGTATTTACTGAGGTTAAGAGGTTGTCAGGGACATAAAAAGTCATCACACCGAACATGGAGACTCATCTAATCTGCGAACTATTCAAACTTCTTCGTCACCAATGTCCTTTTTTCTATAGAAAAGTGTGTAAAGCACAGTAAGATGATTAGTGTTTGTGACGTGTACTTCCTTCATAATAAGTATGAAGGAAGTACACCCCCCTGTTATGTTAATTGGAGGCATTGTTTCCAGCCACCAGTGGCAGCACTGAGCAGAAGATGAGCAGATTAGATTAGATTCAACTTGGAGTGAAAATATACTACGACAATGAAAAGCAGTTTAATGCAAATGCAATTCTCTATGGTGTTGGATTTTTCAGCAGCCATTGTTAAATGCCATTGCAGGAATAGCACAGGTTTAATTAATATCATCATGGATTTCATTTCATTAAGGTGAGCCACCTGCCATTGTGCATGCTGGCTCATTGGTATGGCTCACTGTGGCACTTAAAGGAACCTGCTGTGACAATTCAAAAGGTCTGCTGTCAGAAGGTCTATTACCGTTAATGAAAATTACCATTACCTTATCAGAGGAAGTGTTCTCTACATGAATTTAGTGACATTGACTTTTTTCTCCTTTTTAGATGGTGGAGAAGTTCACTTCCCCTCCGGTGAGTTGGTATTTCTGACATTTTTCCATTAAAGAAGTGATAAACTCTCTAAAATAAGTGGGTCGACTGGTCAGCACTTATTGGACTAGTGACATCCGATCATTCATACGGGTGTGCAGGGTGGCCTTTGTAACCTGGCAGTATTCACTGGTTGCCCTCATTATTCACACCAGAGTGCTCAGACTCAACCACTTCAGGGCAGAAGCTGAAGCCTGTCTGTGCTGTAAGCAGCTTGGGACCGTGGTGACTTTTCTTAAGGGGTTCATCCACTGCAGAGATGCCAGGAAGTCAAGGTAAGTATTTGCTGCTTGTGCTTTTAGCAATTGTTGCTGCTGCTTGTGCTTTTAGTCGATGTTTTTGGCTCAGGTCAGAGTGTTTGTGCTTGGCAAATGTCAGCAAGCTGACTAAGCTGCCCTCTTCTCTGGCCGTTTCTTTGAGTTTCACCTTTTTCTTCCGTTTTCTTGACACAGATTCAGTTTGTTAAAGGCATGAATTTCTTTTTTATGGCTTTACTGCAGAGCTGCTTGTAGTTGATGCCATAGGGCCTTCAATGTGCTTCTCTGTCAAGCTACTGCATCTACAGGGACCAATGCATGGTTGTTTTCAAAGGTATTGATTGAAAAAATATATCATGCATGTTATTTGATTTGGTTTCTGTTTGGCAGACAAAAACCACATTTATGCTGTTGATGTCAGTTGTGAACTATGTGTAATTTTTATACTTAATACTAAATATGTTGATTTGGTCTATAGGGCACAGTTATTCCTCGTGTTGTTGTCATTGTTTTCTTATTGTCTCGCTCCACGGCAGGTAGAGGACAGTACTGTATGTTTAGGGACATAAATAACTGTCTTGCATTATTAATGTGTAATAGTGGCTTCATTGAAGACATGGTTAATGTCACACATACATTAAGTAGTCACATTCATTTTCCTCCTCCACATACTTTATATTCAGCTAAGTGCGAGAAAATGTGTTTACACAAAGTAGGCTTTATGAGCTGTACTGATCATTAATTTTGCCAGTTTTCAGGGAAATGAGAGCACCTTGATCGCCTCAAATAGCAACACGCACTGCACGCATGTACATTTAGCGGAAGCATATTTTTCATCTATGAAGAAACTCTTTACCAGCATGTTCATCTGAGCTACATCTCAAATGAGAAGGGCTTTGCTGCTTGGATTGTGTGAAGTGTCCATATAGAGCAGAGCCTTTGCTGTAGGACCACAATAACAAGGCCACTGTTTGACGTTCCTGACTGAATTGATGAAGGAACATCAAAAAGCTGATGAAAGCTGAAAGTCCAAGCTGTGTCTCAATTCAGAGGCTGGATCCACCAAAGGGTGTTCTTCACAAAGGCTGGGTCCTTCAGAAGATCTGAAGATCTCAGCTGAGTGTGCAACTCTTCCTCAAACGAGACGGTCGAGGCTGAGACCAGAACTACCGAACAGTCCGGCAGCCGTCCTCCTCTATTATATAGTCTATTACCAATTACTTAGGATACACATTATAATTCTGGTAATATTAAAACTAATAACAATAACTGAAATGGCACTCGGAGCGCATACCTCCGCCAAGGCGAGTCCCAACTATCTCAGCTGCACATTGGTGGTACCTACCTACCTACCTACCTGCAGGTTTCTATCCCAATTTATTAACTTAAAGCGGCTGAAAAACTACCCTCTATGAAAACATATTTCAGTCGACTAGATCCAGATTTGTATTTGGGTCCACATCAAACTGTACTCACTCATATATACCAGCTACGTCAACAGGTCTGATATTTTTCATCAAGGTCAATGTGTCATTCCCTGAGAAACTAATGAAGATGTCGTAAAACTCCCGAAACTCTTGAAATGTTAAACAAAATGAGAAAGTAAATCCTTGATCCGTCTCTTTATCTGGATCTGCAACAAAAGTAAATGAGGTCTATTGTTGGTCGAGACCCGTCCTCCATCCGAGTTTCATGGAAATCCGTTCGTAGTTTTTGTGTAATCCTGTTGACAATCCAACCAACAAACAGAATCGGGCAAAAACATTTCCTCCTTGACAGAGACTAAAATTAGGTCAATAAAATTTAAAAAATAATACTTGCAAGAGCAAACAGAACCAAAACATAATTCTGCTGTAACTCAAACTTTTCTCTTCAGACAGGTATAAATCATCAAAACAAACAAACGTCAGTTCTGAAGGCGGCTTGTAGCTCAGGGTTTGTTTCCTAAAAAGGAATGCAGGAAACAGAAGATGACCCATTTGTAATGGAATATACTGTAGCCCAAATGTATCATGATTGATCACTGTATCTGTCCATATACTATAAATAAGCAGCAGAAAAATCAATACGGAAGCCCAGAAAATTCTCAGGCTCACATAAGTTTTTGTTTTCGTTCATGCATCACACAGTGGCAGTTCAGTTTCAGTCCGGCATACATCTCCGCTCCTCCCCTTGTTTTCCCTGCTGGATTCTGTTCATCAAAATAAATTGCACGACTGTCGAACACAGCTCACTCATACCTGCTGCTCAATGGAGAGATTATCAGCCTATCAAAGACCGAACAAATGATGAATGTAAACCTTTAGAATTAATGGTTTTGATTTTGATTAGAAGTCACCCATCAAGCTAAAATTCCCTTGGAGAACAGTTTTGGCATGAAGCCATCAGTTAAGTGTCATCTTCAATCATTTGAGAGCATAAATCTATCCCAATGTTCCATCAGTCCTTCCTCATCTCTTTCAATTTTCTCCCCATGAGACGGAGCGGTAGCCTTGGTAGCCTGAATGGTGACAGCGTGCTGCTGTGTGGTTGCAGTTGTCGCCGGTTCAATTCCAGCCACCTTGTGTTGCGTGTCCTCTCTCTCTCTCCCTCTCTCCCTCCATTTCCTGTCTGCCTCCGCACCTGTTACTATCAAATAAAGGAAGTAATGCCACAAAAAAAAATATCTTGCAACACAGTGAAGGAAACAGGCTGTGGTGAAAAGGTTTGGCATGCTTTTCAAGTCATACCATATGGCACTGCCTTGACACTACATACCTCATGCTGGGTCTGGAATTTGTCTTTCAAGTTCCTGGAATAACTCATCTCAGCAGAGACGGCAAAGTGTCCCTCAGAACAGAAAACTTGATAGAAATAGATCCTCTCATTTCATACCAAACAAGAACAAAGCACGGGCCACGCGGGAACACTAACAATATAGTCTAACCTTGAGACGTGGACGCCAACAGCATGCCCTCTTTTACATTATTCATATGAAAAATACAATTTTCACTTATATTTTATTCATTGGTTTTTCCTTAAACAATGGGAAGTCCTAGCGTGATTTTGACAGGGGTATCTGACGGAGAGAAAATGGATGACAGGGAGAGAGAGTATTATTACTTTCACCTGTGTTATTGATCGAAATTAAAGAACAGCAGCTAAAAGAAGAGCTTTTCCATAATAACTTCATCAATCACCAATGTCCTTTCAAGTTGTTTCGTCATGTCCTTCATACCAGTCTCAAAGGGCATACACAATGTCAGTATAGGTGAGTGCAGTGGCATTTTAAGAAATGCATGTGTGGATACACCACTACGCCCCTGTGTATGGTACCTGATGGACGATATCTGCTGAGTGATTGACAGCTGCTGACATGTTGCAATCCACAGAAGGTGATTGAAATTGTAGGATGAGTGATACTAGATATTTGTGGCCGATGCCAGTAATGATATATCATCCAATATATATATATATTTTTTCTACTGAATGTTAGTGTTTGTTTGTATTTAATCATGTTTTATTCAAAGTGAGTTCAACCATTAGGATACAACCTGATATTGCAAGAATCCTGCAAGACCTGGTGCAGTCTGAACAGATGATTATTAAATGTGTGATGGGAGGTGTGAACTGTTTCCACTGTCCTGATGTCAATGGGGGGCATTTTACCCCATTGTGGGGCCAAGACAGCTAACAGCCTGGATTTTGTTGAGCGGTAGGTGAACTCTCCTCTTTGTAGTGAAGGAGTAGCAAACTGATTGGCAGTTGTGGAGCACAGTGGTTTCTTGTAACTAGCGGCTGACTTATACACCGGTGCTCATGTTGTTACAGTAAATCTTTAACAAACCAACATCATCCAAAATGTGTTGTAGCCCTTCTATTTAATTCATTTGTCTTGTTGTAATCCAAATGCTATTGAACAGATTTTTGGCAACATGGAACAGAAGTGAAGCTGCGAACAGTTTGTAGTAACAGAGACTGTTGTTGGTACCGATCACCGATCATTAGCCCTTTAGTTAGAGGTCTTGATTGCATTTTTTTAAAGTCGGGGTCTGTAATGCAGACAAAGCTTCAAGTGATAAATTCTAATCTAAATATGTCAAAAGGTTTTCAGTAGTAACATTTAATGCTAATGCATAATGCCAACACATCCTCATACCTTAATGACTGAATAGGTCGATTGTCTGCGTCTCCCAAAACAACATGACCGCAGCGTAAGAGCAACACATGTCATGGACCTTCGTCGTCCGGTGGCAGTTTGGTTTTGCAGGATTATGTACTAAAAACTACTTGGTTAGGTTTAGGAAAACATAGTGGTTTGACTTAAAATCACTAGATTACTTCTATAACTTCCGTTACATTTGTACCTACCTAACCTCAGTAACTTACGATGCGTTATGTGCGTGACAGAGTTTCACTACGTTAGTAGATCAAAAGAACTATGATTAACAAGTTCAAAAGAACTTGTTAATCATATTGTATGAGCAATGCACAGATATTGTATGAATTACTCCAAAGTAATCTTGCATAATATTCCAGTAGCAACACTTTATTTCCTCTGGGTTAATTATAACACCATGCATCTGATAGCCAAGACAAATAAAGGTGAAAAGACCTGATGGAAAGTCTTGTTGTATCAGAAAGTAAAAAAAAAGTTATCTTTGTCTTTGAAAATTGGAAAGATTTAGTTTCTGCAAACAAATGGTATCGTTTGTTGTTTCTTACAAATTGAACACACAATGTCAGCATCAGGATCTGGGCACCATTTGAAGAACTTTATTTCTGTTCAAACACAAATGCAACATTTTGTAATTCATTATTAACTTTGACCTTGAACTTGTGTGTGGGCCTGTTGATGTTGGAGATGCTCAGTTAATGACTGTGTTCTCTTAAGGGAATATCATATCAGTAAAACAGTTTTTTGTCAGATATTTTTACAAGGTTAGGAAGTCGGCATTTTTTAATTTACCCTCTGAACACAGAAAATAAACTCACATTAGGAAAAAAATATCCCTAGAGTTTCTCTAATTATCTTGAATGGCAGCAAAGTCAATTAGCTTCCTTTTACCGTCTTCCTTCATTTCCAGAACAGATGGTACGATGGTCTATCCAGAGACCTGACTTTGTAACATGGTTGCAAGTTCAGATGGTAGCCTTGACAGGTCTCTTGAAAGACGAGTTCAAAGGCAATAAAACGAGGTAAAATGCCAGAAAGGTAGGCTTAAGCTGCGATACCAGCTGTCAGCCACAAGAAGCTTCATTGATGGCTGGCACAGGACGAAGAATTCTGCAGAACAGATCTGTCTTCAGAGAAAACTTTACCGAAATCAAACTGCACTAGTTGATTAAGTGCTCCCACCAACAAAGTTTTCTTTTCATAAAGTTCAAAAAAGTACTGGAGGAATTACCTAATGTGTTTCTCTTTAAAACTTAGCCAAGAAATCCCAATTACCTAACTAATTACTAATTTATTTCACACACCTTCTCTCGCTCCTAAGAGAGAAGGTATGCTATTCATAACTTATAGCTATGGTTAGCATGGCTAACTGTAACTGATTAGCTTTACAATTTGTGTGAATTTAAATGTATTGCAGGCGTAATATGCCATTGTAAACAGGCTTTTATGAATTGAATGTGATGTTTTCGTTTTAGTTTTGGGCACTGAAAAAATAACATAAACAGAAAGTTGATATACCACATTACCATGGACAAAAAATATAGTCTGGCGTCTTGGATTCAGCAGTGCAAAAATTATAAAATAATATTAATAATTATGTTATATTCATGTGACCACAGTTTGAATCTGTGGGAACATTTCCAGTTGTTCCAGAGGCAACCAAAACCGGCAGTTTTTCACATGAAGCTGGATCATCTCCAGCCGTTTTTGTGGCTCCCAAAGCAGGTGTTTTAAGCCAAACCGTGATGTTCTCCTGACCCTAACCAGGTAGTGTTTGTGCCTAAACTTAAGCAGAGCATAAGCACAGTGTTATGACAACAGAGAAATGGGAAACTGAACCTAAAGAAATGTGAAGTTGCAATGTAAAGAAACGTTAAGTTTGAACTACGCTTTTGCAGAAACATACTTAGCTAATCGTTATTCTGGCGACTTCACATTTTTTGTAGCCACTGTAGGTTCTCCTACAAGCTTGAAAGAGGATGGTCACTGTTAGATGCCAATAGATCCTACACACTGGTCCTCTACATACTCGTGCACATTAAGATGACAATTAGTCAAAAATATACATTTTAAAACTTACATTTAAGCAAAACCTAGCTGAGAAGGAAGCAGTCATTTTCTTTCCTGATTCTCAAAGTTAGTTTAAATTGCAAACATGTTCTGCTCAGAAAATGTCGAGGCAAAGAATAAAAGCACCCTCTGGCTCAGAGCAGTGGGGGCTGGATTTTCATTACTATGCTCATGTTTTCAGGCAGCTTTGAAATAAGTCACACAAACGCCTACATGGCATTTTACTGTATGTGAAATCCCTCCTGTCAATACTGCATCCTATACAGAGCTCTATATGCAATGCACATATGTGAAAAATGTCAAGCTCATCCAATAACAAGGACTTATTCAAGCCGATCCATTGTATAAACAATTCAATTTCTTTTTAAAACATCCAGTCATGTCAGCCCTTGAGATCATGTTAGCAAATCTGCATAGTCAGTCAGCCATCTACAGAGGCTTCAGGAGCTTAGATACAGCTGTATTATTTGTGATTGAATGTTTGAGTCTCCTGCAAACTAGGATTTGAGGCCATTCAGCGTCTGCTTTTTCATTTAGTCCAAGCTTGCTGAACAGACTGTCAGACATGCCGGATTAAAGATAAATCCATGCATGCACTTCGAACTAACAGTCAGACTTCTAACAAGCAGGAAAACAGTGCCCGGTTAGATGTCATGTACACTGCAGCTCCAGGGGAAAAAACAGGCAAGTTTCTTTGCAGAGAATAGCACGCAGCGAGGACCGCTCCGTGGTTTGTTGTCATGATCCAGTCGTGTCTGTGGGTGGATGAAATCTTGGGAGAAAACTCATAACCTGCTGCACTTTCGTCTTCTTTTCCAAAAACTCAATACTCCAGGAATGATAGCCATGTTTTATGTGTGTACAGGAGGACACAGTGTTACATCTCCTTTCAGGTTTGATTCAAGGTCAATTGTCGCATGACATATTTAAAAAATATACATACAACACAACACATTAGCATCATGTCCTTGATAATTTGTAGTATTTAAGTAAAACTAACTTAATGGTATAGACTCCAGACATATTGTTCATCCTCTGACATGTATTTGTGTGCAAAAAGTGTCATCTGACGATTTATTTTCCATTATATTAGCAACATCTGCCTTTAGACAGTACTGGATAATGTATAATCTCAACCCAGACAGTGTTTATGCCCATCTTACTCTGTACTGTATATGTAATAAGGTGTAATGTACTCTTTTGTCCGCTGCAGTTTTATGATAAATGACACAATACGGTGCAGCTTGTTTTCTCAATGTATGAGAAATGGCAACAGGAAATTATGCATTACTCTTATTTATTCTTCATTCTACTTAAAGGAGATTCATGTCTCCGGGAATCAATTTGAATAAAGTTGAACAAAGAACGCCCTCGAGCACATCAATGAAAAAAAATGGACTTGGGGATTAACTTTGAAAAAAACACAAATAACATTAAAAGTCTCTGCAAAGTTAGATCTGGGACAAGGTTCCTTAATTCTATTACATACATTTCTGTGCTGCTCTCTCCATTTATCGAAATCACTCCTCACCGCTCTTTTTGTTGTCACAATTGATCAATTTAAACATCCCGGTAAAGGATTTAGATGCACTCCACATACTGCGAGTCTATTAAAGTCACTCTGCTGGGAGAGGAAAACGGTGTTTAGACAAAGGGACGCGACACAACAGTGCTCATCAGTGGCTTTAGTGATCCAGCTAAGTCAATCACAATGTAATTGTGCCTCTGATCCAGAGGATGGGGCTGAAGCATTAACCACACAGTGCTGTTCTGCTGCTCTGTTTATGACACGGTGTGTCCAATGATAACACTGCAGTCTTGTGCTCGCATGACAGGGCTGATTGTAAATTAAATTGCTTCTCACATCAGTAACCACTGGAAACTGTTAGGTCTGATTTTAAACTGGCTAAGGTCTAGCTGACAGCCTACTGATGTGTTTGAGTGACGGTAAAGCCACTATAAAAGCACAGTACAAAAGAAAATGAGTTGGATGCTGGACCGTTATACTGACAGAGTATTGCCACATGGAGAAACTCCAAGATCCTTCCAGTACACCGGATCCAACTACTACACAAACCTGATCCCTAAACATCTTCAAGAGATGTTTTAAGGGGGTTTTGAGGTTTCTTTAGAGAAGAAAATGTCTTGGTAAATGTATCACAAAACCACAGGTATTACTCTGGAGATTTAAATTCCTCTTCACGCATAAGAGAGCAAGAAGAGGCACTTTTTCCGGCATTGGCAGGGGCACGTCTGTCTTTTCTTTTTCTCTCTCTATTCCCTGCTGCCTGAGAAGGCCTGATAAGACACACAAGTATCTGGGGAGAAGTAACCTCAGCATGTTGAGGTGGGATTCAAATTGTTTGATGAAGTGGCTGATTACCTGTTTTTATATTTATTTATTTATTTGTTGAGCTCCCTGGTGTTGCTATGGGACACTGGCCTTTGAAGTTTTGATGGTGGTGCCATTCTAGTTTTTTCTGCCAAGCCACTGTGCATGATGGTAGGGATTAAAATATTTCTCTCATTGTATTACTGGCAGACACGTAATTGGCTCTGAAGCACAGCTACTGTAGGGCCATTTTCAAGGCTGCCGTGGCAGAGCTATACTGAGAACTTATTTCTTCTGCAGAGAATTTGTTCATTTCAAACCGATGTGAAAACTGCAATCCAGAATACTGATTGCAGCAAAAAAAAAAAAAAAATCAAACGGCATTAATTATGACTCATATGCCCGTTTGTTTTTGTCCTCAAGACTTTAAGTGAAACAGCTTATTATTAACGAACGCTCTTTAATTCGATTAAATTAAAGAAAGCCTGCTGATGTACTGTATTCATGTTTCTGTATGTGTTTTGGATGCATGCACAAACAAATTGAATGGTACCTCAAATAACTTCTGCTCTATTCTGGTTGTTGACTATTGTACTATGGTTGTGTTTTTATGTTTGTACTAACACAATGTGTGAATAAAAAATCTGATAAAAAAAATATGACCATGCCTTTGGCACAAATATATACCGTCCACGAGGAGTGAAGTGTCAACAGGAGGGCAGAAAAACAGCAGGATCTTCATGACACAGTTTCAATCATTATGGTTTATTGACTTACATTTCCTCTTCGCTTAGATTGAACAGATTTTAGGGATATGAAGCATTTTAAGATAATCTAGGAAATGTAAGTAAAAGTAAGTAAAAACACCACTGGAGAAATGAATGGTGATTTTTGCTTTTTTATTTTAAATGTATGACACAATTTCAATACTTTAATTAATTATTGTGGTTTAATGACTGACATAACCGTTTTGTTTAGGTTGTATAGATTCTAGGGATATAAAGCATTTGAAGATACCCCACGAAATGGCATCAATAAGCAAAAATACCAATGTAGGCGCGGGCAAAATATTTCTATCGAAGATCTCCCGCTTCTCTCAGTCTGTGGCAATCATCCCCCGCAACCCTGTGAAGTCTTTAAAAACCAGTCACTTTCATTTATTATTATTCTTTAATAACAGGGCTAAATAGTTTCCTTACACAGCTGGACCCTGTAGTCTCGCAGCAAATGCTACTCAGTAAATCCGACATTTGTTGGGGACATTTGGTGCACTAGTATTTAAGGCAGTAGGACAGTGTATGTGGGATTGACTAAAAATAAACTCGGTCATGTGGCCACGTCCGCGGTATTGAAGGAACATGTCACCCAGTGTGACTCCCACTCAGCCCAGTGTGACTTATTGATGTTTTTCTAATAGTTTTTGGAGGTTTGTGGCACAGAGGAGCCGGCGATACAGGCTCCAGCTACACAGACAATACTCAGTCAATCAATTAGTTGTTGGTTTTGGTATTTTAAAAGGATTTCTTGACAAAAAAGCCTGACAGATATACAATTTTCCAATACACTTAAAATAGACTTGTTATCAATGTTATTATACTATGTTATTGCAACATTTGTCATACAATTGATTGTGTTTTATATATTATATCATGATATACCATATTCTACTGTTATAATCCATGCTCTACTATAGTCATATGTTATATTGCTGAACTTTACACCATTATACTGCATCCTTACATATCGTCTGCGGTTTTAATTATACTGCACTACTATACCATACAATCTGTCACATTCACTCATTCACACATACATTCATACACTGATAGCTGCCATGCAAGGTGCTGACATGCTCATCAGGAGTGATACGGCGCTTCCTATCCAACAACACCACAGTATTTCTATGCTCAGCCTTTCACACACACTCACGCACAGATGGAAGAGCCATCGGGAGCAATTTGGGGTTCAGTATTTTGCCCAGGGACACTTGGATGTGCAGTCGATCCACCGACCTTCCGATTAGTGGTCGACCTGTTCTACCTCCTGAGCCAAAGTCTCCCCAATATTGTTTACTGCATAATGTACGACATCGTATCTTGATATTAGTAACACAGACAACTCCTTAATTACTTAATCATACCATATTATATACTTCTAAACTCAAAATGTTTTTTGTTTTTTTTATGTTGTCTTTTGGAAGATGAGCTAAAGAGATCCAAATAAGATTAATAATTTAAAAAAAAATCCAAATCAATCTCACAACCGTGTCACTTTGAGACGGTAGTGAAGTTCAAGCACATCATTAGTGGAGCTGGATGTGTCTTGTTATTGTCTGTAATTTGAGATTAGTTGTCATATTTAATCAGTTCTTGTTTTTATTTAATTTACTGATACATTATCAAAGCTTCTTTATTCACCCTTATGAAAAAGTCACATGTGAAATCAAAACGTGTTTTTTTCATGTCGGTCTCCTGCATGTGAAAATACTCAATTCACACGTGAAATAATGATTTTCACATGTGAAATTTCTGTGAGGGATTCTGTACTTACTTCTGTCCTTGTGCTGCTGTAACACCTGAATGTACCATCTGTGGGATCAATAAAAAGAGTTATCCGTGCTTATCTTTTATTAGCCGCCCTGGTGAAGGCGAAATAGCTGCAAACATTTTGGGTTGTTGTGCATCTCATTTAATTAATCATGGACCGAGCTCTGCAACACTCTGTTCTTTGCTGTGTGTGTGTGCTCAATAAATAAACATCATTTTTGGAACTTTTGTGCTGAAGATGACAACATCTCTAAGGAAAATACATATACACATGATTCTGACATTTTGTGGTCGGGAAACTTAATCAGAGCACCGTATCCATTATTTGAATTTTAAGACACTGTGTCTTGATGAGTTTGGGGTCAAGGGCCTTTGTCGACGACTTTGTATCAGTGTTTTTCTAAAGAAGTAACACTTGGAAGCCCTCAGTCACTGGCTCACACAGGGAATACAGCCTCCCACTAGGGATTGAGCCAACTACCTTATTAATTAGCCTTTGAAGCTTTAGGCCAACCTGCTAACCCATTTAATGAGTAAATAATTGCTTCTTAGGTCTTATGTCATCATGTCTTTTATTAATATGGGAAGTTATCTCAAAATTACTCTTGAACCCTCGGAGTGCCAAAACGAATTTGGAGCAGGGGAGAATTTGGCCCAAAGATCCGTCTTTGGGCTATAAATCTTTGAGGATTGGTTCCAAAATAAGATAAATTCTGATGCGATTCCTTAAGGAATCTGAAGAATTGTCGAAAGACTTTTTGACAAGGGATTGTTATCAAATAATTGGAAAAGTACATCCAATTTAAATATCTTACCAGAACTTGTACAAACAGATAAATGAAACGTTTGGCTCCTTTTCATATGTTCACTGTTATTCTTCTTAGCTTACCTTGTTTTTCACTTTCAGACTTGTACACCACTGGGCCTAACAGTTGATTAATTTCCCTGAAAACTGATTTAATTGATTTTACAAAAAAATAATAATGACCATACAAAGTAGAGAGTGTCAGTGATAAACCGATCCTTCATCAGTCCCCAGGGTCCAACTATCAAGAGCAGCAGAGAAAACCAGGTAATTCTAGTGGTGACTCGTATCGTTTTACATGTTGACCTCACTTTGAGCAACCTTCTGAGGCCTGAGTGGCTCTTTGCTAAGCAAGTATAGCCATCCCTCTTTCCATTACAAATCAATAACTTGTCTTTCTCGGTCTATAGCCGACTTGTGATTGATGTATTACAAATCAATGGGGGTTTTTATGAAGTTGATATCATTGTTCCACGTCTCTGATGCGAAGTCATTATCTCATTGTGTCGGTGTTCTCCTGCAGTTTATCATGTCGTTTAATGAATGCTTTTGGCAATCTGGGGCTATTTAGGTGTCCTATCAATATTAGGAAGGTGTATGGGGAAGTTATCCTTGATATATTTACACTTGATGGGTATAAAAGGGGACTTAAAGTGTATAACTATCGCATTATTCATACAACGCCGGACACAGCAGCCTATTTTCACTTCTGTACGTTTTTGGTGGAAACTGTGCAGCACAGTCTAATGCATGCTGTCAGCAGTTCAGGTTTGGTCTTGTCAAGTAACAAAACACCAGTTAATAAACAAATCTCAAATGTGCCTAATTAACTGAAGTTTCTAGTCTACAGCTCAGTTAAGGTGACCTAGAAATTGTGCGAAAGGTCGAGAAATTATCGGTAGCGAATCTGCTTCAATCACCTCCTCGCCTTATAAAATCTGCACTTCGTTTAGCTGGTGAAGTAATGACCGACCGTGGGTTTGTAAATAACCTACTTAGAGGAAAAAACGCTGGAAAATGTGCTAATTAGCAGGAACAATGCTTGCACTGGCAGTGTAAAACCATCTAATCCTTGTCCTCTAAAGCTTAATGCTTGTCTTTAAATACTTCAGGGGTACATTCTCCTACACTACAGGGGATAGCGAATCATTTCTTGGTGTTTGTGCCTGACTACTGATGCAAAAAATCTATAGGTCTACAGTATGTTCATGCTGCACCACCCTTTAGATAAATGTGTCCAATATTAAATAAGAAAAGCAAACAAAAACATGATTGCGGTTCATGCCACGCATCACCAAAAAGTGTCACAGCGAGTGCATCTGCTCACCTTTTATTCCCCCTGAATGTAATTCAGTTTAAATTATGAGAAAAAGGGAAACGTGCCACCGACCAGTCGAGGAATCTTTTGAAATGTATGAAACAGTAATTTACATAAACGGACAAGATATCTGGAAAAACTGTGGGGAAAGATTACAGCCCTTATAGATATTACACTATATTTAGTCATTTTACGTTGTTTTTGCATTCATTTTCAATCATTGAGTGATAGGAGCTATTTACTTTGACAAGTCCTCGCATCATATTCAACCGTGATCGAGCATTATACATTCATCCCAGTGATTTAAATCACAAAGAAGAACAGCAATGTAAAATTCATAACAACCCTGACAGAGGTCTTCTCCAGGAGTTTTGTATTCTGAACCCCGTCAACATATGACAGTGCAAAGGTAGTGATAATAATTTAACAGGAAGGCTGTCGGCAAGCTGCGCTGTGTCTGTGGACACTTCTGAACAGGAGAAAATGCTCTTTTGCTTCTATTCATACTGATGCCTAACAGCTATGACAACAGCTGCTTTTTGACTGGCTGGTTATGAAGCAATTTGTCAAGACTCCTGACAACTTAGACTAGAAATTCTGCAATGGAGGGATGTAAGTGTCAGTCCAAGTGTTGTAAAGGAGACAGGCAGCAATGAGTCAAGATCTGCAGCTAAAGACTGAATGAATTTCTGACCCGTCCTGAAGGACTGGGCCTGTGGATGGGAAATTGTTTGGGTCGAACACGAGTGATGGACGTGAAGGATGATTTCTCTTCTGGGAGAGGAATGGCTTGTGTGGCAGATACAGTAAAAGTATGTGTGTGTAACTTATAGTCCCGACACAATTGGTCTGTTGTTTGATAGAAAAATACTTAATCCAGACACATTTTTTTAAATTAATAGTTAAAGTTGGTCATAAGTTGGCATACCATGCCAAATGTTCTGTTTTCCAGCATCTCAAATCTGAGGCCTCGCTGCTTTTACCTTTTATAATTATTGAGAGTTAGCTGAGAAGATCATGATCCTGCCTGTGTGTTAAATATGAAGCTCTTGCGTGCTGAGGACTAACTACAGCTGCAACTGTTATTTTCATTTTTGATTAATCTGACGATTATTTTCCTAAAGGTTAGTTTCTTCTTTAATTTGCTCCTTTTTCAAACAACAGTCCAGTTTCCAAAGAAAATGATCAAATCCTTACATTAAAGAAGCTGCAACCAGTAAATGTTTGACATTTCTGCGTTAAAATTTTTCTTCCAATTGACTAATTGATAGATCAACTAATCGTTGCAGCTCTTTGGCATACAGCTGAGAACATAGACTGGAAACGGGGAAACAGCAAGCCCGGTTCGGTCCAACACACCTGCCAGAGTAAATGTTGGCTAAGTACGTTTCTGCAAAACCACAGATATGTTTAAAGTGATCTCTTCTTTATGTTTCAAGGTTTTTTTAGGTTGAATTTTCTATTTCTTGCTCGAATTAACACTGTTTTTGCTCTGGTTAGGCTGAGGCACAGAAACGTGGTAAGGCTGAGAAAAACATCATGGTTATAATACCTGTTTTGGTCACCACGATCACAAATGGAGATGGTCTGTGGTGCCAAAAAACACCTTTTAACACCACAAGAAAGGCTAGAAATATCCCCCAGGGGTCCGTGAAAATATCCACTGGTGTGACTCGAACTGTTTGGCAGCCTTGTTGGCTGTAATAACGCCACTTCCGTTCCCTCCACCTTCTGATATAAAAGTCAGGAAATAAGCATATAATGTGAAAGCGATATGCCGTGTTTGCTACAAATGTCAACCTTGGACGCATCTGTGGTTTGCAGAAATGTTAACTGCTTAATTTTATCCTGGCGACTGGGCTGCCAAAACCGGAAAGATATCTAATCGCTGGTTTTACAGTGCCAAACTTGCTCAAAGTTGCTCAGCAGCCAGTGGAGAAAGTTATAAGCCCTGACCAAAAACAGTCCGACCCTGTCTCCAGGCTTTGTGCCAAGTAAAGTCAGTCGGGTGTGAGCTTCATATTTAATATTGAGTGCAGATATGAGTGTAGTATCAATCTTCACATCTTACTCTATGCAAGAAAGCAAATAGCATAGTTCCCAAAACGTCAAAGTTTCCCTGAAGCCCTTAAGACATTCTAATTTGCTTGTATGTTTGACATATTATAGACTAAACGGTTCATTTGAAATGTGTGTGTGTGTGTGTGTGTGTATGTATATATGTGTGTGTGTGTGTGTGTGTATGTATATATATGTATGTATATATATATATGACAGTGCAAAGGTAGTGATATTAATTTAACAGGAAGGCTGTCGGCAAGCTGCGCTGTGTCTGTGGACACTTCTGAACAGGAGAAAAAGCTATATATACATATATATACATTTTATATATATATACATATACATATACACAATGGTAATAACGATTATCTGCAGCTTACAGCCTCCAGCACACGTCCTGCACAGTAAGTGTGTTTGCAGGAGACTCCAAGGCCAAACTCGTACTTCACGTCATTGTCCTCTTTCCTTTCAGAAATTGTTGCTTTAAATGAAATATTGATTAGATTGTTCAGTCAACAACAGTTTGTGCATTTCCTTTAGAGTTCAGAAAGCCACGAGCGTTCAAACACAAGTCAGATGTGTGAATGCTTCATATTTTCTTTTAAATGGTTGTTTATCAGCTTCGATTAAATACCATTTGACCATGAGACACTTATGAGATGAAAGAAAGGGAAATGTGTCCCTTGCTGTATTGAGCTCTTGAACGTTGCCTTTATGGGATATATTTGGTCTGACTTATCTTCACACATAACATAATGGCTCAGACGTCGTGTTTTACAGCCATTTTTCACTCCACGGGGAGTTTAAAAACAACGGGCCGGAAAATTGAATAGAATTTATGGCAAAGTAATCAAATCAGCCACAGTATCTTCTGAGCACTGACCACTGTTACAAGTGCTTCCTAGAACACAACCGGTTCAATTGAAGTTAATTAGAATGAATGTAAGAGGAATTATTTGGACGATTGAGACAAATAACCAATCTGTGCTCTGCAATTGAATTGTTTTGTTGGCAATAGAGCTTCCAATCAGGGCTGGACACCTCTCCTCTCCCTGCCGACTTCAGATACCAAAAGACAATGTACGCTCATTTGCTTAGTAAAGATTTTTTTTTAGCCATGCTGATTTCCAAATTCAATTTAAGGCCAATTTCTTGCCAAGCAAAATAAAAGGTCCTCTGGAGTGCTGAGAGTCCCTGTTTTGATCATTGTTTTCTTTCAGGTTGGAGGGAGAATTATTGATTTTGGATTCAAATGAAGCTGTTGTGAGGCGAGAGGTCCATTTGTCGAAACTCGCTGGCGTGCGTCACTCCAGATAATGAGGAAGCATAATGAAGCATGTTAACTCCACGTTCTGTCATCATCAAAGTCGTCAGCGACAGCACTTTGATTGGCACCTGTCGCCGAATCAATGGAATTGACTCACATTTATGCCTCGCCATCTGTTTTATTGTCGTACAGTGTGAATGAGTAGGAAGCAGTTGCAGTATGATAATTCCCTTCTTCTGTCATTTTTTTCCTGACAGTTTCCTAAATGAGCATATTTTTCAGTGTAGGGTTATGTCATTCCCAGTTCTCCACACTGATGAAATGATGCATAATGTGGTGTTGTAGACAGCGCTGAAAATGACATACAGTAGATGTTTGAACCTCAGCGTGCGCTTCATTTTCACTCGCACACAGCAGGAGTGCTCGTCCATCAACCCCTCCCCGTGATCAAATCACAGTGAACTCGGTTACGCAAATGAGCTTAAGTTTATCCCCATAGGTAGAAGAGGTGGTGTGCCATTGTTGGATGATCCAGGATGATGTGGCATACAGATGAAACAGTAGAGTTAGTCCTCCCATGAGGGGCTATCCCTTAGATCTTTAATTAGGGCAAGAGGAGACAGGAAAATGTAATCAATCCTCAGACCTCTGGGGTTTCTGAACTGGGAATATGCGATAATGTATATTCCCGAGGGACAGTATGTTCATCAATATTCTATTTAACAAAGCATTTTAAGTAATCATAGATATCAGCTAAAACAATTTTATATGTCAGCAAAACTGAAAAGTCCAAGTCAGTTCATTTTGAGCAAAATAAAAATGATAATAAACAATAAGAGACACTGACATTTAATTTAATAGCTTTAAGAAACTGGGTCATAACCGGCAGACTCACTGTTATTCCACACATTGTAATATAGATCAACTTAAGTCAATACATTTTTAGGGAAAGGACACTGGAGTTGTCACGTTAAACCACTTGCTGTTTATGAGGAGGCAGCGAGGTTGTGTGACAGTGCTAATTAATGCATGTGGAGGATTGAAGCTTCCATTTTATGCCAGAAGACATTTGGGATAACTTTAATTTATGGAGTACAGAGAGAACTGGTGCTCTGACACGAGCAGCAGGGGGTCTTTGAAAGCGGGCGGCATTTTGCCGTGAAAGCGCTTTGAACATCTCTCCCTAAAGCAGGGCAGGAATCAAAAGCAAAGGCTAATGCGCCTTACGCACCGCAGTGTTCCATACCCAAAATTGTCTCGAACTGTTCATTATTCACAACAAATCCTTGTTAGGTTAGGTGCATGTTTGACACGGCAACAGGCTGCTCCTTGCGTTTTTTTTCTATCTGGGGAGATGCATGCCCACAAACATATGTCGCTATACAACCAAGGTCCTCCAGATCTGCATGAATGTATCAGTAAAGCTAAATTTTGTTGTTGTGCTGGAATGTGTTACTGTTGTGCCGTTCCCAGCTCGGTGCTGTCTGACCCTCTGCTACCCCCCGCAGCGCAACAAAGATGTTGTTGTTCTTGTCAGATGCTCACAGCAGCTAATTAGAGAGGGACTAAGATTCGAGAGAACCAATACGATCGCCATAGGTAGTTAAAAGAAGTGAAATTGTGTCCGCTTTCAGTCGACTTGTAAACAATATTTACTTCAAAGCGTTTCCACAAATAAAAAAAACACAGAAAGTGATGTGAGTCGAGGCGTACGTGACAGAGCTCCTCACGAAGGTAAAGTAAATTGATAGAGATCAAGCATATGATGCTGAGCTACTTCTACTGATGTCAACGCTAATGAGAGCTCCCAACGCAAGAGCAACATCTCCGAGGATGAAAGTTTGGTCTACACATGTAAACACTTGCCGAGCGGAGCAATCAGTGACTAGATCTCCAGTAATTGTGTGGGAACAAGATGTCATGTAGGAGTATACATCTGCCCTCGCTGCTAGAGCGCAAAATGTTTAATTTTGACGCCACAGGGAGTTCAACGACTGTTATTAATGATGGCAAGTACTGATGGCAGGCTTATGAACCGTTAATTCTGATGGTAATTATGTGAACTTGAGACCAAACTTGTGCCGTACTGTCTCATGATACAAAGATTCATCCTCTCGACGGACAGAATGACTGCTGATGGCGTCAGCTACAATTATCTCCCTGGTTTGCATTGTAGAGAAACAAATTGAATGGCTGTGTAATTGAAACTGCGAGCAAACCTTATGATCTGTGAAATTCCAAATGTAGCCTTGTGGGGTGCAGCTGGTAACTGTTTTTATCTGGGTGAGCCTGAGGAGTAAAGTAAACTTCATTAAGCCTTTTTTACTTCTACAAGAGCTGAATACAGCTGAAAGTTACTCCCTCCACATTGTAGCCTACCATAAAAATCAGCACCTCGGTTAAACTAAAACACACCAGGATCTGTATTAAAATGTGTTTTCCCTGTGGCCCATTTCTGTTCTGTTTGGATGGCTTGAGAATATGTTTGGATAAAATGAGAATAAAATAGCCCTCTTCCAGTTTCTTGGGGCTGGCGCGGTGCCAGGCAGTCTCAGTCTGTCGTGGCTTTTCTTTTGTTTACATTTCTATTGTTTTAAGGAAACAAAAACACATGTATAGTCTGTAATCTAATGAATGCCAATGAGGTCATTTGTTATTGTACATTCAATTTCTAATTAAGTGGGATGAATCGCGAGAGTTAAATCACGCCTAACACGGCTTCAGGTTATTGACAGAGCGTGATTGAGCAGGCAGTGACGCCAGTGCTCGAAACAATTTACTGCTAACTATAGATTTCTATTCTATTTCATAATTGTTAGTTAATTTGAGTGGAATGAGAGCTTGGCGGAGAATTTAGCAGAGAACACTATTAATTAAAGGTTCAAGCACTTTTTTTTGTTTTCAGGTTTCATGTCAAAATTGAACATGGTGTGGATACAGACCCAGTAATGCAAAGGAGAAATTATCTGGCCGCTCCCTGAGAGCGATATCATAGCAGTTAACCTTCCCATCAAATAATCAGCGGAGGACCAGATTTACATGCAGCCGGGCTGATGATTACATCTTGACACCAGTGACTGCCGTCTTGATCTTCCTCTCAAACGCACTCGAACGCAGAGAGTATGTATAATATGCCACGTTCATCAGCAAGAAAGACACAAACAGTAACACTTTCTGTGAAGTCCATGTCTATAATGCACAACACATCATGAACATACTTATAATGACTTAAATTCACCTCAAGTGGCATATAATCATAGTTATATCGTTCTTAGTGCTTTTTAACAGTAATCAAAACTCATTCTGACGCTGACATCTGTATAAAAACTTACTTTTGATGCGTTATAGTTTGTCTGTAGTTGGAGGCAATCATACATATTCTGAATGTTTTATAACAGTGATCATCTTTTAATACATTATAATGTTATAATGTCACCGTCAGTGGCTCATTGGGTGCTTTGAGAAAGGTAATAAAGTCCCTGTGTTATAAGTCACTGACAGAAGACCGGGTCAGAACAAGACCGGCACACAAAACACGGTAAAATGTGTTTATTCAACAGGCACGAACATACACTGGATTACTCCATTAGTAAACTCCATTATACAAATGTTAATAATAATAATAATGATAATGAGTTAGGTATATTGTTATTAAGCATTATGAATATTCGGTGCTCTAGGTGCATTATAACACATTATACAGTAAGTTCATAAAGCGTCATAATGCATCACAGACATTGTCACAGATCAAACTGCATTGATACATTGATGGAGAGTGGAGCTCCATCTCAGTTTAATCTATTCATTTATCAGTCTGTGTCTGCCTTTATTTAATTTTGGTTCAGTCCTTTAATTTGATGGTTGTAAAAGAAACAACTCTGTACGATCCACCTTATTTATGTATGTCTTTATCTTATACAACACACTTATTGCACACTTACCCCTGAACGCCTCCTAAAACACTGCGATGCTGTGGTTCTTCTCGATTTGCGCAATGCAGCCATCAAATTCATGAGTGTATATTTACAAAAAACTATTGTGTTTATTGGTATGAACATTAGGTATTGTAGTATATACGATTGTATTGCTTTTTGACATAAAAACACTCAGGATAAAATGCTGGTGGTGAGTTACCATTACCAGGATAATCGTAAAATGGGGATGATCATGAATACCCTCTCAACAGTGGCTTGTAAAACTGTTCAGCTCAATAACACACAGTCCTGTATTGATTTTCTGATTTATATTGGAATGGCCACAAGAGGAGCCTGCGTCTTTCCAGGCATTCAAAAACCTAAACCTGTTACCATGGCTGGAGGCGCAGCTTGGCCATCGCCTTGCATCCAGACAAAAGAAGAACAGGGAGATGAAGTGGCCACCATTTATTTTATTTATTCATTTATATCTCTTATTTATGCAGGGGGGGCGGCTTATGATTTTCGATCACGCTATTTAAGATAGTTTTTCATCGAAAAGGATGTTTCAACTAAGGAGGATGTACAAAAAGATGTGTGTCATCTGTGATTCAATAACAATTAATGTTTCTTCACAAAAATATAAGGTAAAATAATTCCAGCATGTTTTGTGCCATTTTAAGAGTTTTAAGTATATTTTGGATAATAGTGAATGATGATTGGTCATGTTATCCTTATGTCTAATGAGCATTAAATATCTTTGCTCTGTATTCACTTTAATATAAGTGGAGAAGGATTTGCAAATCATTGCACTCTGGTTTTATTTACATTCCACAGTGCAGCTCAAACGGGACGGCAGCATCTCAAATTGTTTATTTCTCCTCTGCCTACAGTCACAAAAGGAGGTTCCTAGTCAGTTATCATGGTGGAAGGAAGCAACCTTCAAATTGACATAAAGTGATGGTGTCTACCTTTGGGCTAAAGTATTTCATGTTGACAGAAATAACTTCAGCTTTTCCTGGCTGGAGCATTAATGTGCATTCTTAAATCAAGCACCACCACCCCCCCTTAAGAAGAAGATACTTTCTCCACATTTATCCAAGTTTCACATCGAAACATATTGTATACACACCCCAAGCCCTTCGGCATCTATGAGTGGTTTGAGTATTTTTATCTGAACGCAGTTCTCGAGGGGAGTGAGACTGCCGAACGCCCACACAGCTTCTCTGACAGCCTTCAAACTAAGCAACAGCACTGAAGCCAGGATGCACTTCCTCAGTTTGTGTCATTGCAACACACCTTCTTTGACAGTCTTATAGCAAATGGATGCCCCCCTCACACACATGCAAACATACAACCACACACACACACACCACACACACACACACACACACACACACAAACAGAGTCAATGACATCAAGTGCTGATAGTGCGCCTGCAACCAAAAACTGCTGAAAAGTGACCCTGGCTGTGCCCTTGTCACCGACTCGGGGTAACAAGTGAATGGAAATTGGTTTTACCTGAGTCAGGTAATCATTACTAAATGAATTTGCTCCCGAGCCAAGGGTATAAGTGGGATAAATATATATCTCTGAGATGAATACAAATTTCACTTATGTAATGAAAGGCAGCCTGGTTATTGATTTTGGAGGTTACACTCTGCGTGCTTTTCATCGCTGGCCTGTTCTACATTAGAATAATGAGTTTTCAATTTGGCAGGTGTTTACATGAAACTGTCAACAATTATAGCACTGATGATTTTAATGTTTTGTTGTGTTTTTTTTCCTCCCGTCCTGCAGGTCTTCCCGTCCAGTGCAGATATGCAAATCATTTTTCTTTCATGCATGCATAATGAGCGTAAATGTGAATGTTGTCCCTGTGTTGATTTTTCCCAACCCGTGTTCTTGTGCACCGTCATCATCATAGCAGACACACATCACCTTCATTATCATCATCATCATCTCCACTGCCATCATCTGCATTCTAATCATCATTATAATCAGAGATATCATAATTATTACCATTGCGACTGTACGGATGGCACAATCATTGCCATTGTCGCGCGTTAATAAAGTGGCAGTGATTCATTTCTCCGCGGCTCTGACTGTGTTCATTACGCCTCAATAACAGATGGACCCTGTTAACTGCACACGTCTGACGACTGCTGAAGTGTCGGCTTCAGCACACGGAGCAGCTGCGAGGACATGGCCCGTGTTTCAGAGCTGGTCCGTGCTCTTCAATAATTCAACCCTTCCAGCTGTCTCATATCAGGCCCAAAGCTCCACGGCCTCCAAGCTCACATCAGAGATACACCCAGGAGCTGCAGTGGACCAACTATAGGTGGACCCTTGCGCCAGTGTTGTTGCTTAAAAATCAATGTCTTAAACTGCTATATGTGGCTGCTATATGAAGCCTTGTAACTGCACAGCATAACCTCTATTTAAACCTTTATTTCAAGAAAGTTTCCCCATACTCCCTATTCAGTTTAACTCATTTTCTCAAAGTATTGAACATATTAGTCTTTCTCTTTTTTTTTCCACATAAGGCAGAGTTTTTTGTAATGCAAGATATCTTTAATTATTGACTGGTGCCCTGAAGGAGAGTGGTTAAAGACCCTTGAATTTATTTTTTCTCCTATAGGCTTTCCTGGAAGAAGAGAATGGATCTATGGATGTGGCATCCTGGTGAGATGAAAGTCTAATTATCTCTCAAGAAAACGAGTGGAAAGGCTTTTTAATTAGGACCCGACCGAATCCGCGCACTGAGAATTTGTACATTGTGATGGATGGTGTGTGCATCTCCTTAGTGACTGCAGACAGAATAATAATCTGACGAAGGGGAGTGGACTGTGTAAAGCAGGGTGGCCAGTGAATAAGAAACCAGGGGGAGGAAAAGTGTTAGGTGGAGGAGGGGAAAACCCAAGGTGGGGTTGAATTGGAAGGTTGTACTCTGGAATATAGAGGTTGTGGTCCGACGATATGAGGGTTGTGCGAGGCCAAATCGCATTATTATAAAGGCACACGGCAGACAAAGAGACGGGTAAGAGTTGTGGAGACAGAGTGATTACGAAGAGAGGAGTAAATAAGACGGAGATGTAAGAAAAAAGGGAGAATTACAGAGAAAGAGGGAGCAACAGAGCCCCGAGCAGTAGCCATGATTGGTCCCGTTCCCAGCGTACAGCCGATTGGTTAGCCTTCTCCACACTCCCCTCTCCTTGGCTCTTACCTCCCCTCTCATCTCAGCAGGGGGTCCCACAGTCGCGAAGCCCCTTAATGCTCCCCTCTTCTCTTCTGCTGCGTGGCTGGCATGCAGAATGCATAATCAGTATATAATCATAATCAATGTCTGTGCATGTGTAGGAGGTATATAATAGAGGTTGGAGTGAAACAGTGTTCATGTTTGTTCGTTTTTTTTTTTGGTTTTTTTCTCTAACACAGTTACAGAGTGACACACTGTATATGTAACGTACCTAAGCAACAACAGCCTCGCATGTAAATTTACCAGGAAGAAGAGAACAGACGATAACATGATTATGTCTGTGCTAACTCGATTATAGGCTTGAAAGAGTGGATGTGAGCTGTGGGTGCATTAGGTGTGCCTCCGAATTTGAATGCTTTTGGAATACAGCCTTGCTTTTATGTATTCAAAGCAGCTCAGAAAAAAAAGGGTGATATTCATTTATTCAAAAATAAACATGCTGCCTGGTTGCAGGTTCACTGGTAAAACCAGCAGCCTATTGATTCCACTTCCCCAGGTTTGAAAAACTCTCCGTAGTCCTTCTTTTTCATCCTCATTTCACTCGATACACTAACTAACTTTAATAACCTTGACACAACCCTCACCTGTACAGCAGCGGGGAATCAACACGCTTGATTGATAATTGATCGAAAAGATGAACCATCCTGACACTTCAGGGATACAGCTGTCGCGTTTAACTTTTTTTTTGTGTGTGCATTTGACATCATTGTCGCAGGTGAGACAACAAATATGCAGACTCCAGCAGAGCTGACTTAATGAAAAGGCCAAATTTTTCCTCAATAAATGTCAGGATTTGGATTAACAACCGCCTACGAACAAGCTGTTTGGAGACATGTGAGCAGGAGACATGTATTTTCTCCTCACCACGTGAATCTCTGCAACAAATTGTACAGGTGGCTCATCTGTTACAATTCCCCACTGAGCAGACTAGGCAGCATTCAAAGCAGTAGCTGTGAAGTTTAGGGTCGGCACCCTCGAGGGAGTTTGGATGGTGAATGGATCCTTCGGGTCTGAGGGTGATTAGTGGGACATGAAATCTCACGTAATCTAATCTAGAGATGTTTTATCATGTCTAATTGTTCTACTGATTCTTTTTATTTTTTTTATTTTGAACTAATGAACATCGTTCAGCCTCCAGGCGTCCTTTTGATAAGTGATTAAATGAAACAAAGGAAAAAGATCTCATGTTTCAGGACGAGGATGTCGAAATCATATTGTGTGTGAATCCTATTTTCATCCCTTTTCATCAAACCCTTTTTTGGTCACAGTGGACAAAAAGCCCACTAACAACTGGAGTTTGCAGCCTAGTGGTCAGGATAAAATGTTGGCATTAATGTTCGTGCAAACCAATGATACCTTCACAATTTTATGCGTCGTGGGCTACGTACCATGTTGGCATTCCTACAAAACGTATCATATCCCATTCACATTACATGTTTATGGTCTGACTTTCCTATCAGGAGGTGGAGAGGATGGTGGTGGAGTTGCAAGCAAGAAGGCTGCCAAGCCACAGCCCGAGGCTCTGTTTCAACAGTTAGGAGCGTGACGCCACTGAATATTTTTTAGAAGACCTCTGGACAATTGCCATCTGTTTGTTGTGACCAAAACATGATCTTTAAGTGTTTTTTGTCCGACGACCTAACAAGACAATAGAGACAGTGATGCGGTATACTGTATATAGGCTTCTGATCCATTCTGAAGTAATGGAAACACTAATTTGCGATGTTAAGATGTGAGAAACATGCTGTCATCACTCAGACTATTTTTACAGAGGACTGATACTGAACCTGTCACATGGTGCAATGACAATCGCCTGAAGCTCAGCATGAAAACCAATGAGTGACCAATGTGTGAGTTCACTGAGAGAAACAAAAAACTGAGTTAAATCCCTCATATGTGTTCATACTGCTGCTGCTAACCCTGAAACGTTGATGACCCAAGATTAGAGTCACCAATTCAGCATGCAGCCAAATGTTAAACACGGTCACAATCTCCCCTTCTGTTCCTGGGTTATGACACTGAATAATGGCCAGAGAGGTTTTTTGCTGAACATTATGATGGCACAGTGAAGTGGACCTTTGAGCTTTTGGATTGAAAATGTCATCACTTCATCATTTTATCTTATTAGATATTTCTGTGACATTTTGTCATAATTAGCGTATGAAGTCTTGGGTTATGGCCCAAAAATCTATTTTGTGAGGTCTAACTGACCTTTGACTTTTGACTACCAAATTCAAATCAGTTCATCCTTGAATGCAAGAGTTTGTGCACGTTTGTGCCAAATTTGAAGATATTCCCTCGATGTTGTTCTTGAGATATTGCTTAAGAAAATGACGGATGGACAGACGGATGTAAGTATGTACGGACGACCCAGAAACAAAATGCCTCCGGCCACCAGAAAACCTGAACATCAAACTTGTCTGCTTGCAATGATGAGGGATTCAGTCGGCCATTTTTAGCGGGTTTTATTCAAGTTAAAAAACCTGCATGTACGCGCTAATTATGGTGTAAATTTTGTATAAACCCATAACAACAATGGGTTTCACAGACCACAGCTGTCTGACAAACTAGACTCAGAAGAAATCCTAACTATAGAAGCAGCTGGGGAGGCCGTTACCTCCACAGTTTCCTTTACATCCTAATCACAATACATACACTCTGCTCTCTAATTCCCTGGCGAGGACACAGTGACCTGCATATGGCTCAGCAACTCGTCTGAACTCTTGTGAAGATGGATTAGTTGGATTCAATCTGTCACGACTTCTTTTGATGAGGAGTGCCAAGACTGCCTCAAGTCTCAAAGAGACTCCATATTATTCTGACTCTAGTCATTATGAGTAAGACGTAACAATGATATGGGTCACTCAATGGGCACTAACGCATTATAACGTTTGCCTTTTTAAGCCTTTACTAATTTATAAGTCCTGAGTGTGAGTGTGTCCCTGAACACGGCATTTGACCTCTCTGCTGCTCAATTTGAATGTGCAGTAATTAGGGAGTGCCAACAGAGCGACGTGCACTTTGATGGTGATTTTCAGCCTGTGAACTTTTCAAGTCCCAAAAGTGTCTTTTGAACCCTTCAGTTTGTTTTATTTTATATTTGCCATTATTAAGTCCGTCCGCCATGATGGGCTAAATGCCACACCGGGCATTTTGCTCCAATCTCATCTAACTATGAACCAAGAAATCTGTCTGTTTGGATGTTATTCACGTATCTCAAGCATTGTTCATCCGATCTACTTCACGCTTGGCGGGTTCATTGCTGGAGACCCAAGGACGTGCAGTGTTGAATTTGGTGCAATTTGGAAAGGGGACACCTTCCCCATGAGATCACATGAGATCTCATGGGGAAGCAGCTGAAACAAAATGGAGATCAGCGCGGTGCAACAACTTGCTGTAGTAACAGGGTGCAGACATGGCCAACATGGGTTTTCTATTCTTCTTAACAACAACTGGGGCTGAGATTTTAGGTTTCAGTTAACAGTAGTATGCTAGCTACCGTTAGCCACAACAAGGTCTAGAAATCAAAATGGAGAGAGCAAAAACAAAAGTACATGGTTCAGAGGTGAGACGCTAGTATGCTAGCCAACGTTAGCCTCCAGGGCTAAAATGTTTACTGTTGCTTAGCAGCATCTTGTATTGTATTTGTTGGTATTCCTCTCTCTGTGGTTGTTGTGTCATCCAGATTTTAAATCGTTAATATCATCATGTTTGATATCATCGGGGAGATGAGCTGTTCAGTAGGCTTAAGACTGGATATGTAAACCCTTCACATACAAGATAATTAGCATGTTTTCAACAGGCATCCCATTAGTATATACTATATATATATATATATATATATATATATATATATATATATATATATGTAGTATAATGACTAAAAAAACAGTTCTTAGACTCTTCATACCGACAGTGAAAGTTCCCCCTTTCACAGCCCAAAGTCTGGTATTTAAGTATAATTTTGAGGTAGTGGGTATTTCTGTTCACACTCCAGGGAAAATGTTGTACTTTTTCCTCTAATACATTTATCAGTTTCAAAGTTGCAGACCATGCAAAACATATATGATAAGCTCACACAGTATTAATTGATTGCGATAGTGATCAATAGCTTAGTGAAATGCACAAATTTCAGTCCATTGGCTGACCAATCACATGGTTCACTGCCGTTCAACAGTCAAATTCTGTAAACGGTGTGGTCAGGAGGTTTTCTATTCACCTGAGTCTAAAAGCTTGGAGACCAGTGTCTGTTATCTGTCCAACACATTCCTCTGGGAGGATATTCTGTATTTGGACAGCAGTTTGGATTAAGCCTTTGTCCGAGGAGTGTGCTCTTGAGTGGAAGTGGAGATACAGTGGTCTGGTAGGGCATGTGAGGGCAACACCTGACATATGGTGGCGGGAGTGGGGCAGTGGTGGGTGGGCAGCTTGTACAAGACGGCAGCCACCTGATGTCTGTGGCTACGGCTGGTGATGGCTAATTGAGAACAGGCTGGAGACCTGGTCCACTCCAATAATTTTCAAAGCCTTCGTCTGGCCAAGATGAGTAGGTTGAGCACTCATCCGTCTCAGTGAAACATACCCCCTGACACTCTGGACCTGTGCTTTATGGATTGTGACTCGGCTCTTGATGTTCAATTTAGTGGGTGCTCTCCTCAAAGCTCCTGCTTTCTGACCTGTCCTTATGGTGTTGAAAGCCAACAGTGACTGGAAAATATATACCAGCTATAAGATTAAAGGCCAAGTTCAGGTTAAAGCCTTGATCACACAGGACTCAATCTCTCTCCTGCTCAAATGCAAGGTGCACACATGAGGATAATCGCTGGTAATAGAGACAGCTCATCGGGTGTACAAGGAGCATTACGTAGTATAAGCTATGCAATTCTGGTTGCCAAGCAACTAAATGGGGGGAAATAGTGTTGAAAATAAAAATAGGTGAGAGAAAGTATAGTTCTTTGCTTGAAGAGGAGAATGGAGAGCTGATTACACACAGAGTTATTATTATTCACCAGGTGATGTCACTCACCAGGAGTTTGAGCCCTCCAGCATATTTTATTACCACCCAGGTGAAGACAAGTACATTGACAGAAATATCTGCTGATTAAAATTTAAATTAATAAGCTTAATTAATGACGACATTGATATAGCAGGTCATGTTCGGCCTCATTAGCATAACTGCTCATGGCTAATGTATCGTGGTGATTATTTGCAGGACTTAATAAAGCTTCAAGAGGCTTTTGCTTCCTGTGGGATGTCTGACAGAAGTTCAGTGACCGGTTCTGCTAAAAAACAAAGCTCCAGTTGTTTGTCTAAGAATTTATGGAAATAGAAAAATGTCAGAGTCCTCCAATGAAGGATGCATAAGACGTAGCAGCTGAGCAAACCCAGTCATGCTTCAATGTTCCCAAAAAATGGGGTTGCAGTTTGTTGTTTTTACTAACCCGCCATTATTCAGAGATTCCAGACATGGAGAATATACTCAAGTGCATTGATGGAGGAAGTATTTGGATTACTGAAGTAAAGTAATAATACCTCACTCTAATAATACTCTAGAAGAAACAGTCCTGCATTAATAAAATCCTGCTTTTAGATCAATGCATCCAACATTTGATCGATTGTTACGTTGGTGAAAAATTCTGAAAAAAGTGTATTTTTTCACAGTCATAGTCCAATCCTCAAAATTATTGAAAAACCTATTTGAATTATTAAGACAATGAAAAGAAAAAGCTTCAAATCTTCACATTTGTGAACCTGGAACCATGAAATCTTTTATTATTTAAAGGAGTGATGTAAGAATTTTAGTTGACAACATTAAAAAAATTGCTAAAATAATGAACAGAGTGCATAAATAGCAGGTTTGACGACATGATGTATACGTATTGTATTGCAAAGATACCTACTGAAGTTAGCATGTTAACCAGCTGGCTCTGTTCCGGTCCAAAGCTCCTGCACGAGTAGTGTAAACTACCTGGTTTCAGGGCTCCCAGTTCGAACTGCTAGCTGCACGGCTAACTGAGCTAACTAGCCTTACTCCATTCAGCTTACTGTTATGCATCGATTGCTGCACGGGTTAGCAGGTGCACTGCTTAAGTAGCCGCTAGCATTGTCGGTGCTGCTTGAAATATTCTCGTCCTGTTTCGGAAACCTTTCATTTTACCTCCGCTCACTCTCTTTGCCTTCTCAGTTTGAGTTTAGCTCGTAACTATTCATTCATTCAACATGCATGAACGTAGCAGGCTGAGAGAAGAAAAGACAAAACATATTTCATATTGCATTTCAGTTCAACTACTCTGGTTTAGGATTCTGCAGTGTTGTGATATTATTAACTGTATGTATTTAAATTAACATATCTAGGGTTCCTCCGCATACCACTAGAGGGTGCTCACGTACCACCAGTGGTACTCATAACATAGTTTGAGAATAATGGACTTTAACAATTATCTAAATAGTTGCCATTGACTTTTCTGTCAATCGACTGATCAGTTAATTGACTAATTGTTTCAGCTGTACTTGTGTAAACTGTTGGATAGTTAATTTATAACAAAACACCATATTTTATAAGCTCTTCATATATTTTGTGTGCAAAAATCTTTGTAAAGCAGCTGGTAATTCAAGTTGTCAGATTTAGTGAAGTGTAGAAGTAGAAGGTGGCATGTTAAGAAAATACTAGTTGCGTACAAGTACCTCAGAATTGTAGTCTACTTGACTACTGCTCTTGATTCACTGTATCCTCATTACATACTTCCCTCTACTGTAAATATAGCTGTAACATTTTTAGGATTTATCCAACACTGGCCCCTGAGCAAGAACATCTCCCTGCTGACACTCGCACACACCAGCACACACACAACTGAACTGCCCGGTCATCGATCAGAGCAAGTCTACAATGAGCTGAAAATAGACTTCGATGAACCCCGAACTCTCACTGTTTAAGACATGGCTTGGTGAGCTCGGTGTATCATGTATGCCGGTCTAAAAGAGTCAGCCATTTCACGGCCTATTTCTCCCCCTCGCACAACGAAATGGTGACATTCTGCTTTGTCATTGTGCCACCACTCATAGCTCAGTAGGCCTCCTGACAAATTAACCCACGGCCCGAGAGTCACTCAGCCTTGTCACCACCATGAATTTATCATGAGAAATGTCAGTCAGTGGAGCGACAGACGCCGCAGCATAGTTGGCACTTTTTATCTGACGGTTTTACCTCCATCCCCCCTCAGCACAAAAACTATTGCATCAAACATCAAAGAGAGCAGGAACTTAAATCACATACTGACTGCTTCATAACTGACTGATACAGCTGCAGCCAAAAGTTTACATACACATGCAGGCGGCATGTATGTCACTGCAGGCTGAGGATCTGAATGATTTATACAACCTTTCTTCTATTGTCTCTATTAGAATAGGAGCAGCCATGTCTCCTAAAAAATGTGGTTTATGTATAACATTTCAATTGTTTTGCACCAGAATAGGCAATCTTGCAATAGGCTATCCAGTGACGGGATTATTCAACATTTTTATGTTCTTTGCCAGTTGAAATAATTGACTTTTGCGATTGTTCCCTTGTTGCGGGCTCGGTGCCAGGCTGCTGCTTTGCCTAAACCAGTCCACCCATGCTGCGTGGCCTAATGTGTCTGATTATTTTTAGTTGGACCATAGATTCTTTTGTGAATTGTCCATTGTTTTATATTGCTGCTTTGAAGGCTGACTGTTACGCTGTTCGTAAATTGGATTCAGGGATGTCTTTTAAATGTTTTGTGAAGCTGAACCAACTGAATCTCACTTTGTGTGGTTTTGCCTTTTTTATTCCCTAGGCAGTGGGAAGACCTGCGGAGAGTATTTGTGGTAAACATGCCTCTCCTCTCTCCTTGAATGCAGCGTGGTGCTCACTGATCTGTCTTGTAGGTTTGCTTTTCCTCGCAGTGTAAGTTGTAGTGTTTGTGATCACAGTGTGCTCACAGGGTGGTTGAGGTCTACGACAGAATCACCCCTTGGCACCGTTCCTGCAGGCTCCAGTAAATACTGTTCTGTGTTTTGTGCTATAGTGAAGTCAGCTGGCGTTTTAGTAGTTAACTAAGCTATTTATTAGTATTGTGACATTACAGGTTTTGTCTTTAGACTTATGATTGTTTCCTCCTTTCATCCTCACTTCCTCCACTGTAGCAGTCATCTTATTTGATCTAATGACTGTTAATTTACTGTTGTAACTGCTTGGCCAGGTCTCCCTTGTAAAATAGATCTGTTATCTCAGTGGAACTAATATGATTAAATGAAGGTTAAATGTATATATATATATATCATGTCAAGGACACTGTTCAGTCACATAAGATAAAGAGACCATCAGAGAGAAATGAAAATAGTTATTCTTTATGCCTGTTAGATAAGTCATAAAATTAAAACTTTTTTGTCAGTACTGAGGATGAACTGAGAAGCCTGTCAGCCAGAGGAAAGAAGCTGCTCTGGACTCTCATATTCACCTGCAGTCACCTCCAGCGCAGTACATTTTATTCGCTGGAAAGCACATTGTCTCTGACAATAATGCAGGCGGCAATTACATTGTTCTGCACTGTATAATTATGAAAACAATTGAGCAACATACAAATTAATTCTTGATTCTTGGTAATAATGATGCATCATGTCCGGTCGCTATCCACTTCACCAGAGCTCAACACAACACATGCACTCTCATGTACGTCGGCATTAAGGCTGTTTAATGCCCTCGTGGAGGAGGTGACATTGACTCTCTGCTCTTTTGTATTAATACACTGGGTACTGTTTCACCAAGACGTCTGAAGGAGGATTTTAATATCAGACCATTATTTTAACGTATTTTTATTTTGTGCCAAGAGAGAAGACACTGTGCTGTGTGTGATCATGATGATGTTGGACTGTGGACATCATCATGGTGATGTGGGTGGATTTTGATGCTGTCCTTTAATGTTTCTGGCTTCTCTGTGATTTATATTGTGACCTTTGTCTATCCTTGAAATTGTTGCTATTTACTATAACTTTGTATACTCGGTTGACTCCAGATGTGTTTGTATATTATACCCGTCCTTCATGAATATTGTAAATTCCTGTTCCTTTAATGGTTTTTTAGGGACATCCTATTTTAAATTTATAGCCATATTAAATTCACACCAGCTACCAGCCTGATGTTATTATTTGGTGCTGAGAGGAACAATTTTTTTTTTTACATGTAACTGTGTGCAATATTATTGGTTGGTATAAATGGATTTTTTGTTCCGCCGGCATCATCATGTGACGGTGGCATTTGTATTTCAAGATGGCATCTCTGTATGTGATCACCTCAAAACAACACTGTGGATGTGCTTATAAACTGTGCTTAAGGAAGCTACCGTACAGTGTGACGACTGCTTTTCATGTTTTCCATATTTTTCATACTTTTCATATTTTTCATATTTCACCTTCTATTGGTCCAGCAGCTGCATTAAACAGTCTTTGGATGTGTGCGACTGCTATGCATTGTTAAGGGTTGATTCTTGAGAAACTGAACTCTTTGTTGTGGAAAAAAAAGAAGTTTGGTTTAGTGGATCCTCAGAAAGGATGAAAAATATGCTGTGTCAAGAAATATATACAGAAACTTAGATTACTGAGGATTATAAACACTGGTGGGGTTTGACTAAAGTGTCATTTAATTCTTATGAGATCGCCTCTTAACTCGCTGACTGTGATTAGGTTTGACTACAGATAATACTGTAACATCTATGTGCCTGCGTACTGTAGTTATCCATCTGCTTGTTTGCATACAGCAGGCACACTGAGGGCCATTTACAGCTACAACAATCACTATAGCAATAACTATAACGATAACAATGTAAGCATCCACACTGAAGAACGATAATGTTCTGTGAACAGTAGCGCTCCAATTAAGACGGATATTGGTGACCTGTGGCTGCTGTACATTACGCAGAGAAACAAAAAAAAACCTTAGCTAAATTCTTGAGAGGAGAATCCAACACAACAACACAAGAGTTGTTGTCTTTTGAGGCAAATTGTATTGATACTGTTTATATGAGTCGACATCAATTATCCTGGCATCCGTCAAAGAGGACATTAAAGACAAAATGTACTTAGGCAGTATGTCTCAGGTAAAATAATGCTTTTTTTTGCAGCCTAATTTACATTATACAAGCATTTGATAAGTTGGATGAATAACCAAGACTGAGTTATCAAAGTAGATCTAAAAGCTGTTTCCTAAATGCCATCAATAAGCTTACATAAAAGAGGTCAGCTATAGTTAGAGACAAACATTATTAGCACTCCTGTAACATTATTTTGTAGAAAAACGTCCCCAAAATCAACCTAATTGATGCCCTGTATATTCAGATGGGTTCTGATCAGCTGTCAGCGGTTCTGACATTCATCAAACCACTTTGAAAGCAGTCGCGATGATATCATTCGTCATTGTAGTTGTAGCGTGGACTCAATCCACTCGAGTTGCAGTAGGACGACTTTTAAAAAGTTCTGTTGATAGTTAATGTTCTTGGTATATACAGTCCTTCAAACAGGCAACATTGCAGGATCATGAGTACCTCTTGTTTAGAAGTAATGCAATGAAGCCAAGTTATTTCAGGTGCAGGCATTGATCTGCAACATCTCTGGTTCAACTTCACTCAAGCACCTTTGTTGGTCCCTGAGTGAAGTCCCCATCTCTCTGTCCTCCTTCTGTGTATTCTCAATACTGCCAACTCTTCAATAATAATACCTCGGTCCATCTGATGTTTTCTTTGAAGAAAAGAATAAAGAAATTTGTCATCAGTATTATTATCTGATATACACAGTTCTCCTCAATTGACCTTGATTGTGCAGCCACGATTATTCATTTATTCATGGAGCGGTAACTACTTCTATCTACAGGTGGACACTGCAAACTTTGATCAAAACAATCAAGTTTTCGAAAGAAGAAGGAAAAGTATTTAACTATAATTACGCCAAGGCTTTATATTCTGACCGACAGGGCTCTGCTAAAATTGTATATCAAAGGCCACCTCGAACAAAGACTTGTCAGAATGAAACCACTGTATAAATCAGTGTGCAAGGTAAATTAAATTGCAGGTAACCATAGAAACAATCTACCTGCCTGATGCTGCATGTGTTACCAGATATTACACTTGAACTGAATTTTGCTTCTCGTTACTAAAATTGGAGTAGGATTTCAACTTTCCTTTTGAAGTTTCTATAAGCACAATAACATGCTACACTCAAGGCCTTTTAACATGCGGAGGAGGGACTCAGGTTTTGTACTTAATGGAGGTTAAATTCATCCAAAAATGAAAATTAGGTCATTTTCTACACACCTTCATCCGAATCAAAAGGTCAGGTGATGTTTCGTGGTAAAGCTTCACAGCAGAACAGTGTTGCAGCATTTTCCTAAACTGAAGTAGACGGGGACTTTTCAAATGTAAAGAAACAGCTGAAAATAAACATTCACTGCCTGCATACAGCTTGTCCGGGATATTGGGAGTCTCTGAAAGCCCCGAGATCCAAAACTGAATTGAAAAGGTGTTATTTCCACCCTTTGTTAAGCCCAAATCTTCACTGTAGCTGCTTAGCTAAAAGCTAAAAGTGCACACCCCATCTGAAGTGGGTGCACTAGCTGGACTGCACATAGAAGGTCTAAAAGTCTTTTCAAATCAATATGGGATCCCAGGGAGTTCTGGAGACTTGGATCATGCTGGACGTGCATATGGAGCCATTTTATGGTTTTGGGTTTTTTTCAGTTGTATTTTTTTAAATCCCATCTACATCAGTTGTTTAGGAGGATGATGCCACACTGTTTTGCTGCTGCTGTTGTTGTTTCACCTGACTTTCCATCAGCATGGAAGTAAATAATGACTGGCTGCAGTGACAGTGGTGCAGCAGTTAGCACTGTTGCCTCACAGCAAGAAAGTCCCTGGTTTATGTCATGGCTCGGGTCCTTTTCCTGCTCTCCCCTTGTTGCATGGGTTCCCTCCAAGTACCCTGGTCCAAAGACATGCAGGTTAGGTGAATTGATTACACTAAAATTGCCGGCGGGTGTGAATGTAAGGGTGGATGGTTGTGGGTCGTTTTTATGTCAGCCCTGTGATGAACTGGCGACCAGTTGACCTGTCGCAGGTGGATCCTGTCGCTCGCTCACTGTCAGCTGTGATCGGCTCCAGATAATGAATGGATTGAGTATATTTTGTTTTATTAAACTAAATCTACAAACTAACTTTAAAAAAAAATAATCACTGCCTCTAAATTGTGGAGCAGAAAATGTACAAGTACCTTTTAAATTGTAAAAAAAAAGTACAGTCCTTGAGAAAAATTGTAGTTTCAGAGAAACTGGAGCACACTGACATTTCAACAACACTTCATCACAGTCAAAAGGACAAAGACAGCCACTCAAAAATGAGTATTTTAGTTACATGTTGTTTTCCATCTCATTTTATTCCATGAATGTATAATAGATTGAATCAAATCAAGGATAAATTAATAGAGACAAAAAGCTCCACTTTAATGTATATTACTCGAATAATAAACACTTAAAAAAACACATTTTGTTAATCAAGCCTGCATTAATTTAATTTAATCAGATGAAGTTAATTAGGTTACATTCACACTGACATGAACATGAAGGAAAAACTTTGCATTAAATGTGACAATCATTGTTTTAGGCTAATTGTTTTTGAGTGCAATTATCATTGAGTTATTGGTTCACCGGGATTTAAAATCTGATGGATACAACAAGTTTATACTGCACGCATCAAGTGTGATAAAGAAAACGCGACTAATTCAGATATCCATTTAGGTCAGAAAGCTCAACAGTGTTGTGAGTGTGGATCCAATATTCAGTGAGTTGAGTGCTGCACATCCTGCTCAGTCTCAAGCTGCTGTAATGAAAGAGCCTTTCCATTATATAGGTTACCCCACAGCACAAGTCTCTTCACCACATACAGTCAGAGAATCCCTGTTAGCAAAGAAAAATAGAGTTACCACCACTTCCTCACGGATCACTTTCTCCACTGAGTATTCTCTTCTGGCAGGCAGGGTCAAAAGCATTATCCTTAAACATTGAAATGTCCTTAAAAGTCCTCAAAATAACACCGGCACCTCGCCTCCCTCAGTCACATTTAAACATCCTCGCAATCTGAGAGACAGGCCGGTAGTTTTCTAGTGTCAGAACGAACCAAACACTGTCTCCGAGCTGTCTAATCAACCTACAGGTTTCTTCCACCGCGGCCGCTGTGCACAGTGTTCTAACTTGTCAGCCAGTTTACACATCCCCGTACTGGTGAAAAATCCTAATAAACCGCAGCAGCACACATGTTGTGTACTTGATGGAATATCCCTGTGGTCTGATTTATGTTGGACAAACTAAGAGAGCTTTAAAGATTTGCATATCTGAGCACAAAACTGCAACACGCACGGAAAAACATGGATTATGCTCTTGCTTGACATTATCCAGAGGCTAACCACGGCTCTGCAGCATCATTTAAGTTCTGCAGAATAGAAAAAATGTCACCCTCCTAGAGGTGGTGACATTATCAAGCTCCCTGCTCTGCTGAGAGACATATTGGATTTACAGTCTTCACACCTTGTGTCCTCTAATTTATTAGACTTGCAGAACTTGTACTCTTTGTACTTCTATCTCTCTTACTTACAGTAAGATATGTATGTGTTCTTTGGTTTCCTATGTAATGATGGACACTGACTATGGCAACTTCCTCCTTTGGATCGGTTATAAATATTAATATTTTGAAATCTTGATGAAACAATTATCCACTGACAATTCTGCACCTGTACCCTGCGTTCACATGATCTGTAAATGGCCTTTTGTCCCATGTTGGGGCGTCGATCCTTTGACTTGGTGTGTTGATTAAGCCGTAATCATGGAAACAACATGGATGCTGCAAAGATGATTAGAGCTGTTTGAAGTTAATTGTCAGGAGAAGATCACGTTTTGTCTTGCGTATTTCTGTCAGCACAAAAGCAGCTACGAATTGTCCTGGCATCTCCATCAAAAATATCCGGTTTTGTTGCCACAACCACAGCTAAAAAAGTCCCATTGTGTCAAGAAAACATCCAGTGGTTTCACGCTTACAAATGTTGAAGAGCCATCTTGAATAGTGGGCTGCTGCTTGGCAGCCATCTTGGCAGACAAAGCTGGAAAATGTCCCGACACTACATTAAAAATACCAGGTTTTCGGCTGAAAATTGTCTCAATGTATTTCCATAAATATCCACAAACATGGCTGTACGATTACTCAATGTCTCTTTAAAAATATCCAGTTGTTTTACGTTTCCAAATGTTGAAGTGCCATCTTGAACAGTGGTCTCTTGCTAAGAAGCTGTTTGTCCGAACATAAAGTAAAAAAATTGCAGATTGTCTTCAAATATCCAGCGATATGGCGCTTACAAATGTTCAAACGTCTCACCTGGCTGCCATCTCGCCCAGCTGTCACACCACCACCACCATCCCATCCACCTCCCTACTTGAGAGTTAGCTCATATACGTGTGATGTGAACACGACGTGAAACATCTAGTAAAATGTTGATACGCTACGTAAGATGTGTACAAATTTGAACATATCCGTGGTTTGTGGAAATGTTGGAGATTGGAAAATGCCAGCAATTTATTCTTGTATTCTTGGAGGCTAGATGAAGGCTAGATGGAGGCTAGATGAACGCAGAGTAGTGTGGAAACATTAGTCTGTTTGCACTATTAAAGGCTGCAGATCAATCAACGTGCTCCCGTCCCTTTTATTCCCCTGAAAGCGTCAATCCTTAAACTGAGAAGCACCTGGTTCAGGTGCATACTGCTGGAAGATGTGCAGAGAGCCCTGTTTAAAAATAATCATAATTATTGTCTATTTCAGGACACATGTATTACATAAAAAAAAAAACAACCCAGAATGCATTAGTCATAATGGACTACTGATAACAATGTGACACATTCTTCGGGGGTTTGATTAATCCTTTAAATCCAGATTAATAACATGTATTACAGTTATTATGGCACTATTTTACTTGGACATACTGCATATGTCACTTAGGCTACAGTTACACAATGGCTGAAAATAGCTTGTGGCCTTGGAATGTGGTTCTGTTTTAATTGAATTGGATACAGTTCTGTCAGAACCCTTTCAGTGTTGATGAATACTGAGTCAAACTACATGCCAGCACATGCGACTGAAAAGCCGTTGAGGGGCTTATCTCGGGGTTTAACAGTCACATTTGTTGGCCAAACCTTCACCATTACTTTAATACAAAATAACAAAAAGAGATCAGGACCTTTATTTAGAAGGCTCATCTCCACTCTCTTTTTAATGCCTCCATATCTTTGGAGACACCACAGGAACCCCTGCAAGCGCCACTGTCTGATCTCCCACATGTAAATATTGATCCAAAAGAGATGCATGAGAAATCGATTATTCTATTCAAACACCGGTTCAGGTCAGAAAATATAAACAAGTATGATTTTCTGCTTCACATAAGAACATCAGACCTGCTTTAGTGTAACACACAGTACAAGTTACTGAACTGAAACACAGACCTCCACATTTTGAGGCTGACTGCAGGATGCCCTCCTGACCACAAAATCACATCCATTCATGTGTTATTCACTACATGAACGAAAATGTTAGACCCAAAAATTCAAAGTGTTAAGCATGTAAATCTTTAAAGAATGGCTGTAGACGTGGCTGAATCAGATAATGTTCAAAAACATTAAGGTCTGTACTGTGTCTCGTCGATAAAAACATCTTGTTATCCCTTAAGGCAGGAATTATGTCTCCTATCAAAGATTTGATGGTAGGCAACCTAATAGATGGGCCTCTTTTCAACCTCTTTTCAAGAGAGGGAATGAGAGAGCCGGTCGCCCAATCACTGCAGAGCATTAGATTGAACAAAGTATCATTGCCATGGGAGACCAATTTCAGCTCAATTATATCCACTCCCCGCTGCTCGTGCCCTCTGTAGTGCTCAACCAAGCTGCTGCGAAAGTTCTTCTCATCTTTGAAAGATGTTGAGATAATTATTTTTCTTAATAGTAAACTTAAGTTCCCGTTGCACTGCCAGCTTTTAAGGGGAATGTTTATTCATCAGCTGCTCTGAAATGGCTCCTGCGCTGTCCACCATTTTCCAAAATCTTGTCCATCACTACACAATCTGATCCTGGCTTGGCATTCCTGAGACATGTGTATTGACAGTTTGTCTTGGGATTTGGAAGGATAAGTCAATACTATGTCAATCAAGGGTGCATGTGGAGGCTTGAGCTATAGGGGAAGATGCTACA
This sequence comes from Pagrus pagrus, assembly GCF_965226575.1. Lineage (NCBI taxonomy): Eukaryota > Metazoa > Chordata > Actinopteri > Spariformes > Sparidae > Pagrus > Pagrus pagrus. The sequence goes on along the minus strand of NC_140189.1, from coordinate 33,963,730 downwards.
TGTCCACACCCACTCACACTTGTACAGTCAATCACTGAAAAATAGCATGATATGGAAAGTCAAACGGCTCCTTGGGGTTAGGAATACATTAATTCTCCTGTGATATGTCATGCTTTGAATTTCTCAGGTGCGTCTGGAATTTACACCTCTGCGGTTTCAATTCATGCGATACAGCAGATGGCGATAATGAAGGTCTATGAATTATATTTAAACCAAATAGAAAACCCAAGAAAAAGTGCCTATACAGTATGGAGGACACTTGTAGAAGGAGAAGCAGTGATGGAGCTCTTGTGCTTCTCTCTCAGGATGACCCTAGTTTTTGTGCACTGCTTAGACAGAGATCCCACTTGAAGTCCATCCAGGGACGAACGAAAATACGAATGCGATGTTTGTGTTACTGTATTCAGACACGAGCATAGGAGAGAATAAGTGATGGGTCAAAGCAACAGTCTGCCGAGGCTGAAAAAATAAATAATGAAATAAAATAATTGTACTCAATAGTCAGCCAGGCAGTCGTTTCCTGTGTGCTGCATGTGTAGTACTGTAGGTTTGTGCTCAAGATGTTCATACTGTAATGCTGCACAGCTTCTGTATACACCATAAATACACGTAATATACAACAGGCCTCACCCAGACATAATCATTCTTATTTTAAGGTATTATTTGAGGTAAATTATTTTATGACGCATGCTCCTGGGACATGTCACAGTATTTGTAAGAGAATGTGACCATGTAAATAAGAACAACTGACGGATACATCTGCCCTGCTGTTTTGAAGCAGACAGTAGTGCCTGGTTGCACATCTATCTGTCAGCCTCTTCTCACTCAACGTGTCAAATACAGCAGCCTGGTCAGCAGCCCTACACTTCTGAGTTTAACGCTGGAGGTTCCCCTCTAGCATCACTTCCTGAAGCGTCCCTCCAGTGCAGTTGTATAAGGATTTAGGGAGTGACTGCTGTGTTTTCCTTAATCAAAATGTCCTATTATTATTATTATTATTGTCATACAATATGTTTATGTTTTAAAAAAGAAAAAAATATTAGCCTACATATCATCAGGTTTTTAAACTCTCAAACCTCTAAAAATTTAAAATATTGTTGGTATTGTTGGTTGCTATAATCAATATAAAGATATTAGAATATATTCTGATCAAACACATGTCCAGCGAAATGTTTTAAAACTGTTGAACATCTGCAGAACTTTTCCAATATTAAACCAAAAACCTTTCTATGTATTTGTCAGTTTTTTAATCACAGTTGCCTTGAAAAGATTCATTTAAAATCACACAATTTTGTAAAACTGGCAACACAACATCATAATATCTGCACAACATAATTCCAAATAATAACACTTAATTGCCCACCCTCTCCCTGGTAATGCTTTGCAAGGGAGTCACTGTGTTATTATGAAAATAGAGAATCTATTCCCACCTGTGGTGACCTGCATAGAGCATCAGCCTGCAAAACAAGCATGAAAGAGACGCAGGTCTGCAACGAGCCCCGAAAAAGCAGACTAACATGAGTAAGACGTTGACAGCTCACAGCAGCTCAATTAATCTCAGATTAAGTCAGGCATTTCAATTAGGTTTCTCATAATGTGAGGATGAATGTAACCAGATTATTCTGCCACATTGCCATTCAGTGACTTTATTGTGTCAGCCTTGATGATTTCAACATGGCTGCAGTCTATACAGGCTTAATGAGAACTAAACAGCAGTGGTGTTGAGTTTATTATCGATGCTGTCTTGGAAAGCCATTTGAATGGAAACGCTCTCTCACTGTTATTGGCAGACCGACATTTCGTACTTTAGCTCTGCTGCACAGTCAGTTTGAAGAGGATGTTGAGCAATGATGTTACGATATTGCATGCAGGAGTATTTTCTTAAATGAGAGCCTGCAAGCAGAAAGGAGCACAGTGCTGTAATGGAGTTGTGAACAGAATTGAATATTTTGAAAGTCTCAGACCCTGGATACCGCCTGTGTGACTGGAGTTGTTATTTTTGTCAAGGTGTGCTGACGCATGTCTGCAGCGATATGCAGACACGGGGCCAGGAAATTAATCTTGAATGACTGCGCCTGTAATTGAATCACAGCGCTCGTTCACACCGCAATCGTTTGCCAATAATGACGAATAATTGTCAAAGAGAAACTATGTTGTTAATGAGTGGAGGAGACGCGAGACGTGGTAATGATGAATCTAGATGTGTTCCTGAGAGCCAGGAAGCAGAGATCTCTCTCTTCCCTCTGGTTTGGAAACGGTGCCAGCGCTGAACTGTAATGGCCTCCTGTTTGCCTGTCACCGGGGGAGAGAGAGGAAGTTGAATGAGTGGAATTAGATTGCATTTCCCATCCCCTTCATTGTTATTTTTGGTCAAATAACACATTGCTCTTCCACTCACAAGCAGGAGCAAAAAGCAGTTGGTGTGTAATCAATCCTTTTGGAAGGGAAGTGAGGGTGGTGGTGGGGGGCGGGGGGGTCGTCGCTCTGTGCTTGCCGCTGTGCACCAAATGGAATAAATGTGACATTAGGGACGCGGGTATCATTACCTTGATGAATTACGGAAGGTATAACGATTATGGAAATTGTCATCGACTGATCATTCGTCTCAATTTATTGCAGCTCAGTGCCACTGTGGCCCGGCAGACTGAAATGTTATAATGTCAATAGTTCTACGCGCTGTTATCAATGCTTGCATTGCTCCCACAATGGCCAAGCACTGTAGGTCTGTTGTACGCCATCCATCGCAATCCCGACTCCAACAGCGGATCCCCTTGATAGTTCACCAGGTGAAAGGGGAAGCTAATTGAAAAATTGACCGGTCGCAGGCGTAAGCTGGTCATGGACTGAGAGGAAGATGTAAGGCCATCAATGAGGGGGTCGGCGTTGATTTCAACTTGTAAAAGAGATGTTCAGCCTCAAAACTACTCTATTAATCAGACTGCTGTCAATACTGAATTAAAACAGCTCTAACAACCACACGGGAAATGGAGTCATGTCTAAAAATAATGCGTGAAGTGATAAAAATCATGCCATTAAAGCAGCTCAGTGCTATTAACATCTCCCTGTTTAGCAATTTATAGCATGTATAAATTTAAAAAACAATCACCGAATAACACCAATACTACAAATTACACACATAACATTAACAATATTGGTATGTTAATTATATCTTTGAAGACAAAGCAATCGTAATATAGCAGCAGGCCACAGCACACTGAAGTGTGTCCCAAAGAGATCCCTGGAAAGATATTGCTCTGTGCTCGCCTTCAACAATATCAGGCCACCTCAGGGAGCTTGTTAGCACTCTGCATGTTTGCAAGTATTATCATAACCCACCTACAATAAACCGGGAGAGACATTTAGGCCCTTTTACTCACGTGACACATCATATTCCCCTTGTTGAGAATACGTATGAATATGAGTAAACCCTTGACATTTATAATTTGCAGTGCAGTGGTGAAATTGGTAACCCTGCGAGACAATAAATCATAGTTATGTCAACTGCGCTCATTAGACTTCAATTTATGAAAATTGTGCAGGATATGAAGATTTGCAAAGGTCCAGACTCAATGAAAGCCTGTGATAGAGCCCCTCTGGAGAGTTGTCTAATCGCTGCAGCAGGAATATGGCCCCGTAATGGAGGACATATCTCTTCATTAGCCCTGTGCTGGAGTACAGTAGCGTTCATTCAGGCTTTGATAAACGCAGTGCAGTTTTCTTACCCTGGCACTTTTAGCACACAAAAGTTGCCTACGTTTAACCAAGTCCTCTCAGAGTGAATGTTATTGCTTATTGCACTAAGTGCACTAACCAGCAAGGGAGAGCATGATGATGTACTTAGCTAACATTAGATCAGAATCACTTTTACTACAGCGCGAGGAATATGGCAGTGCAGCTGCTGCTGAAGTAAAGCAGGATGTTATTACAAGGTGTCTGTTTAAACTGGAGTTTGTTCAGCCTAAATCCCACCTTCATCTCTCCCCGCAAAACAAATTATTTCAAGGATTTTGTTCTCATTGTGGTTTTATGTGCTGAGTAATCTAAACTAAGGGATTTGTTGGACGTTAAAGAGAAAGTCCCCCCAAAATCAAACATACATATTTTCCTCTTTCCTGTACATCTAAATTGTTTTGGTGTGAGTTGGTGAGTTTTTGGAGATATCAGCCTTTTTTCCAGTATCGTGAAACTGTGGTGCTCAAAGCACCATATAAAATACATTTCAACTAAAAAGCCATGTCTCTTTCCAAAATTCATTACCCGGGTACTCAAGACAACTCACAGACCTTGTTATGGATAAGTTTCATGGAGGATCTATTTGCTCTCTACAGAACCGGATCAGCGCAGAAGTAACAATGCGTCTTTTCATGAGAAGCTGTCCGCACAGGGATATATGGCAGGTGTAGTTCAGTAGAAGGAAAATAGTTCCCTCATGAAACTGCTCACAAGAGGGTCTGTAGATTATTCTGAGTAACTGGGTCATGTTTCTTTGGAAGGAGACATCGCTGTTGAGTTTTCCAAATGTATAATGCTCTGAGCAAGAAAGTTCCAGTTATATTGAAGAGAAGGCAGACGTCTCTACAGCCGACATATTCTCCCAAACTCAGCAACTCACAACAAAACAATCCAGATGGATAAACAGCACTTATTTCTGATTTTGAGGCGCACCCTTTAAAATGTACAGTATAGTGCAGAGCAGACATCTCTTTCAGGAACCTCTCATGATCTCATGTGAGATCGCCACAACCAGACAAAGCTCACAAAGACTTAGAAAATTCCAGCAGGGAAGCCAATTAAAATGGTCATGGTCGTAGCGTGGTACTGTTGTTCACCTGTGTGTTGTCTCACTAACAACACATTTGTCTTACAGTAGGACAGTTACAGGTTAAACTCACATGGGGCAGGGCTGTGGCTCAGCAGGTAGATTGGTCGTGCACCAATCAGACGGTCGGTGGTTTGATCCCCGGCCCCCACAGTCTACATGTCGAGGTGTCCTTTGGCAAGATACTGAACCCCAAATTGCTCCCAGTGGCTCTTCCATCGATGTGTGAGTGTACGTATGAATGGTCATCGCTCCTGATGAGCAGGTGGCGCCTTGCATGGTAGCCTCAGCCACCAGTGTATGAATGTGTGGGTGAATGAATGCTGACTTGTGTTGTAAAGCGCTTCAAGTGGTTGCTTAGACCAGAAAAGCGCTGTATAAATACAGTCCATTTACCATTTACACTGGCATATCTCTGTCATAAACTCACTGGGGGACTGTAGGAAATGCATTAGTGCAGTTCTACATCTTAGGATAGCACAGACCTGCAGTAAAATGTGTCAAAAGTAATGTGTCATCGACTGGGACAGTAAATGTGTAGGATTTAGGGGACCTACTGGCAGAAATGGAATATAAGAATCATTATTGTGTATTCTGTTTTCAATATGCTGTTTATATGAGCGTATAATCACCTGAAAATAAAAGTTGTTGTGCTTTTGTTACCTGAGAATGAGCCCTTTATATCTACAGCCACTGTAGTTCTTCTTACAGTGTATGCTTGGTGAGATGAGGTTTATTCAGTTGGTTGCATCCTCTGCGCTAGATGTCACTAAATCATACGCACTGGAACTTTAAATTCAATGTGCAATATTGGCAAATGATGGCAAAATGAATAGTTTCAATTGAAAAGTGTTTCATTCCTTTGAGATGTTATTTTCATGCCGTTCCTACAAAGAGAGGACGCGTCGCGAGTGAAGCTCTCTCTCCCTCCGTCTAATAATCATAAGCTTTTGTTCAGGTTTTGATGCAGTAATTCAAAGTTTTACTGCTGTAAACACACTACTGAATTCCAAGTTTTCATCCAATTTATCAGTGCCTCAACAGACCTGACAAAGGGAAGTTGTTTTCTGCCTGGATGGAAATCAAACCAGAGGTGTCTTTTCTGGGGGAGTGTGTTTTCAAACCCAAAGCCAATTAAAAAAAACAGCCTCCAGTTCCAAAAGAGCCTTGTTATCCAACACTTCCTGAGGAGCGTTTCTGCAGATCTCGATGAGTGTGAGACAGAGGTGTGGCTAAATGCAATAATTTCGAGACCATCATGCTTCCTTAATGTGAGATCTTTCTGTATTAAATCAGGGGCGTGTTTTTAACCCTGTGAATGGGTTTTAAGAGCCAACACACACACACACACACACACACACACACACACACACACACACACACACACAGGAGAATCAGTTTATACACAGTAAGTTGTAAATTTCGTTAAGTGTTACTGCTGAGAGATTGCTCAAAAGATGCCTCCATCTTATTTATACTGACCATAGTTATCTATTACATTCAGAGCCTGATAGTGGGGGAGGATGCTGGGACACCTGGGACGGTGCCATTCTGATCCCTCAACCAATTTCATGTCAGTTAGGAGGCTGCTTTGATGGAAGTAGAAGATAACAGGCGGCCCCAAGTGTTTTCAAATATTATATTAAGTTATATAAGAAGTTTTAATGTGTAATATAAATAAAATAAATAAAGATTTTGGTTAACAGTTTCACCTCGTAACCTGTGACTCAAATCATCGCAAAGAAAAAGTCAATTATGTTGGAGTCAAGATTATATTTGTTCAGCACAGTTTATTTCTAAAGAAATGCACAAATGTCATAAAATAGATAAATAACAATGCTGAAATGTGTATAATACAAACTTTATGGTGGAATAGATCAAAAGTCTGTAATAATATTAGTGGCTTGAGTTTTTATTTAAACTTCCAATTAAGTCACCACTTATGATTTTACATTATGACAATATTTAATGTAAAAATGTAGAAAATGATTTGCACAAATAACAAATAAACAAATGTGTGCAACTAATTGGCCATTTCAGAAACGAATAGGACTGTTGTGATGTCCTTCAGTCTTGAACTTGACTTGGTCTGAGCTAAGGTAGGTTTAACACAGCCTTAGGTACAATTCAACAGTGGGAAAGTGGAAGTAAACTGATCACACAGCGCAGAGAAGAAGGGCATGAAGGATCTTACCTGCAGTGAAGGAAAAGGCAGCACACAGCGTCCACTGAGACCCGAGACAGCCCCGACATCTTTGTATTTAAAGTTTGAGAAGTGAGAAGAGTGTTACTCCTGTTGTGTCGGAAGTGAGGAAGTACATGTAGCAGGTGTTAGTCTTGGTGTATGAATATTGCTGTAGTCTCATGAGGAGTAAAAGTGGTTTTATATTTAAATAAGAACAACTCTGTCTTTTCCCTCGTACCGCTTTTACACCAAAATTAGTGGGTCTACATGGGTTTTTTTAAACGTGGGTCAACCTGCTAAAAATCACCTATTGACCCCATTCAACACTTCCTGCAGGCAAGATAGCAAGTCTGTGATTTTTATCTGAAGCGTCACGTCGGAAACAGTTGTAACAGAAGAGAAAACAACAATAGAGCCATTGTGAACGACGCATCTGTGAAACGGATAATTTCTTTTCAGCGTCACACCCTCCGCGTAATGACTCGTTTCACTGTCATAATTTGAGCCATTCAGTCCAATAACATTCGGAAAGTCTTGAAGAGCTGCATGGTTAATTTATTTTATCCCACTTTAAGTTAGCTGGGCGCTAAACTGGAAGTTAGCCGGCTCGGTCGGCGATCCAGGTATTTTCACAGCCGGGAAGTCGAGCTTTTTTGGCTTCAAAACACCACTGAGCATCTTTCATAGGAATGAACAGCGCTCCACCTCCAACACTGTGTCCTGTAATAACCGGTCCTTAATGGATGGCATCCCAATATCCCTTCTTTATTTACCCGCCACCACCGGATGTTGACAACGCGTCATCACTTCACGCGGTGGAATTAAGTGTGTTCACCTGGGGCTCACGTTTAGATCTATCTATTTTTTCCTATAATAACCGTACCAATAATGGATGTTCGAGGCTGTTACTGTTAGATATTTAGCAATTTTTCAAAAATATGATAATGACATATCAACAATTTGTAATTGTTGCTAACAATCAACGACTACAGTGGCACCCAGTACAGCGCATAATTCAATCAAGCCTAATCCAATATCAAACTCAATGTCCCATAACTGCTTAACCATAAATTAAGCTCACCAGATCTACAATACGCATCAAATTGTACTCACTCATAGATAACAACCATCTAAACACACCAGATTTTTTCATCAAGATCCATGCATTATTCCCTGAGAAATGAATGAAGCCACTGAAAAAGCTCTATCTCGCAATGTTAAAGGAAAGAAGAAATTCCTGGGTCCGTGCCTTTATCCCAATATGCACCAAAAATGAATGGGGTCTATTCTGGGCTGCAACCCGTCCTCCAGCCAAGTTTTGTGGAAATGTGTTCAGTAGTTTTTGTGTAATCCTGCCGACAAACAAACAAACAAACAAACACAGGTGAAAACATAACCTCCTTGGCAGAGCTAACAAACAATGTTGATTCAGATCCTTTTTTTTAAAATTGTGACCAAGCTATGTACGAAGCATGTCACTTCCTGGTGGTCTCTGCTGCACAAACGCTGATCAAATATATTTTTTTAACAGGTATTGTTACTTTCAAATGAATTGAAAAATCTAATTTGATGTTTACCAGAGACACTGATGTCGCTTCTATGAGTGAACACACAGAAAGCTGAGGGCCGCCTACAGAAAGTCAGACATTCACCAGAATGGTAGTGTTTTTTTGTGCGATGTGCAGAGTAGCAATAACTTCTTTGAGAGACAACAGCAGCTGTTCAGTGTGTTACACTCCACTTACAAACGTCCATGTTGTTTACACACCGACAGGAAGAGATGTGTGTTTGTGGCCGTTGACCAGGCAAACACTTCAGACTGGATGATCACCGACTGTATCCAGCTTCAACCAGTGAACTTGTGACTTGTGTGGAGTTGTTAGAAAAGTTACTGAATTCTTCTCGTCCGTGTCTTCATTTATTCCACAGTGAGCTGCCAGCGTGCAGAACGCTCACAGTTTACGCACTCGAGCATTTACTCGTTGTAAGTTCAAGGTTTTTCTTTTCATACTTTTCTATAGTGCTTAAAAACAGTCGATATATGACTCTGCCTTACATACTTTAAGTGCTGGTGTTACTATATAACTGTTGGAGATATACACAAATAGTATAACGTCTTCATGAGAGCTGAGAGCCAAACAACATGTTCGAGTGATGGTATGTACAGGTGGTGCAATTTAACAGAAAAACAAATCAAATCTTTGCCTTTTTCATCAGTGAATTATTGCTGTAGAGGGAAATGTACTGTATTTACCCTCGCTATCATAAAGAGGAATATACTGTGTATTATTTTTATTTGATGATTACGTATTTTGACAATTTTATACCAGAGTTAGATTTGGTTTTATTGACTCGTAACTCCCGATGTTACCCAGGCGGCCATCTAAAACGTCTGCTCAAATAAAAACATGTTTATGCAGTGGGACACTGCTGCTGAGGAAGAACTGCTGCGTTCTGATTTTACTCCTTCTAACATAAATCCACACACGGACATTACGTTATACATTACTAGATTAAGGTTATCCAGTTACTTACTGAAAAAGTGTGTTTTATCTGCGGGCACTGGCCTCTTTGCTTACCGGTTAATCTCTTCAAGTGGACTGCATGTAGTTCATGAGGTCTCCTACCACTAGCTTTGATTCCACACATGTCTCTTCCCTTTGAGGCCGTCCATCCATCTGAAAAATTTAGAATGACACTGAGCCTGTTTGATATTTCAAAAGGTGGTTTGCTTTCACTGTAAGTCCCTTTTAACCACATATTGAAAAGAAAAAAAACTGTTTCTGACAGCAAGAGTTGCGAATGTCTTTCTTTCTTTGAAGGGGCGCTGTGTAGTTTCTGAGAAGAAATTCAAACTCAGAATTTTAATACTGACAATACTATCAAAATAATTATTTTTTTTCCATGACTGAATAAACAAGCTGTTTTCAGAAGAAAATAAGGTCCCAGAACACGGTTTGAAGCTAGAAAGGTGGCAGGGTCCGCCAAATATAAACAAAGTAAAAATGGTATGAAGTCATGTTGACCTTGAAGGTCAGTTTGTTTATTCAGTTTATTCAGTCATGACAACGAAGAGAGTTTATTTTAGTTTGTTTAGGCATAAATATAATTTTTTTTTTTTTTTTTTTAAATGTGGACAGATTTTTTTTTTCTTCCTGGAATAATTCAAAAGAAAAATGTGTTTTCTGTGACCCGAGGTTGTGATCCAGTGAAACAAATAAATAAATTAAATTAAATAAAATAAAGAGAGAGATTGTTATTTGAGATTAAAGGGGCACTCTGTAGTTTTGGAGAAGAAATTCAAATTCAGAATTTTAATAACAATAATATTATTGAGGTAATGATACAAACTCAAATATATATATTTTTTCTTCCATAACTGAATAAACAACCTGTTCTCAGAGGAAAATAAGGTCCCAGAACACTGCTTGAAGCTAGAAAGGTGGCAGGGTCCGCCACATGTAAACAAAGTAAAACAGTATAAACTGTGTTTTCCTTTAAAATCGGTTTGTTTATTCAGTCATGAAAATTAAGAGAAGTTGTTTATTTAGTTTGTTTAGACGTAAGAAATCCGTCAATAAAGATCTTTTTCTTTCATTTCAATTTCATCCCCAAAACTACATAGTGCACCTTTAAAGTTCGAGTTTAAAATTATTAATTTTTTTATGGCCTGAAAATGGTTTCTTGTCTGTCTGGTTCTCATGTTTTCTAGTACCGTCTTTGATCTAGTGGTGCTATAGCGACCCACTATAATCAATAGAAATGTTCAGAGAGTGGCCTCGGAAGAAAACCAAGGCCCTCCCACCTAGTTTCAAAGTGTCCTCTGAGATTTGAAAGCTTGGCAGCGAGGCATCCATCCCCGTCCTCCTTTACTGGAGGCGACTGTGAAATATTTTGGTCCCTGTGAATAAATCTGAGACTCATTTGTGGAAGCTAACACTTCCTCTTTGTATTAAAATCTTACTTTTAGAAATTCTTGATATTGCCTTAAAATAAACTTTCGTCTTGGCCATTAAATGTTTGCTGCTCTTTCCTTCCCAGTGCATGTCGAAAGAGAAAAGGTGCTTCCCTAAAATCCTCACTGTATAACCGAGGGTGAAAGCTGTTTTGTCCCTTTGGAAGGGATTCATTTCCACATGAAAAGGGAAGTACTGTCCAATCCCTTTATACATGTCCGTTTAGTTTGCCTAACACAATAGTAGACCGACGAAAGGCAAAAGCCTTTGCAGTGTGAATATAATGCATGGCACATATACGGAGCGCACATCTATTGTTACTGTTGCTTTGTAACATACATCAGACAAGACAAGACACAGTTTTGAACACATCAGACTCGCTGTCTGACCCCTTGGGGACAAATTCCTGCATACACAGGACGGGTAAGGAGTGTACGCATAATTTGTCAATGTTGCCTTTTTTATAATGTCCACCGGTCTCTCCCTGTCCCCGCGGTGTGGCCCATCTGTTTTCTCTGCTGATACTGAACATGTGTAAAACATACGGAGCCGAAGAGAGATATGGGCTTTTTATTCTTTAATGTATGCTATGCTCTTGGGCTTTAATGGTGAAGTTTCTGGTTCATGTTTTGTGTATTCAGGCACGCTCCCTGCAACACCGTAGGTAGCCTGGGAAGCGAATGCAGCAAATATGTCCCTGCATTTAATTTTAGTGACTATTCCTGACTTTAATCTACGAGTCTAAAAAAAGGCACCGCGCTACAGAATGCATGAATCAAGGCCTGCGTGTTCGTGCTGATAAAACTGTGTTCTGACTCCATCATTAATCTATAACATGTCTGTGGGCCATTTGTTTGATATGAAGCGCACTTTTTTGTCGAATCCTTACATCTCCAACACATTCAAGCTCCAGTCACAAATTCCTTTAAATGCTTTTTTCATTTTCATATGAAACACAGTCACAGTTACTCATTACATCATGCTTTGCCTTCGAATGTGGATGTTGAAAGTGACTGGTCTCCAATAGAGGGCACAGTTGACTGCATGGACGCGCACGGCGAGTGCGGCTGGCAGAAACTAAAGCCTCTGCCGAAGGTCTCACTAAAAAAGGAAATCTGTATTAAGGATGGAAAGTAAAGATGAGTTGTAGCAGGAGAATTTCTTTTTTTTACTGAAACAGAATGAACTATTTTCTTTGGTTCAAGAAAGTGAAGGACTGTTAATCTATCATTAACCCTCTGGTGTACCAAAATTTAAAAGAACCTTCATGTGGATGAAATGTGTGAATATGTTGCTTAGTAACTAACTTCCACGTACAGTCGCTCTGAAAGCCCCCAAGAATATTACAGAAGAGGGAAAAAAGTGGTTCGACTTGAAGTAGAGGAAAAAGGGATGGGTGGAAGCAGGAGGGGTATTGGCTTCGTCAGCCCATACAAAAATTCCACTCCTTTTTCATGTCCTTTCTTTCTCTCCCCTCCTTTTTTTCTGCATGCCCTTGACTGAAGATTGAATGGCAGAGTTGGAGATAGATTGTTGGGCAGTTGCCTTTCATGCAGATAATGCCATTTGATGAAGGCGAGTTTTTGATGTGGTCCGGGTATAATAGAAGAATCAGGCATCGAAGGCCAGGGCTGATTTTGCTTGGAGAAAAGCTGTCCTCAGTGATAACTTCATCACTGCATGTGGTCGGACGTGGGGTAAATTCAGGAAGGGGATTTAAAAAAAAAAAATGCCCAGTCAGAGCTGCAGTAGTTGGCCCCCTATTGAGCTATGGGGCCTGCAGACCATAGCTTGAAGGTCTGTGATCTACCACTGGTATTGTTAGTCTTTCTCTCTTCTCCCTCCCTCAGAACCAAAACGACTTTGCCTCAAAATGCCTTTCTAGTGGGATTAGTGGGCTGTTGCTTTTGTAATTAATGAAACTCTGCTTTCTGCGGTCTCTCCTCTAAATGCTATCATTTGAAGCCTACGAGATAGGGGTCTCACATGTTTTCTTCAATCGCACAAAAGCTAATTCAAAGTAAATGTGGGTTTGGTTTAAGACCGGGGAGGGAAGACGGCCGGAAGGCATGTGTACTTATCTCTGTGACTGGAGCTCATCGAGATGAAGTTTTCACACTTACAAAATGCTGAAGAGCTTCAATTGTGTCGATGAAATCAGCAGCTAAAGGCCTGCCAACCCCTCATTTGTCCTAACCCTATTGTATGTTAAAATGTAATCTTAAAATATATATTACAAGAACATCCTTTATGGTTTAGAACTGAAATTGGTCATATTTACTGCTGCAATGGATCAATTCAGCTACAGATGGTGGCCGGAGCAAAACAATATGAGTCAAGCTGCGTTCAACAGCAAGTCATTTCAGGCCCCTCTTGTTTATCTAACAGTGTAATTAACAGCTCGAATAACCCTTAGCTGCTACTCCTCTGTGCGAAATGACACGTTTATTTACATCAGTCCATCCCTTTGTCAGACTGAAGGTGAGAAAGTTGAGATTTGAGAGTTGGCCAAATATATGGCAGCGCACGGGAACCACAGCCTCGCAACACAAAAGAGAAGCATGTAAACAGGAAGTGCTACTGTCTTTAAAGGGGCACTATGCAGTTTTGGAGAAGAAATTAAAATGTTAATATTTACAATGTAATAACACAAACTCAGAGATATTATTTTTTTTCCATAACTGAATGAACAAGCTGTTATCAGAGGGAAATAAGCTAGAAAGGTGGCAGGGTCCGCCACATGTAAACAAAGTGAAACAGGATGAAATTGTGTTTCTTCAATGTCTTTAAGGTCAGTTTGTTAATTTAGTTTGTTTACAAATAAAACAAAACAGTCAATGAAGGTCTTTGTCTTTCTTCACCAAAACTACAGAATGCACCTTTAATTTATTAATTTATTTTTTATTATGGAGCCGACAGTTGACTGCACACTTGAACTTATGACGTCCTTTAAGTTCACATGAGGTGGAACCACAGCTGAGCTCGTAAAAAAGAGAGAATGTAAACAGGAAGTAAATACTGCTCCTGTCTTTAAAGGGGCATTGTGTAGTTTTCTGAGGAGAAATTCAAACTCTGAATTTTAATATTTGCAATATCAAGGAGGTAATAACACAAACTCAGATATTTATTTTTTCCATAACTGAATAAACAAGCTGTTATCAGAGGGAAATGAGCTGGGAAGGTGGCAGGGTCCGCCGCAAATAAACAAATAAAATAGGATGAAATAGTTTTGTCCTTTGAGGTCAGTTTGTTCATTCAGTTTATTCAGTCATGAAAATGAAGACGGTTTGTTTATTTAGTTTGTTTACACATAAAAATAATCTTAGTCTTTCTTCACCAAAATTACATAATGCAGCTTTAATTTACGGGACATTTAACGAGCAGACGGTTGACTGCGCACTTGATTATGATGTCCTTTAAGTTCACGTGGGGTCCTTTAAGGTGAATATTTCTTCTATATTTCCCTGCGTGCAGCTGCATGTTGCTCGCCGGCTGGAGGTCACACTTGACCCTCCTTTTTCCTCTTCTTAATTCACCGGCCTGTAACACCACACCGGTGCTGATAGGCAGAGCAGATGCGACGCTGAGCAAAGCGACGGGATGCGCAGTTTATCAGCTGACAAGTGCATATCGGACAAAAGAGCAGCTGAGCGGCTGGTGAGCCTCCGCATCCTCACCATCCAGTGAGTTTTCTTTAAGGGGGGGAGAAAAAAAAACCCTCCTGCGCTGCTGCTGCTGGGGCGTCAGGAAACACAAGTGTGTTACTTCTCCTCAAAGGGGGCAACTGCATTGTTGGGGAAGTATCGGCCGTGCCGAGCCGCGGGGAGGACCAGGAAGATCTGTGCGCAGAGACACGTTTCACACGGAGCTGGCAGCCGAAGCTCTTCCAGCTCCTGACAACATTAACGCAGCGCAGCATCCCCGCACTTCTCTCCGAGACGTGCGCGGTCAGTGTCGACGACCGAGCGGAGAGGTTTTCTGTGGAGATTTGAAGAAGAGGTTTCTCTGTGAACAGTTTCAACTGTGCCAAATTGGACGCGCGGCTTTGCTTTTTTTTTTTCTGTCTTTTTTGGCGAGAAAAAGGCACCGCGACGCGCCGTGCACGCTGCCGCCTGCAAGTTTGGACTAAAGCGCACCGCTGGAAGTTTATCTGCGTCTGGGCTCGGACGAGGTCGCTGAGGCTCCGTGCAGGTCAGTGTGCTCCTTGTGTTGTTCTCCCCGTCCTCGGCTCCGTATGGCGTGATTGAGATAAATGGTAGAATCGGTGGTCCTTGTTCAATAATGGTGTCTAATTTGGTCTGTGCGCTCTGTTGCAACATCCCGAGTCCCCTGACAAGACGTGGAGTCGGAACCTGCCGGGCTGCCAACCCCCTTTTCTCATCACTATCTTGATTAAATGAATTAGATCATACTTTGGTTCATACCCTGTGGATTGTTCGGAGAATTACTGTTTTAATGAGTACAAGTGTTGAGCAGGATGTGAACAGGTCCAATTTTGGGGAATGGTACGTCATAACCTGAAGTTTAACGTTGAAAAAAGACACAATATTTAAAAAAGAAAACAAAAAAAAGTCCTCTAATGTGTGCTTTCAAAAGTCTCATGTTTAAAATGCAACAATAGGTTGTGTTCCTGCCTTCTGCAGGTTAAACTCAAGTCCTTTCCTCTCCTCAGTGATGACAATAAGAACATAATCTTCCTCCCAGTCTCCGTCACCTCTCACCTCAGTGTCCTCAAGACATCTGACCAAGAGCTGACACGGTGGGATGGCTGTGCTCCAACCAGTGAATTTATCTGCACATAAAATGCTTTATAAGAGCCTGAAAGCCTCGCTGGGGTGTAAATCACCTGCAGAGATAACCCGCTCAATCCACTCATAATTCAAGTGTCGATGAGCTTGCACACACTCTTGCTAAACTGTACCAAATCTATGCTTTTCGGGCCCCTGGGTGAAAGGAGGTGGAGAAATGTCCTCGGACCCCTTGAATTTAATAGAGGGCCGCGAGGAAAGTTGAGTTTGGCACAGGGATTCAAAGCCTCTTGGGTCAGAGACGTGCCTGCGGAAAGTTTCCGGGTGGATTTTCTGCATTAGGAGAGAGGGACGGTCGCATAACGACCAATTTATGGAAATGCAGTGTTTAATTTGTGCCTAGATTTTGTGCTGTAGTAGTAGTAGAATTTATTCAGAAAGAGCTGTTAATTAAACAAAATGGTTCACTTCCTCCTTTTATTGTTTTCTCAGTGCTTGGCTAGAGCCAACGAGAAATGTTGATGTGATTTTCTCCGTGGCATGGATCTGCAAACACACGCATGGTAGCCCAGAAGGACAGCATATCTGTCCAGCTAAACAGGTTTATGGCTATTGTCCGGAGTGCTGTTGAGGAACTGCACCACTTGAGGCCATTCTCTGTTTCATATTACTGCTCTGACAGGGACTGGACTAGTGAAGTAAAACAGATCTTCAACACTTCAGGCCTCAGTAGTGACTTATGCCAGCCGAAGGGCACAAGTCACCCCCCCATCAACCCACCCTGTGGGCTACATAACAGCAAAAATCGGCTCTAAACTACCAGAGGAACAGTCTGTCTTCCTTGTGTCAGCCTGTACAGGCATTACAGTGACACTTATTGGGTGATATTGAACATGTGGTTTTGTAGCAGAGCAGCAGAACACAAGTGCAGCTGCTATACTTTATTTTCAGGCCACTGATAATAATTTAAACTGACTCTCTAGAACATCACAATCTCTGGTGCCAGTGTGTGTACAAAGCCTGATAAATGTGTTTTTGAGTTTTCACTTTCCAGATTCACACCTGGAGTGGGAACGGCGCTCTCGTGAACTATCAACATGTTTTTGCACAGAAAGCAAACCGCTGTCTGAGATCCACCGCGCCTTAATGTGGCAGACGATCGCGCTGAGACATTTAAGCTCGCTGCTGTGACCCCTTATTAAGGCTTTAGCCCTGCGCCTCAGCTTCAAACTTCATCGCCCTTTAATCCCACTAATCAAAGGAGGTGACTACAATTTCTGATGCAGCCGGGAGCAGGAGATTCTCGAGGTGGTTTTTTACTACACTCAGAGCTTAAAACCATCTAATTAATTCAGAAATATTCGAATAACTGTGTACACAACACTGCCACTCCATGTTCTTGTGCTTAAGTAATTTCCCCTTTCATTATTCCTGTGGAGAATTTAATATTCTGTGTGATGAGAACTGCCTCCTTTAGGGATAATGCCGGCTTGAGCGCTGGCCCTAAACAGTTTTATAGATTATTAAGGGGCAATCAAGATGACTTCTCTCCCTCTGTAAAAATTACTCCTCCAAGATCTGAGAGATATGGAGGAGGGTGGGGGGGTCGATGCAGAGATCTGCGCCTGTAATATCTCTTATTACTTGTTGATGCCGATAGTGGCTCAGGAGATGACCTTATGAATTAAAACATTTGATACGGCAAACAGCGTGGCCGAGTCGCCTGTTTCAACACATCAGAGCAAACACGTGAAGGTTAATGCAGCCTGACAAACTACCCACAGTTCCCTGGGCTCGACGGATCGGTTCCATGTCATATTTACTTTACATAATTGCTGCCCTCTAATCTGTTACTATTAACACACAGCCTGCGTGGCTATTGTCTGCTGCACTCTCTGTCACCTGTTTTCTCTCTCAGTACATTTTCTCTTTGCTCCCTAGAGAGCAGCCGGGCATCATGATGAATAGTTGGTGTGAAAGTAAAACATTCAACATTCACAAGATGCGTGGTGGTGGTACTCCAGAAATGTAAAGGAACCCGGCCTCGGGATGGCGGTACCTCTATTAGCGGGCGGACTTGCATGTTTGCTTTTAATGACCTTAAATCAGGGGATTATTTGGGTTTGGCGCAGCGATGTGACACTTGAGGCAAAGTTTACCCCGATGAGAAAAAAAAAATGTTTTTCCTGCAAGTTGCCAAATTATTGCTGAAAGTCACCCTAGGATTTGTGGGGGGGTGGGGAGGGGGAGGGGATTGCATGCTCTTGAAATGTGCTTAGAGTAGGGATATTTAGTGACAGCACTTGATGCATTACCACTGTGGTCCTTAACTACATTGTATGCTGCTCGAGAGAAGAAAAAAAAAAAAAACACGGTATGGATGCGAGCAGCTGAATGTGCTTCATGCTGTCTCTGAAGTCACCGCGGTGCGTTTGGAAATCGCTTTAATATAACTTATTGTTTTTACCTAATTCACAAACATCCTTTTATTAAATTAAAATATGGATGACTCAACGAGCATGAGTCACAGCTAGGAATGTAAATAGAATTTTATATTAACCTAAAGATGGATTTACATAGTGTTTTCCGTCTCGGATATTTGCTCAGTATAATGTGATACCTGCCATTGCATTTTGATTGGGAAGGAGAGTGGAGCTTCCTCAAGGGTGGCTGTTGTCGACTCACTGCATGAACTGATGCTTTGTGCGTACCATGCATTGATTCATGCGTCATACATGCAAATGGTGGCGATGCACCGTGCGTAGGTGTTAACGTTCAAAAACGTGAAGCCGGGACTTGTTTTTGGGGCTTTCTTGAGCCGTCTATGGTTTGCTCGAATCAAGAAAAGGCGAAGATTCGAAGCGTGACATCTCTTGGTTTTATTTCCAACATTTACTGCCGCTCTCTTGCCAAAAGCAGGCTGAGATGAAAGCCACCTGCGATTAGCCACAGGATGCCGTCCTGCTGGTCCAGCTCTGGGAGCAGCACCGCTTCACACTGTCGTAACCTACAGATTAACATTTATGACTCAGCATGCTCGGGTGGACTTTCTGGGTCAAGACCAAGTGGCGAGATTGAGGAGTGGGCCTGACTTTGTAACGGTGCAACTCTCACTGCATGCGCCGGGGCTGAGCCTGGCGGGGAGAGCCAAACAGAAATGTGCTTAGTTCTGTCATAGGGCGAACAAAATAGAAATGCATTGTGCTCTCTGCTTGTGAAAATTGCCCCGGGTGAATACCTGCTCCGCTGCTAGGTTCAGCGTTTGTGAAATATAGACATTATATTCAAACTCGGGAAATGTTACATATTTAAAGGACATTACAAAGAAAAAAGGCCCTCTGTCATTAACTCCTGCACACATTTGACTTATAAGTCATGATTATGTATTGTTCAGCTCGCACTAAAACATTGATGAGATGTCGTTTTATTTTTTATCAGTTAAAAACGCTTTATTCAACCCTCGCGGTGCATTAATTTGCCCAGATACTTGTGACGGATTACTTTTGCCGCTTTGCTATTATTGCACGAAGCAATATGAGCCCTGGAGGAGGTTTTCTCAGAATAGCTTCAGAGGCCTCAGGTCTGGTCTTTTGTGGCCCCTGGACAGCCCAGTGGGGAGTTTGGCGTCAGCTATGCCTGTCGATGGAGCTGCCTGACGGCCTCAATAATTCTGTTGACGCGACCTCTGTGATGCTGAAAGCTGCAGGTCTGGCGGGTGACGAAGAGCGATGGTGGGGACGAGGGTTCATGTGGGAAGCCTGTCAGCAACACCTCCTCTGTCTTTTTATTGTCAGCAGGGCGAAGAAGAAGAAAATATTGAATATCGGACCACTGAAGAGTGTAAAACTGGTGCCTTGGAGTCGGTGTAATGGTATACAGGTCAGCAATCTTTGACTTCCAGTGGTGAGCAGTGTGTATTCAGGAGCTGGGCTCAGCCAATCGCTACAGGGCAGCCTCTCCAAGTTTCACCCCTGGAAGTAGAGAAACCAGTGCGATGTTGGTGAATTTTTAGATTGATGTTTCTTTAATAAGGCTTGCAGTCTCTCAGTATTCTGATAGTGTGCCATCATGACCTACATACTCGGTTAAAACGCTGACAACTGGAGAATAAAACCCTCCAGTTTCTTTATGTATACTGTTTTTTATGTGGCAGTGACGCCTAAAGAGAAAACATACTCGATATATTATTCTCTCTAAAATGCAAAAATTGTGCAAAAAACGTGTTCCTTCTAATTTCTGATTGTTGGAGTGAGTATTTTGATTCTTTCTGTCACAATCACGTGGACATAAACCTGCAGCAGCTGGTCAAGTCTCTTATTCGGTCAGATTTGATATTTTCCAGCAGTCACAGCAGCACTGGAGTGTTGCATTCCCATTGCAGTATTGAAGCTCCCCCCTCATACCCTTCAGTTGTCTGCCGCTATTATATGATTGCTGTGTATATCCCATCTCCCCCTGCACATGCTAAAAAAGGGAGGGTTGGTTTGTCGTACAATCATGTGAGATGCATTTGAATGACACCCAATGTCAGCACTTTAGAATATCTCTGTGGGTTTGAATGTTTATCTGGTTGCCAGGTTTGTATGCTCGCAGCATTTTAAATATAGTTTGAGTAATGATTTCTAGACACTGAGTGCTCTGTTGCAAGCTACAGTAGTGCTGCAATAAGGACTCTAGATGTCCAGATTGGACTGTCAGGCAAGACTGATATTTGATTGAGAATTAAAAAATAAAAAGACACCGTACAAGATGTGCAAGACGCCTGCAGTCATTTCTTCATTCTTGCAGGATTTTTTCCTTTTGTTTATTAGGCGTGTTGTGGACAGATATGACGTGAATCCGATTCTCTCAATCACCCTCCGTTGCACGACTCCTGTGTAGCTTTATTACAATGCAGCTGCGGTATCGCCGCAATTTAATTTATTTCCGTAACAATGGGCCGATCATGGATTTGTCTGTAAATTGCCACTGGTCTGTGGAGCTGATTTTATGTTTGCACACCATGGAGTCAATTCATTATGAATAAGCATTAGATGACAATTGTTGACACCGTCTTGCAAGATTCTCAATTAAGCGAATGTACATGAACATCATTACTTCCTCACATCCCCCGTGTGAAATAACACTGCCGTGATACCAATTTGAGAAAATAGCAAACTGTGGCCCATTGAATTAAGAGCGTCTGGTGTAATTGGGTGTGTGATATGGAAGGGAGCACCTAGTTTGAAAAGAGCCAGGTTCAATACTAGTAGCCTTGGATACAGATAAACGCTGGAGCCCATATGTATGAATGCACTGAATAACCTGCTATTACCATTAGAGATCGAGGAAGATAGCCTGCAGAAGAAACATTATAAAGCCCTGCTTTTTTTTTTATATTCCCGATTGTCCACACCTAGCAATTACATTTTAAAAAATGAATTTAGCTGTGTTTGCGTTTTTTTCCCCCACTAAAGATTCAATGAATATATAACTTCTCCTGTCACTGGTGAAGGGTTATTTGTGGGATTTGTAAACATCCCTGCTCAGCTTATTATGTTGTATCCTGGCGCTGGCAGATGCCGTTTTTTTATTGAGTAATTCACACAGACAAAAAGGGAAACAATAAAATGGTTAGGATTAGACGATGACCGCTGTGATTTACCAGTGACGGACAAAAAGAGTTCAGCTCAGCTTTTTTTAAATGATTTGTATTTTGTCGTCGCCGTAGCTTTGTTTGTCTTCTAAAATGAGCCGAAACTATGCTGGATGAAGCTTCGAGCCCCATGTGCGTGGAATAATCTGAAGTGGCTGTATCAGAGATTTGCATCACTTTACTCTACTTGTGTGAATATTCTGCATCATACATTGAGACAAGAGACTTAGGATGGAGCAGGATTTCATCATCTTTCCTGAGAGTCTCACTGAGTGTGGTAAGCTCATCTGTCACCGAGGATGCTAAGGATGTAGCTGCCACTGGAATTTAATTACTGGTAAATGCTGTCATGATTTTGTTTGCTTTGTTTTCCCCTTTGCTTTGTTTCTTTGTGTCCTTACCTGACGGTGACTATAGACACTGCAAAATACAATATGAAACATTTCCGCATTAAAAGGACGAGACTTTTGTTATATATCGTGTTCTTGCATAATCCCAAATGGTTCCAACAATTTTCACACCCAGAGAATTCTGACTAAAGTCGCCTGTCGCTGTAACTTCTGGGAAAACATCAGGTGACACGTCAGAGAGCGACGTTAATAAAACTTTAATATTTAACCTCGTCTATGAATATTTCCACCAGAGTCACGTCAGATAGGTTTTCGACGACAATGTTGGTTGTTTAACAATGAAGACCACGACTCCCACAATCCTACACTACTTCACTAATCATCAAACTACGTCTTTTGTCATTGTTTGAGGGAGAGACCCCTAGTGGCAGAATTTAAAGAAATCTCAAATGAAAAATAGATGTTACAAGGCCGAACAACTCAAAGAGCAACAAGGAAACTTGCCAGTATTTGATCAGATCCACTGAAATCACACACATAGAAGGATCAGCTTGTCAAAAATTGATCGTCTCTGACTCTGATTGTCGTGTATTTTTAGTTAATAGTTCCACGCTTCATGTTGCAGCAAGGGATTTAGGCATTGAGCCTTCATAAAGAACGAACACAATCTGGTTCAGATGGCATCCAGGATTCACAGGGTCTGGGCAACGTGCTGCAGACAAACACTTCTGTGTCTCCAAAATCACTGGTGTCAGGGGGAAACAGGCAGCATCTGATGGAACACTGCCCTGCTTCTCCCTCTCCCCTTCTCCAAGCGCCGGGAGGCACGGGGAGGAAAAAGAAGAAGAAGAACTGAAGAGAAACTGAAAGAGGAGAGGGAGAGGGAGAGGGGAGCGTCAAGGAGGAAAGGGAGAGAGACTCGACAAGATGAATTATGCAAAGCTGTCAGAGGCGGCTATTGTTGGAGGTGCTGGCTGTGTTAAAGGGATCCAGCCCTGATCTTCACCAGCTCCATCTAGCACTCTCACCACTCCCCATGGCTGAGAGCCGTCTGATCTGTGCTCCGGCAAATGGCCAACAACAAGATGAGGTGGGAGGGAGGGTGGCGGCGGTGGTGGGGGGGGGGGTGAGGCCTCTTGGTGACAGGTGGATTGTCTTGGAGGGACACACCGGCAACGACAAGTGCGCTCTTTATTACGGTTATTTACAGAGGTCACCGACAGGGAGATGTGAGCTGACATGTACAGCAGCCCCCGCGGAAGTATAATTACCGAACAAAGGCTTAGTGGAGAGTTGCCATTTCAGCAGTCTGGTCAGCGGTGGCGACTCGGTGTTGCAAAAGGCTTTGTGTGCTGAAGTCAGGAGTGTGTGCCAGCTCACTTTAAGCAAGTGTATTAGGCAATTAAGTTAGTTTTTCTCAGAAGTCTTCATCAGCTCCAAGAAATAGAGCTATGAATAAAGATTATTTTCATTGTGGATTATTTTTAAAAGAATGATCATTAAGTCAAGTACTCCAGTGCTGTACTTTAGTACAACATGAGGTACTTTTACCTGAGTTAAATCATTTCATTTTCTGCTCATACTTAAAAAAAAAATAAAAATAATGTGCTTTTTTTCTCCACTACATTTATTTGAGAACTTTAGTTACTAGTTACTTTGGAGATTCAATTATTCAGTGTTGATAGGCTATAACTTTTGACATGTAACCAATCAGATAGTGTTATGGGCGGGACATTGAGTGAGACCACAGAGAGGTGAGAACAGACAGAGAGGTGCCTGCGTCAGAGCCAAAGCAGAACATTTCATTAAAAAATTATTTTATTTTATTAACAATCAGAAAGAAAAAAAAAAACTGATTCCGATAATCAAAAAAAACTGAATGTTGAATCCGATAATCAGTTTTCGCAAGTAAAAAGTCCCGTAGTTCAACCAGCAGTCCCAAAATCGTTTTTTTAATTCAAAATAATGTAAAAATGAAACCACATTTTTTTTTTTTTTTTTTACAGGTTGAGTTGAAAAAACATGATGTCATGCACTTCCGTGCACCAATCAGGATTCAGCTACGTTTGAATCTGAATGTGTTGAGTCATTGGTTCTTTGGTCCGTATCAATTACATCTGATCTTGCCACACCCACACAGTCCTAATGAAGCAGATGTAGTGAGTTTCTCAGTGTTAAACTCTTACTGAGTATTTCCTAAAAGATTTTATTTAGTCAGAAGACGAAATCACCTTAAGGAATAAAAATGCAATATTTTCAGGTTATATTGCGATACACAGTACATATCTCGATAATTCGAAATCTCCTCAAAAACACATAAATGCTAGGATCGGGCAACAAAATATCACAAAATCACAATAGTTTGGACCAAATACATTGATATTGATATTGTGACAATATAACACAATGAGATTTCTGATAAATAATCATTGTCAAACGAGGAAAAGACAACACGCAATATCACAATATAACTATCCAAAGAAGTTTGGGCTGAGGCGATATATAGTCTCATATCATGATAATGCAATAATAAAAAATAATAAGTATTTGATTTAACAGAAAATTGTTGATGTGGAGTTTCAGGGTCTGTTGGGGAGTAGTTGTTTGTGCATCTGGCTGTTCAGTTGAAGGACTGCAGCTTACTGTTCTTTTCATTGTTCATTTTATTATCGTTTTAAATCAGAAAATGGTTGAAAAAAAAAAATCAGCCAACACAAGTTTCCACAAGGTCAACCTTGTCAAATGTCTTATGTTAGACCAACAATCAGAAACCAGAAGATATTCAATTAATAATTCAATAAAACTGAAATCCTCACACTGAGGAGGCTAGAAGCAGAGAATAAAGGGACTCCTCCTTAATGAATGACTTCAACGCTCACTCAGTTGTTGAGGATTCATTTTCTGTCAATTGACTAATCAATCAACTGTCTAATTGACTCAGCTCTGCCTAGAAAGTAACTGTCCTTGTTGTCCATCCTTGCTTGAAGCATCAATAATATCCTTTCCTCTTTGCGCCTTTGATAGATAACACACTGTATGTCATTTGGTTATTTAATTCATTTGGAAAAAAAACATCTTATTGATTTCAAGACATGTTAAAAATGTTTCTCTCCCCTTTGGTCGTCTCTTCCAAATCCCAAGTTGGAAGCAAGGAACACAGCCGCTCTCGTCTTTGATGAATAAGTGTGTGTCAGACATGAAACAAGTAAATCTCGCCTCGATCCTTGAAACCTCTCCAACTGCCCTGAAGAGCCAATTGACTTGGACACATTTCTTCACAGCATATCATACAGATGGTTTATGGTTTATGCTTCAAAGAAGTACAGAGGTGTAGGACAGTGCCAGGCGTCAGGGGGACAGTGCTCAACTGGCATGGGAGTCGTTGGGACGTGTGCGGTGTTGCGCTGCGTAGATCACGAACTGTCTTTTTCCGTGCCTCGCTGGCTCGCCAGAGGATCTCTGTGTGGCACTAATTTTGCAGTGTCGACTGTTCCACTGAGCGGTCATGGGTGACTGACTGCCCTTATTCAACTGCATGATCAAAGGTAGAAGGGAATGTAGAAGTGAGTGATACCGGGAGGGGAACAAGGAACACAGATCTACTAAAGAATTCATGATTTTTTTTTTTTTTTTTTTTTTTTACCTACCAAAAATTCCTCCTTAAACTTAATCAGACACATCTTCATTTTACTTTGACTTTCCTGCAGTTTTGTCCCCTTTTTAAAGATTGGTGTGCATTAGTGTGTTCTCTCAGTGGGGTAGCTACAGGCTGATTTTGCATAATCAAGGCAAGACAGACTGGCTCTTTTATTCTTCCGTGCTTAAAGTAGTCGGGTTCATACTGTAGTTAAAACCTTTGAAACTTGAAGCCTGCGGAAACACAATAGAATCCCCACAAGAGCCTCTATGACCTTTTGTGCATAATTTAAAGTACTGTGAATGTCTCTCTTGTATCCTCATAGTGTTCCCCATGTGCAGAGTGACTATGTACAAGCAGGACACTTTGATGAGCAGCGGAAAAAAAGATGGCTTCTTCAGGTCCTCGGAGTGGAGCCGAAATGTTTACACAGGGACGAGTCTGGTCACTCAAGGGCTTATATCTGATTAGGACACAAATCTAATTCCTCCTGCAGCTCAGTGGGTAAGACTTGGAGCATTAGCTGTTTTTAAGACGGCGAATCTCTTTACAAGTCCATAAAGAAGAGGAGGTGTCGTAATCAGGGAGGCTTCTGGGCGTGTCTGCTTGCACTCATCCTGTACATTAATCTGCCAATCTGGACGGGTGTGCACAATTTCCTGAAAGTGATGAGATGTGAGTGAGATGTCCTGTAGCATCATAAAACAAGTGTGTGTGTGTGTGTGTGGTGTCGAGAGCTGAGTGTCAGGGTTACAAGAGAGTGTGTCACTGATTGCATCTCAGCCCATCGGGGGGAACAGAATGATATCCAGCAACTCCGTGAGAAGTGGAGGAAAAAATAAGTTGAAGAGGCCGAGAACAGCTCTGAATTTTCATTATCCCTGCATCCTGTACTCCACCCGCGACTGCTTCAGTTTTTTGGGGAAGTCTCCCCGGGGCTGGCGCTTTCCTTGCAGCACGACAGTACGCTATCCCGGCTTCATTGGAAGGTTTTGATGCTTGATGTGAAACGAAGTGGATCTCATTTGGGGAAAAGAAGGAGTCTGATACTCTAGTCTTACAGCTCAGCCAAGAGAGAAATGGAAGTGTGGTGTGTGAGTGTGTGTGTGCGTCAGGAGGCAGTGGAAAATGGCTGGTAATAAACACTTCTGACACACCAGGGCTCCCATCCACATTCCACTCAAGGGTTTTTTGCGGATTAGTCACATTCTCATCCTCCTTGTCCACATTTTTAGAGCTGTGTCTCCACCTGTGAGAGGGGCTTCTTTGAATTTTCTATGAGGTTGAAGATTTTATCTAACGCTCGGCGGCACTGATCCACATTATGTCTTAGTCTAATCGGACGCACATAGTCGGCATAGTCGAGAGGCTGGGATGAAGGCCGGGGTCATAGGGAGTGTGTGACATTGAGTCCTGTTGCTGTCATGGAAGGTAGATCATGAAGTATTACAGGTTTGACAGAAATATGTCATGAGGGTTATTTCTGCTGTTGTACATTTCAGCTGTTGGTGTAATCAGTCACAGTTTATTTTGATTATAAGGCAGTTTAAAGGGTGAGTTCAGTCAAATTCAATAAAATACAGCTCTTTTTAAAAAAAATTACTTCAATGGTGAAAAGTAACTAAGTACATTCACCAAGTACTGTATTTAAGTATAATTCTAAGGGACTATTTGCATTTCGTGTTACTTTATATTTCCTCTTCACAACATATTTATTGTAGCTTTTACTTCACTTCATGTTTATGGTAATTTTAGTTACTCGTTACTCTGAATGTCAAGATTTTACATACAAACTTCCCAACGCTGTAAAAGGTTCTTAAAATTAGCCAATTTTTTTTTGCCAGTTACAAAATAAAACGCTGCTTATACAGTAATGCTTGTAATATTTAAATTTTTTTAAATGTATATTTTTCTGCTCATACTAATACTAATACTTTACATAAATTTTTTTAACACAAGATTTTTACTTGTAGTGCAGTAATTTTACCCTGAAGTATTGAGTAAAAGATTCGGATATTTTTTCTATCACTGGGTTTCAGGGACTATTCTGTTATAAATTAGTTTTGTTAAAACGAATCAACGTAAGGTGAATATTTCTAAACAAAAACACAGTAAACCACTTTGAGAAGCAGTTCTGTAACACTGAGCAACACAAAAGTGTCAATCAGTGCTATTGTATTGGGACAGAGGGGAAAATCTCACGCATCCACAAACATGTCAAAACATGGACGAGTTAAACCAAAATATCTGCACAGCGACAGTAAATACCAATGGAAGATATTTTTTTTTAATATAATTTGGGTGAACGTACCCTTTAATTTTTTTCTTAATTTTCACAAGCTGCTCAACTACAAACATATATATGTATATATGTTACATATAAATGTGTCTTTTAACTAATCAGATGTGATTTTGAGTGAGATTCGACACTGGCATCATTTTTTACTTTTTTTTGCACTTTGTTTGAGTAGAACATGACTGATACTGGATTTTGGGGCTGATACTGATACCAATATTGATATTAAAAAAAAATCTGGTATCAATATATTTGCTGATTTTACAGTTTAACAATAAACTTTATTGTCCAATAATAGATTAAATAATTAGAATTAAACCGAGCATCTTCTTCTGCACTGCGTTCTTTTAAAAAGGTTTTCATAAACGATATGACCAATATGATACCAGTATATCTGAAACAGGCCGATATCAGCTGATGGAATCGGCTAAACGATGTATTGTACCTCTGAAAACAGTGCGTGCTATTGTGGACTAATGTTGTCATGATACTGAAATTTCTAACTTCGATACACTGTCGAAGAGGAGACACAGCGAAACAGCTGGTAACAGTATTGGTATCGTGGAAAATGAATATTTAAATATTCAGTGTCGATATTTATCAATATTCATTATTTTTGACGACACTCTTGTGGACTATCCGAAGCAACGATGACACAATGACATGGAAAAACACATTTTCGTTGTTGTTATGTTATGTTATATCTAAACTGCCTGCCTCTGGTGTCTGGTTGTCACTGGTGGTATCGCTGTCATAATTTTGGCAGACCAACCCTTTAATTTTCTCAGGGTGGTAAACTACAGATATGTTTACACAGTCAGTTTGCAGTCTTCATTTAAATGTGTCCTCTCATTCCTGTCCTGTGTAAAGAATCTGCCACTTGGTTAATATGCGTATCATGGGTCAAAATTATAATTCTGTATGAGTTACAGTTTAAATTAAAAATTAAAGCATGATATGATCGTGTCAAAAAGTCACTGCCCACCGTGATGTGTGACTCATTGATTTATCTGTCATTTAACCGGCATCTGACACTTGGCAAATATTAATTTTTCGACCATCGTCATGGGAAAATTGGAGGGCTCGAGATTTATTCCGACAAATATCCACCACTAGTAGTGGAAAAAAAAAAACTGCTTCTGCTTTTGCCTGATTTGAAAAATATGAGTTTATGAAGGACAACTTTTCAAAAATGAATGGCAGGCGAATTGAACTTGATTGTAAAGGCTAAAGCAGGTGGAACAAAGAGGGGATCTTCTTTTAAAGGAGGGAAGTCATGTATGGTAAGGGTTCACAGGTGAGGGTCTATGGGTGGGGAGGGAGTGGAGGGGGTGGGGCATTGAGGAGGGGATAAGTGTGCTTTTGAAGATGAAGCAGATGGATTAGTGTTATCTGAGCTCTGTCTCTCTTTCTCCAGGTGGAATGGATGGAAGACTTCAAGGACTGAAGAAGTGACCGGCAGAGGTTCAGAAGTGGGGAGGGGAGTCTGAGGGTAAAATCGGGACAAGACCAGAATCACAACCGCAGGAGGAAGAGGAGGGGGAGAAAAGAGAGAATTAATCCAGTAGCGAGCGTCTCAGGAGAGCGTCGGCGGTGAAGGGGAGGGAGTTGGATACCCAGCATGCAGGCAGCATGGAACGGGTGAGGGAGCAGCGGCCTTTCTGCTCGCTGTCCAAGAGCCAGAGAGACCGAGAGAGATACTGCGAGAGAGACAAGGATCGGGAGCGCCGTTACACCGCCTCCTCGGCCGACCAGGAGGAGGGAGCCTGCCGTGTGCCCACTCAGAAATCCTACAGCTCCAGCGAGACGCTCCAGGCCTTTGACCATGACCCTTCACGAATGCTGTTTGGAGGCAGAGTCAAGGAGATGGTCCACAAGGAGAGTGCAGAGTACAGCAGGCCAGGTTAGCAAGAACAAATGTTTACTCGAGTCTCACACTGTAGGCTTTCTCGCTCTTGAATCTCACATGATATGAGCTAAGTGGTGTGCTTATTGAAGCTGCTGTGGATAAGTGGAAGACAATTATATCTCACTGTAAAGCCCACATTATCAATTTAATGACCTTGGCTACAAAATGCATGATCATTAGTTAAAAATGTAGTTATTTTAGGAACTTGTAGTTTTATCTCTGCAATTCTGAAGAGGAGCTTCCAGTTTGTTACACTTATAAATAAGTCCTTGTGTCAACATTCATTTGCTGATGTTCAACAGTGAGAAACGTCATCACTAATTTGTCTA
The DNA here is from genome assembly GCF_965226575.1 of Pagrus pagrus. Classification (NCBI taxonomy): domain Eukaryota; kingdom Metazoa; phylum Chordata; class Actinopteri; order Spariformes; family Sparidae; genus Pagrus; species Pagrus pagrus. The sequence continues at coordinate 33,933,866 of NC_140189.1, read as the reverse complement.
CTTTTAAAGATTTTGTTTTTGTTTGTTTTTTTTTGTGTTGACCACCAACTTCTACCATTTTGCTTTTCCAGCTTCCTTTAATCTGTGCAAGTTTGACAAGTAATAACTGCAGGATGACGGGATGCTGGACGGTTGTAAACAGAATTAAAAACACAGTTTGCACAGTTTTATTTTCTCCAAACTTTCAGACAAATCTCACACTAAATGTGCTGCAGTCGACCACTCTGACCTCATGAAATGTTCCTGCTCTGCTGGACTATGTTAAGATAATAAGGAAAAAAAAAAAACACTCCGTAAATAACCCTCTTCTTTAATTGGCTGTTAGAAAACTGCTCTGATTTCTGTAATTAAAAAGTTTGAGCAGTTTATTGTATTTTATGGCACTCCTAGGGCTCATAAAATTGCAATTAGAAAGTCTATCCATTACTCCCTTACATTTTCGTGGTGCTAATTGGTGCCCATTTTAGAATTAATGGGATTATGATGAAGTTGTGGGAAGAATGCTTTCTTTTCCTTATTTCTTTTTAAAAATCGGGCATTTAATGTTAACGACTGTTCCTTACATCATTACAGTAAATGTCAGATTTTATATTTTTCATCTGATGGTGGAGAAAGAACATATTTTGTGTAGAGAGTATGTGTAGATGCTGCATCTGCTGTGTGTGTGTGTGTGTGTGTGTGTGTGTGTGTGTGTGTGTGTGTGTGATTGTAATGTTAAGAAAACTATAGCTGCTTAGCATTTTAACTTTTTAAAATATTTTCATTTTCAGACAAACTTCCTTGCTTACTTTTTTCTGCACCAAGACAAAATATGTTTGATATAAAGGAAATGTAAGAAAAAAAAAACATGCACTTACTTTGTGACTTCTTATTTGACATGAACATTTTTTTTAAATCCACAGATCATCAAGAACATATTTTACATTGTGTAGCATTTATTTTTTTATACGCTAACACAGTCTTGATGCATGTGACCTTGAAAAGTTGAAAACACCTCATGATGAGTAACACTGCAGTGCCAATGATTCGCTCACAGAAGTGAATACATGGTAAATATTTAAGCTTTCTACCTGAAGCCATTTACATCTAAAATACATTTAAATGGCTTGGATCGATCACATGAATAATCATTTTTAGATGTCCTATTGACCAGATGCCAAATAATATTACATATGGATGACTAGATAAAGGGTTTAAATAAAGGATATGCAGTGGGTGATACATTAAGAATATATTCTTGTTAGTTCTGGGGCTTCCTAATGAGGTCGACATGAGTTATTTTTTGTTTTTTTTGGCAGTATTCCTGCGTCTCTTTAAAAAATATATATTTATTTATTTAGCTTACATGCCGCAGTGTCTCTGAAGGCATGGCAGGGTATTTTTTTTCCATTTGAAGTGAACACAAGAGCCTCAAGTAATTCCAAATGAAAGGACAATGAATTTATGGTAATGATTTATTTTTGAAAAAAGCCAGTGTCTGAAACAGTCTCTCAAAACAATAAATAATAAATGGGGGATAGCATTTTTGTTAAATTTTTTATATGTGATGATGAACACAAGAAGCTTGTTTTTTCTTTGAGAGGTGTTTTGTTTTGGGGGTTAAATGTCTGGTGAAAGTAGGTCAACCGAAAAATCTCAGTCTTATACAATATCTGGCGTGAGCTCGACGTGATTTAAGTGATAAGTTGATGAGTGTGAAGCAGATCGGGGAGACGTTGTTCACCAGTCACCCCTCCCCTTCCACCCTGCTCTTAGGTTAAGTGTTTTTTTAAGTAGCCCTGCTCTTGGCCATTAACCCGCGTTGTTGCTTGGTTTGTTAACTTTACAACTCCTGTCATTCACAGGACAGACATTTTCACTGAGGCAACTCGGGATATGTGAGCCACCGCCTCGCAGGGGCTTGGCCCTCTGCCCTGAGACGGGCCTCTCCCACCCTCTCAGCAGCTACTCCAGAGGACCGGTCGCCACAGAAAACCATGAACCTGTATCACCGGAACGTACCATGACTCTTTGGGGAACGGGGGCAAAGTCTGGGCAGAATTCATGCCTCTCAAGCCGCTCTAACTCGGCGCTCACGCTCACTGACACGGAAATGGACAATAAATCGGACACTGAGATGGGTGAGTAGGGCACACTTTCCATTCTTTTATCTTCTAAAATGCGTATTTGTTTGAGGCTCGTGCTCTCATCGCCTTTCAAAGGGGAGAAATCACTATGTAGACAAAGCAGCGGTCGGAAGGTTGGATTATGGTTGGTTGGTGCTGGAGACGAGAACCTGATTGGTGGAAGGAAGTGGAGTCGCGATTGGTGGGGCTGGTATCTGGAGAGGCGTTTGCAGCTGCCTTTCTGCGGATCAAAGGCGTGATTCCTCGCTGCATGCGGAAAAGAATTTGGCCTTCCGATTGAGCAGTTGCGAGTCACCTGGTCCTTCTCTGCAGGAAGCAGAGGAGTTTGATAAAGTTTCCCCATGGGCTGGCGTATAATCAAAGATAGCTTTGTGTGCCTCAGTCTGAGATTTTGCTTAGAAATTCTGCAGTGGATGACTGGGCATGCACAATGACTGATTAAATGGGTACAATGGTTTGAAGTGCAAATTTGTTCATGCTGGAAACCTGAGACGGAGAATTGAGGTTCTCTGTTTGAAAAGGGCAAATCTTTGCTGCGTCAAACGGAAGCAGTGCATCTTAGTTGCATGTATTGTTGTTCCATTTGCAGTGTTTTAAACATTTTTGTCAGATAATCTTGTTTGTTTTGTCGCGATTTCTTCCTGAAAGGTTAGCTTGCAGTTTGGAAAATGCTTTTTTATCTCTTGTAATACACTCGGCGCGCAAGCAAGCGGCGGTGGGTTTCAGCAGTCTTTCTTCTTTCAGCTGATTTTTTTAAATTTTTTTACTCAAATGCAAATGCTAATATTTTGCCCTCCATAGCAGAATTTATCCTCTCAGCTTCATATGTTTAAGTGTAAATCTTGAAAATTTCTTCCATGATGTTGAGTGCTCCTGACACTGCACATCATTCATCATCATCATAGTGTGTGAGCCATCGCCATTACAACACATTCAACGTAAAGCTCTAATTATTTTAAGAAACCGATGATCTCGAAGAGTGGCAGGCAGTTAAAATAATTAGGTTTGATTACACTTTCCTGGCAAGAACATTAAAGAGAGGGTAAAGAAGGGAAAGTGTCTTGTGTTCTCATGCTATCAATTTTTATTCTGAAAACATTGGCTACAGTCTGACATTTGAGACAAGTCATTTTCTTAATGGCAGTATTCATCATAGTGAGCTCGTCTCCAGGGGGGGGGTTGGTTTGGGGGGGAGCTGAGTAACTCTTTTACCTTTTCAAAATGCCATCAGAATTCAAACCCATGTATTTGTTCCAGTGTCTGGCCTTTGCTTTGGCCCAACACACTGTATACATTTATGAGTCACTAAAAGCAGCAGCCTAACCACAGAGGTGCCGGTAAACATAACCCTCGCCTCCTTAGCGCTCGACTCCAGTCATATTTGTTGCTGTACGTGCCGAACACAAAACCATATCAGCAGCCACCGCTCCATTCTCCAAGACAAGACCGAGTCTGGCTTCAATAGGTTCTCTATTGAGCTTCGATTGCACCTGCCCTCCAGCGCTTCGACTGCATGAGCACACACTCATATATACACACACCACCCTGCTCCCCTTTAGCTTACCTCCTCTGGAGTTTCTTTTGGAAACGTCTCAAGAAGCTGCTGCTGATTGGCTCTTGTTAGTACAGTGTCCCACTGAGACCCTATCTTACTCACTATTGTCTCAATTAGTTTCATTGCGGGGTAAATAAACAATACCTGCTAGATCTTGATCCCAGGTGCCGTGTCTTTTAGCGCTACAAAATGCAAAAACACCAAATAGCAAATGTATTAAAGTGTATGTAAGCTCTTTTCTGTTCTTTTCATTTTAATATGCTGCAACCGTTCAGTGGGAAGAACAATGCGAGTCGTGGCGTAATTTAAAATTCCAACCCTTTTTTGTTAAACTATTTTTGGAGTGCTTTTTCATCAGCTAGATTTTGAGCCGGAGCAAAAGAAAAACCTTGCCGCTGTTCCACCTCTATAGATCTTGGTCTTTTTTTTTTTCCTTTTTTTGTTAGGAGGCATTGCACTTTTGACTTTCACTATTTAATGAAGCAGCTAAGAGAAATGACCCATCCAAAGGTTTCCATCAACTGAATATGCATGCAGAAGCTCCGACAAGGGGCCGTTCAGCCCCACTTATTCATAAATGAACTCAATATTTCATTCTAATTTGCTCTGTTCTACAGAGTGTTCGACACAGACAAGTACCAAAGCCTCAGCACATTCACAAAGCGCGGCATCTGCAAATGTTAACCTCCGTGAGCCAAGAAAAAAGAGGTCTACCTTTTGAAAGATCAAACCAGAGTGGTCATCTTGTCCATCTGCAGCTTTAAATGATCCACTGAGCGCAGCTACAGAGAGGGAATAAGAGAAGGTTGTCCTCTGAAGTGAAGCATTTGCATTTAAGCACAAATTAGGTTAACTGAAGTATATTTATCTGGAATAGAGACGATCCAGGCAGTGAAGCAGCTGTCAGTTTACTTTTGGTGCAGTCAGTTATTTTTAGGATCAAATGTACATTTTTTCTTCTCTTACATACCATAAAAATAATTATATAATAAAATAAAATAATTTTAAAAGCCAAGCCCAAGTGACCCATAACACAACACAACACAACACAACACAACACAACACAACACAACACAACATAACATCAGCTGAGCTTGACTCCATACTCCAAACATATCTTTTTGTTTAAATATATTCTTATACACGTACAGTATATACTGTACATGCTTACGTGTATAAGAATATAGCCTGATATATTGATATTGACATCTGAATTGTTTTACTTGCAATAACTGTATATTTATCAGCCAGAGGCGTCACTTTGTGTTGAAAAGTGGTGCGGACATTAGAGCTCAGATGAAAAAAATACAAAATAAATAGATTTTCTTCAACATATGTGATTTAAGGCAATCTAATGAGGAAATCCTACGAGGTCAGAGTAGATAATTACAAGGGAAAATAACTGCATATCAAAATTAATTTAATCTCTTTAGTTAGTTAACATTTCTTGTTGCAAACTATTGTTAAGGGCATTTTTATCTAATTATGCTTTTAAAAAAGTGATGTGGACCAAATTGGTCATCTCGAAAAAAAGGTGGGGACATGCACCCAGTGTCTCCAGCGTCCCCAGTGTCTCCAGTGTCTCCAGTGTCCCCAGTGTCCCCAGTGTGAATGACACCAATGTCAACGGCCCCGAAAATCTAGTATAAGTCACGCTCGATCCTTCATAATGGATTATTTATGACACAACATAAAGTTGTTGGATTTTTTCAATGGAAAACTGCGGTGAAATGTAACTAAGTACATTTACTCGAGTACATGAGCATTTCCATTTTACAGTACATTTTACTCCACCGCATTTATTTGGCTACTTTTTTTAGTTTAGATTAACTTTAGTATTACAAAATATAATTAACAAATAAATCATGATGTAATATTGTAGATTATAGGTTTAGATTTAACTTTATTGATCCCTGATGGGAAATTCACAAGCTACCCTGCAGATGAACTATATAAAGAAGTCAAACCACCTTCACCAGCTTCGGAGTTAAACACAACATCTGATGTATGTTTGCCATTCTGCACAATGAGTACTTTTACCTCTGGTACTTGAAGTATTTTAATTTTACTGCTTTCGTAAATTTGCTTCCGTAACATCTTTTTTTTTGCTTGTTCCAAACTATTTCTACTTCTGTTGTCACGATACTGATATTTCTTACTTTCGATACAAAGCCTTCAGAAATATCGATATTTGATACCGTGGGGGAAAAAAAAACGACACGATATTGAGATTTTAGATTTTCATTAAAAGATAAATGTAACGAGGCTTGTGTTTATGTGTCAAACACAACAGCATCTACGTTCATTTACTTCTGGAGGAGGCGGGGCTGTGAAGGCACTGCAGCAGTGTGTGTGTGTGTGTGTGTGTGTGTGTGTGTGTGTGTGTGTGTGTGTGTGTGTCAACTCTTGGATGGAGAGGAGAGTGAAAAATCACAGCTGGTACTGATGCATCAATGCTGTGAATAATGGGTACTGAAACCTGTACAAAGACTCAGAATTGATATGTATTGTTCTATCGATATTTTTGACAGCGCTAATTTCCTCGCTGTGATATTGCTACTTTTTACTTCAGCACAATATCTGAGCACTTCTTCTACCTCTGCTGGAAAGAGGAAACTAAAAAATCTGTTAAGCAGCTTTCATTGATTTTACGCTTAGCATAATCCCCTGCCACCGACAGAATCACTTGAAAACAAAATCAATTGATTAAAGCATCCACTTTATTGTCTTTCTAGTTGTAAGAATGGCCATGTGATCCCAAGCAGTTCTTTCATATCTCAATAGATGACACCAGTGTGTTCACATGTATAGTATTGCTACATGAGCAGTGTATACCACCGCTTGCTTTTATCAGAGAAACAAAACCGAGCTGTCTTTTCTCTGCGCCTTCAATAACTATGTATTTATTTACTGATATTTATCCTTTTTCAAAGCACATGCAGCACATAAAGCCTCTGATTTCTCATGTGGAAAATTCACTTGCATTCTTCTTTTTCCATTTTCTAAAAATATTATGCATATCAGTTATTTATCATTTTACTTTTTAATATATCCTTGCTTACAGTGATGTTCCTGTAAAACAGATAAAATATATATGCTCTTTTCCCTCACACAGAAATTATTTAATACCATTGTTTCCATACACCTGACAGATAACTGATGACTCTCCGTACAACACCAGCACACCTGAGCATGCATGTACGCATATACCTACACAAAACATACATATGATCACTTACTGTCTCATGTTACATTAGCGCTGTGACGTGTTGGAGACTTGTCTGCAGGGAGTGTTACTCTGCTGTAAGTGGCACCCTGATTAAAAAGAAATGTTTGCACTCAGCAGTTGATGTGAGACAAAATGGAGCTTTAAGCAGTTTAAGTTTTGTTATTGAAGTTTGTCTCTGTCATGATTTTTGAAGCGCTGAAGATTAGGAGAGGGGAAAAAAGTTGTTGAACCAAAGCCCCGGTCCCACTGCGACGTTATGATATCGTAGCTTTGTGTAATTAATGAATTAGGTCTGCATTACGTGAAATGAAAATGTATCGGGAGCAATAAAATCACTGGAGCCGAGGTTAAATAGTTTTTTTTAACCGTATCTAACCTTTATAATACAGAAAAATTCAGTGGAGATTTCAATGTCTTTAAAATGTATTGTTATTGACAGAGGGAGGAGAGGAGGGCACCTGAGAGCAAGGGCTTTTCAAACACTTTCTGAAGATGACCTCAGTCTTCACTAAAGCATTATTTTTGCTGGAAATTTTTAGAATAAAAAATAATACGAACAGTGGACGTTCATAGGTTCATATGTGGGTCACCAGTCGTCCCTGAGGTTTTCAGTCCGGCGGAGGCAAACAGTTTTCAGTGGAATGTGTGGAATTTGTTTAAAAACTTGGGAACAGATAATGGGACTCAGCGTGTATCCTTGCTCTGCTTATTGAATTGGAATTTTTCACAAACTCTGTTAAAGATGGAATGTGATTTTGGCTGATTTAAAATGAAGAATTAAAACCTTCAAGTTTCAGTTCTCATCTTACCCGGTGCTGTGCTGCCGGTTCTGCCAGCAGACATTTGAAATGAGGAAAATGTCGTCACTTTAAAAAGTGAACACCGTAGGGTCGAGGCTTTCCACTGGGGTCACCATCCTGCAGTACGCAGGCCGCTATAGCGCTTCACTGTGATGTATTTTTAATGTTTTAATAATAAATTATTAGTGGTTGGGCTCAAGTGTTGTTGTGATATATATATATATTCATATACTCGCTTGTTCGGCAAAAGTATAGCTCCTCTGTAAATGTGAACACAGCCACGGAGAAAGGTGTTTTTTTTCTTTTCCTGCCCTAATGTTGACTGCACAGGCTTTAGAATCAATATTATACCCCTCATAAAACATGAATGACTGCACGAAACAGAAACATAGCATGGCCCAGTTGAGTTGTATTCCTAATAGGGTGTGAAAAAGCTTGCACTGACTTGTTAGGTACTGCAGCTACAGCACTGCAGTACCTCGTGACAGCTCTCCCTGCTGCTGTAGCATCGCACGGGGGGTTTATCGTTCGGTGGAGGGCCTTGACGTCTGCTGACCCCTGTTTAGGAGAAAGGGGCTTCCACTGCAATGCCTGTCATCCTTTGTTAAAGAAGCACCACTTGCTCTGGCCTGCACCTTCTGTCCAAAGTAATTTCTGAAGAAAAAATTGTGTCCCTTTGATGTTTTCATGGAGGATGGCTGCTGCGGGTGCACCCGTCCGTGGTGTGTCTTTAGTGGCACGCTCATGTCCGGGACTGTTTACGAGGGGATGTGTCAGAAAATAATTTCAATTTGTCGGAGTCGCAGGTCTTCATCGCAGTCGTACCCATTTTACAGTTGAGTATAGCTCACAGATTCATTGTGTGAACAGTGCCAGTAAAAGGTTAATTAAATCAGTAGAGGAGTCACAGCAAAGTGTGCTGTAGCACAGCAAGCACCAAAGGCTTTTTGGGTGGGAGTATGAAAGCGTATCAGACACCCTCTAACATGCCTCTCTGTGTGCATGTATTCATGTTCCCTCACTCTGCGCCTCTTCCTCTTTCACGTGTACACACACACACACACAAGCGTGCGCACACACACGAGCATATCTCACTTTGTTTCTCACACTTTATCACTCTAAGATTAGAAAAATCATGCAAAAGTGCATCCACACACACATGCACGCGCGACGTCACGCTGACGAAGGTGACACGCCATCTGTCAAAACCCTGTCTCAGATCTGCGCCTTGTATTGTGACAGTGGAAGCTGCCTATTGATCGTCGCAGGCAGAAATCCTCCCTCGCCACTTTCATAATTCAATATGGCACAAGCCGACCACAAAAAGAATAAATAACATCACAGAGGTTGTTTTTTTTTGGTCAAAAGGGCTGGCCATCTGTGACGTTTTTTGAAGATCACTCCAAAACTGGCAGAGAAAAGAGTTTCATCATTTGTTAATAGGAGCTGGGAAGGTGTCTGAGCTTCATCTCGTGCTTCGTCAAAAGAGGAGGCGAGCTTTGATTGCCATCATTTATTGTCATCACTTCCCTGCTTGCTGGTGCTGTCACCGGTTAAGTGCTCATATTGTTAGTGCTCGGGGTGACAGGGGATGTGGGACGCGGCGGTGACGTGCCGAGGTGTCGTCGCAGGTGTTGTGCTCATCAGTGTTGTGAAAAGATCTGTGGTTTCTATTTTTGAAAAGCCTGAAGGAGGTCGCTGCAGCAGTGTGTCTGTGCAGAGCAAAGGTCGACGACACGTGAGCCTTCAGGCGTAGCAAATGACAACTGACCGCCAATATCGGAATTTGGATTCATCCCTTTGAACACCGTGATGCATTGCATGTGTGAGATTTTTTATATATCTGTGCAGAAACATATCTTGTGAACACATTATCACAACAGCAACACATGGTGAAAAGTTTCCACTCACACCAAAGCGACCCCCTGCAGAGTGGATGATCTGATTAGACTTTGGAGTGTCGAGCTGTATAAATTTGCATTTTAATAGGAGAAAACAGATTTTCTTGAAACTACTATATCCCTTTAATACTTTAAGGAGTTCATATAATATCAATTGCATCATTGCTCATTAATGCATTAACTATCTTAAAAAACCATATCCTAAATGTGTCATGATGATTTTGGCTCAATGTGAGGTCATTTTTTACAGTTTCTTTCAAATGCCAGATTTGGATGATGTGCGACATCAACATTACGGACAAATATATAAAATATATATTTCATTTTAAAGGGGCACTATGTAGCTTTGGAGAAGTATTTGAATATTTACAATATTAATGAGGTAATGATACAAACTCAGAAATATTTATTTTTCCATAACTGAATAAACAAGCTGTTCTCAGAGGAACCTAACATCCCCAGAACACTGTTTGAAACTAGAGAGGTGGCAGGGTCCGCCACATATAAACAGGTCAGTTTGTTTATTCAGTCACAAAAATGAAGAGAGTTTGTTTATCCAGCTTGTTGAGGCATAACATATCAAATGACATTCTCAAAACTACATATTGCACCTTTAAGTCTCTAAATAGGGATGCTAGTTTTGCTACAAAAAAATATGATTTGCTGTTAATCAGTCAATTATTTCTTCAATTAATTGATGAATCATTTAGTCGATAAGCATCAGAAAATTGTGAAAAATGTCAACCACGACATCTTAGATCTGAAGGTCACGTCTTCAAACGTCTTGTTCTGTCTTAACAGTCTTTTGTCCTTTTTGTTTCGTAAATGACTGAAACAATTAATTCATTATTAAAATAGTTACTGATTAATCAACTTTATATTTTCAGCTTTAGTCTTGAGATTGACAACGTTCCATTTCGTGTCATAATTTACCAATAAAGCCTTCAGGTGGAGCGCTCGTGTGTAAATGAGTATTTATCCTTGCAAACCTGATGTAGATGTAGCTGCAGTGTAAAAAGCTGTTAACGCTGTTCAACATCTATTTTCTGTCGCCTTATCATTGGGCATCAACATTCGCCCTTTCCAACTCAAGTGTCGCCCATTTTTGCGTCTTCGAGCGTGTACTGACAACGCCGCACTCGGATCGGTCTAATCACTCGCCGGTGCCAGACTGCAGGACATGTTATTACGATTAGGAATTACACTGCAGTTGTCAATTACGAGGGCCACTATTTACCGTCCTCAAGAGAAAACGGCTCATTTCATTTCATCACACAGCCTAATTGAGTGATTGTATTACCATGCTGTACGGAAATAGTCAGGAAGCCACTTTATACTCTATGAATATCAATGGAAGAAACAGGGATTAGCATGTTGGTCCAATTGTGATGTTCATAATTACATGTATGACTGGTATCCCCCAGCTACCATCAGTGTTTCTCTAAAGCCCGACATTCACTTTAAGTCTCCTGAGATGTGCATGTAAAATACACGAGACGTACAGGAAAAGACGTATTTGTTACACTGATAAGTGCACTTATTGCAGGTGAATTAAAACCAGTGTTGAATTTAAAGTATTAAGTCTATATGCTTTTTAAAGGACAGGCTGAAGTTGAGAAGTCAGGATATACTGTAGAATCAAGGTCTTTTCTTTTCGTTTAATATCGACTAAAATAGATTTCCTCTGTCTCTCCGGTGCGCCGCTGGGTGTTCAGACGTGGTCCCAGGACGAGCACCAACCCACCGATCTATTTAGATTCATGTCTTCTTCCTTTTACGATATCCTTTTTCTCCCCTATCATGGGACACAGGAATATTTGTTATATCTATTGTCATGGGGCTGTGGCTTTGACCTTTTTGCGCTCCTCAGTTCTTGATGTTGGCAATCAAAAAAGTTGGAAGTCGAGGTGATTCTTTTGTCACTGTCTCATCTGAATGTAGAAAACGTCTCTGCTTTACCTGTTGTGTAGTACTTGTGGGGTCATCTCATGTCACGCTCGCTTGGTTGTCCTCTTAATACTTGGTTTGTAAAACATCTTTTGTCCATATAAGCTCCAACATGTCCTTGAGCATCAAAGAAAGCTGTGAATCAAGTTTCCGGTAAGGTTAACGTACAACTAAACATTTAAAACTCGTAATTATAGATCTAGGTGCTGTATCGATTTGTATAGATTTACCATGACCCGGATGACTGAGAACCGTCATCACCAATTATATTGTAGAGCAGGTTTTCTGTGCTAGAAGCAGCATCAGTGTTCACGAGAGCGTATTCATCGTAAAAACCAAAGCAAGACTGCACTCGCATGAACTCGACACTTTTAAATAGTCTAATTGAGTGACCAAGTAAAATGATGAAAATATGTGCAAAAATGTATTTTGTTAATTGTGTTGGGCTGCTCTAATTTCCTTTCTGACACACGCAATTAAAAGCACATTTTAACTGCAAATTATACCACTGGATCTTTTCATTGGCAGTGGAAATGTGTCGGAGTCTTTTATACACATGAATAAATGTTTCATTAAAAGGCCTCGACTTCAGACGGAATTTCAGGGAGTTTTCGTCATGTGAGCGTTTCATCTGGCGCGAACAATGCTACAAATCAAAGGGTTTCAATCTCAGTTTACTCCGGCTGCATCAAATAGTCTCTAATATTCGCCTGATTTAATAAGGTGAAAGTTTTTTGAAGGAGACTAGCGCACAGCATGAAACCAGCAGGGTGTCCTTTCACCGTGCGCAAAAAAAATAAAAGTTTTGAATATGAAATATCACGGACATAATTTTCAGCAGGGATGTGGAGGCATGTCCCGCTCATGTTGTCATCAATGTTGATGTGCTCATCTGAGTCGCCTTAAAGTGTTAGCAAGCAGTCACAGTGGTGAGCCGAGCGAGGAGCACTGACTTCTTTTGAAACCTTTTTCTTTGCCCCGAGTCTTGCCTCTCAGGCTGTATGTAGGTGTGCCCTTCCCTATTGCTGGAGGCTTGTAGGGTTGAGACTTAATCTGATGTCAGATAATATAAAACTTAATTTTCTTCGGAGCATTTCCTTATTCGTTTTTAAAGAAACACAAACAGCCGGCAGTGTGAGGTAAAACTATGTACCTGTATATTTAGGAATGTACTTTAATTTGTTATAGTTGTCGTTATATTTCCTTTATTTGTCGACTTATTAATTCATTAATTTTATTCCATGTACTAGTCAACCTTGTAAATTAATAACAACAACACCTATACGCAAATGTGATATATGTTCATATATGTACAAACTACCAAGAAAATTAGAAATTGGAACAATTTATTATTTATTTCAACGTATACGTCCAGCTCAAACAAATATGTATGCAAAAAAATAGTTATACATACATAACATATATGTTTAAATGCATAATATACTATATAATACAACCGTGTGAATGATTTAACTGATGGTGTGAAAAATGTCTTTTACCACAACAGTTACCATAATCTACATTAACACACTAATAACTGCATAACAGGTAACATGTACGGCTGCTGCATTTTTATAATACCATATGTAAATATACAAATTTTACAATGGGTATTTCATATATGTTATAAACCTATATCTCCATGTATCCAAGGATGTATGTATGTAAAATTCATGTATTACCTTATAGGTAATGTATATGGCAGCATCACTCTGGATAAAGGGGCATATATTTCCTTGTACAGTTAAAAAATATATACATGTGTATTTGTAAGTTGTTAATTTACTTCATTAATTAACTTTATTCCATGTTCTGCTCACCTCTGTAGATCAATAACAACATCACTTTATAGCACCATTTAAAAAACGTGCACTTCACATTTTACAGTGTAAAATTCGCAGGCTTGTCTTGACGGTGTGTCCACTGAAGTAGCTGCACATTTTGCCAAGTGAAGCTGTGTATTGATCAGAATTTTTATGTCATTGTAAAGACATTACAGACATCAGAGCCATGCAGATAAATCCACAATTAAGAGTGGCATAAAAACGGCTATAAAATTGTGTCTAGACGACCTCATTGGCAACATGGGACATTTTCGGCTGAAGCATATTTGAGACTTTTACTTGAACCAATATTTCGAGATTTATTCTTCATATTTTATTTAACGAGTCTTGCTAGGCTAATATAAAGGAACTGACAGAGAACCAGAGCAAATGCAGTAAGTAGGCTGCTGATGAGACGTCCTGTTGGCTCATCTGGGAGACAAGGGCAGGGAGGCGGGGCCAGCTAAAACCCTGTAGGATCCCTTCACGCTCACGGCTTTCTCAACACGTCATCCTCGTTTCTGTCACTCTTTAGTTAAGGGCGCTGCACTATGAGAGAAACGGCCTAAAATAATCTCACTCATTGATGTTTTGCATGAAATCTTGGCACTTGAATAACAGCATCCAGTCACCTTGTAAGCTGTTCAGGTGATGGGATTTTAAATATGTAAGCCATTTCCCTGAAAAAAAAAAAGAAAAATAAATCTAAGTTTGTTATCCAGGCTTAAAATAGTTTATATGACAGAATGAAATAGATCAGTATTCCCTACGTTGGACTTTTCTTCAGGCCATTTTTGCTTCCCAGCAGGGGGAAGAAAGGCTCTCTGCTAGAGGACACTCTTATAGCTCTGTAGAGGGACTTCAAGGGCTGATTGGAAAGAGGCTGATGCTACAAGGAAATCTAGAGGAACATAGACACACTCCAACACTTACACACACTTCCTTTCCTGAAGGGAGAAAGGTCAGTATCCAGAGGAGGAAATGGTGAGCCATTGTTATGATTGATCACACGGCAAGGTCCAGGGAGGACGCAGTGTCACTTTCATTGTCAAACTCATTATACCACAGAAGAAGATTCCCCTCCCCTGCTCTCATGTCCTTTCTCCTCAGCAGTCATGTGAGGAGACCCCTTCGCTGCATGCGGAGATGAGTTGGGCATGTCGAAGTGGAAAGCCAAGTGAAATATGCTGAACACACACAATGTTTTCAGTTGCTACACTATATGCTTATAGTGGGAAAACGCATAATTCTGCAACGAGAAAAAAAAAAAAAGCAGCTGAAAGTAAGGGAGAAGAGAAAGCATTTTAGATGAGCGGTGCAGCAGTTTTCACTTGGAACATTAGCAATTTAACAATCAACGCATACAGTCGACAACGAGGAGAACGGCCAAATCAATTAAAATATAACAAAATTGATGCCTTGTAGCCAAAGGCAGCTTGCAAGAGGTTTGGAAGGATATTCTGGTCCTGATTAAAAATGAATGGTATCAGAATACATAAAGCTTTCTGGCCAAGTGCCCAGAGCAAAGCATCCTGAAACTGTGGTCACTTCAGAGGCAGGGGGAAAGGCATTAGGTATCCGGGCTATGAGGGCATGCTCAAGTAACAGACTGTTCTCGGTTCAATTCATCTAATCACCAATGCAAACCTAAGCACTTTGCAGATATAGATTTGAGGCCAACGATTGATATTGTATACCATGTAAACTGATTCATGCTCAAAGAAAGGAAACATATTCTCCTGTAAAAGGCTCTCTTCTGCGGATCCTGCCTCGACCTATCAGAGCCCGGGCCTTTTATCTCGGTTGAACATGACCCAACACTAACAAACAGAACATGAAACAGAATCCTTAATTTAGTCGACAAAATCTTATTTTCCCTCAAAATGCACTTCTCGATATTACAACCTGTGCCCTGGAATAGCCATGATCGTGGTTTGCATAATAAAATTACATATGAATCAGTATAGAGCGTACATGTCTTTTTTCTCTGCTCATCTTGCTTTACATTAGCCCCTTGTGATTTGAGAACACCTGATTGGATTAGGGCTGATTTAGCTGCCCAACTGTAATGTAAATATTTTTAGGTAAAATAAAACCCACTTTATTCACAAATCACATTATGCATGTTTTTTTTTTTTTAACCGTGTTTGTTCCTGTTAAAGTACAAAGTGTTGCAGTTGTTGGGGGTTTGTTCCTCCTCAGAACAAAGATGAAGACAAAAACAAACAAAATACTGATCCTTGCCACTAAGCTCATTATTCAGGGTCATATGAAGCGATGAGTAATTCAATCCCAACTTCTAGACACTTCTTGTTTGGATTATTTTGCCTCGGTGCTATTGATCCTGCCTAAAGGCTTCCAACAGAGGTGAGAGCTGTCTCTGCCAAGAGTAGAGGTCACTCAGATAAATTGGCCAGGTTGGCTTTTAGCAGCTCCAGGGTCAAAGCCCATTCATCTTATTAGGCCGATGTATCCTTTTAGAGGCCTCAGCAGTAGGATTAGACAATAGAGCAGCACCAGGGCATTAGATGACAGACCATTTGGCAAATAGGTTAGAGCAGTTTCCACCTATTGTCTTTTTCAACATCGCCCAATGGAGCTGTCTGCACAGTTTTGCATGGCAGCTCTAAAGGTTGGAGGAGTTTAGAAAGAGAGATTCACTGGAGATGGGAACAGGCTGGGTGATTTTCTGAAGGATGCTTTTACAAAGTGAATACAGCAAAACAACATTGTGACTCACAAACATCCTGACTGTAGTCCAAGACGGTATGCTGGAGTGTTTCCAGTCTCCAAGATGTTTTTCCACCTGTGAGTTCAGATTATTACCAAGAAATTGTTTGTTTTTTTCAGGTTAGCTTTGCTTTTCTCTGCTTTAAGCTTCATCTTTAAATTTTAACTTTATTGTCTCCTCGGGGAAATCTGTGTCGCAGTAAAACAGACCTGAACATCAAAGACAATAAATAAAAACAAAACATATTACGAAATAGACAAAAACAAACGCCTCCCACATAAGCTCAAATAAAACGGTGCAAATCACTGAGAGGTGAGGTTTTATGCTATGCTGTCATCATTAACCACCAGTACTGCACAGGAAACTGATCTCTACTTAAAAGCACCGAGCAACCAGAACTCTTTAGTAAACTTGTTTGTATTACATCAACAAACTTTGGACTTGCCAGTTTTAGTGACATCAAATAATATCTACATGAAAAGCCAATATCAGCTCATAAAACCGGTTGCTTGATACATCGGTCGGGCTCAAGCTTTTAGGGGTGTAGTTGCAGATCGCAAACAACTGAATAGCCCTCGCCTCACTCTCCCTGACAGTGGCAGCTTAAAACACAAAAAACCCAACACAGATCTCCAGAGCGTGTTTGGTTTGTCCATCCCGGGCTCCTGTAGATACATACTGGTGCAACATTGTGGACGACATGGAAGACGACGGCTCCCTCTGTAGATATACAGATCTCATTCAAAGGTAATGAAAACATAATGATTCTTCTTTAAGATGATTACACACTAATGAAAACAATTATGTTTTAATTAGAATTCATAATCATGAATACTCTATTCCAGCTGATAGATCCAATTAATTTTCTACACACTGGACCTTTTATATTAATCATGAATTAATCCAATGCTTATTGTTGATTAAGAAATTCATTATAGAATATAAAGTGTCAGAACGTAGCATCAAAATTTCACAAAATCCAAGGTGACATCTTCATATCTCTTGTTTCGATGTCCAAACCAAAAGATATTCAGTTTACTATCATAAATGACTAAAACACAACAAACATCTACGTTTGAGAAGCTACAACCTGTCATTTTTGCTTGTTTTTGTCATAATAGCAAATAATTCTCTTTACAAAGTTTATTATCTTGTCAACAAACTTCTGAGTCTTGATCCAGACAAGCTGGACTCTGATCTGATGCCTCGCTCCAATCTTTGGTATCAAGTGATCACACAGGACAGCTGGGCAAACATGAGCTTCCTGCCTACAGTTTGCTTATGTCATGTTACATGATTTCTGGGTGCTGGATCTCACATTTGCTGCCATTTGGAGCTGCCAGCGAGCAAAGTTGCCCAGTACAGATTTAAGACAAGTCAAACAGGGACTGGGAGCCGGTGTCACTTGTTGCTTAACTGCTTTAACTTAATTTCAGCAATGGAAGAAAGGAAAGTACCGTGAAATATGGGTGACGACGGGAATAAAGAGGATATATGACTCTGCATTTGTGTGTCGTTTCTGCTCGATTTAAAACAAACTAAGTGATTAGACGCATTGTGGCACAAGTTGTCAAATAGACATATTGACACTGCATTGAGCAGTTTATGTGAAGCTACTCACCGATTTCTCCTCCAGTCCTTCAATCATTACAGCAGTGCAGCCTTACGTCTGGTATACTTAATACATTGTTGAAGGAGCCCAAACGTGGTGTCAAGATGACACACACAGTTCTCCAGTAATTGGATGCCCACCCCCCTCTCCCACCCCCACCCCACTCTCTGCTCCACACTATTGTTGAGAGAAAAATGTGTTGGCTCTAATTTAAACTCAGCCTCTGACGCTCTTCACTGCACTTACCAAAAAACACTGAAATACATTGACATTTTTCACTATAATGGTGCTACTGAGAAATCTCTTTTTCTATTAGCCTTTTTGTAAAGATGTAGCGGTACGGGGTAATTGCAAATGAATTATAAGGTGGTGATGATTAAAGTACCTTTTGGTGTAGTGTTGGCAAAACTATTCTTTTTCTTAACTAGTTTTCCAGGACAAAAGAGATCCCCGGTCGACCCTCATCAGAGCTCAGCGCTGCCTAGACAATTCATTGAAGGACTACAATCATAAAGATTGACTTTAATGGTCCAAACCACCTGTTTACAGCCCTCTCTCTATAGTATAGGTTTTTCTCGTTTTCCTATTTAGGCTGTCTCCTACTGAAGCTACTTGTTTTCACATCATTTGAAGACACACTGAGGGGACAGCCGGGCTTCTAGAGGACTTTCTCTGAGTTTGCTCTTGAAAGAAGTATGAGGATGACATTTGGGACTTCATTAAAATAGCTTGAGAGAGAATTTTTCTTCCACCCTCTGCTGCATGACACAATATATTTACCACAGCAAAAGAATATTACTCACAAATAATCCACCGCCGCAGTCCGCCTCACGCAGAAGCCATTTTGAATCTTAAGTAAAGTGGCGGCTTTGTGACTGATGAGTCGCTCTGTAATATATTAAATCATCTTGTCATCCTGTCTGGGTCCATCACATTTCCATAGTAGACAACATTCTTTGTCATTTATGTACAGAGTGATGTTGCATGCTTAGATTACATGGAATGAAAGCTTCGATGATTGCTTTGAGGAATTTGATGAGGGTGTCTGCGGTCAGGACTAAATATAAAACGATATGTACACCCATTCAAACCAGAGAGGACTCATCTCCTTCTTTAATTCTTTATGCACCAGTTTATTTTGGGCGGTGAGTCAGTTCCTCGTATGCAGAATCCACTGGAGATGTAACACTTTTTTTGAGCTGAAAGATAAAGATTGTGTGCACAACATTCTGAAGTGAGGCGGAAACCAAAGCGTCTCTTTGTATAGTTCCTGATGGCAGCATTGCACAGTCCCTGTGCTTACCGCCATCCTTATGGTCTCCGAGGTAGCTGAGAGCCAAATGAAAGTACAATATTAGCTAGAAAATGGAGCATTATGGTAATGCGTCCTGGGCGACGACTTCAGTCGTGCAGGCTTAGATTATCTCGTAGAACTACTTTTACTCTCCATTATACCTCATGAACAACATTCATTTCACCACTGGCTGCCTACCAGGGTGGGCCATATTCTCTCCATCATTTAGTTTGTAGATGTTAGTGTTACATGCGCCAGGTGCTGGCTGACAACTAAATGAATAATGTGTCTGGAAGAGGGGGAAACTCAGTCAGGGGAAGCCCATTCCCTGGACTCTCCATTAATATCACAGTCCACTCTTTCAGGGGATACTGCTGACATTTTGCTCTCTGTGTAATAGAGACCTAACCTTTAAGCACTGTAAGGAAGAAGTCATTTTTCATAATCCGCTGTCCATTTTGGAGAATTCCCCAACTACTCCCTTCTATGCATCTGTCCTCATTTCCCTCCTATTGTTTTATATTTTTTTATTTTCCTTTTAGGAATGTGCAGCCGTCATCATTTGTTTTCAGGCTTGAAAATGTGTAAAATTAAATTCCCTCCACTGAAACTGAAACTCCATCACACTTCTCCAAAAATACAATACCCATTGCTGAATTATGTGTAATTCATGAGACAGATTTTACAGTGCGAGCCAGGCCATAGTTGATGACTTGGATGGATGATCACAGTGCACATTTTGTTGTGTCCAAGTCTGCCTTAATTCCTCAAATCCAGACTCAAGTGTTAAGCCACCATAAGAAAAAACGGCAGATCCCTGGTGTCCTTCTTGAAGCCGAGCAGGCTGAGGGAAAGTCATTGTTTCAGCAGCCGGTAATGATGATTAGCCACAATCTGGGGGATCGACTGCACATCGGTCAAATGCGTCGACATCCTCAAAGGGAGAGATGGCCCACTGTCCCAGCCACGCATACTGAGCAGATTGATTGTGTTTCCTGGAGAGATTTAGGGGAAATCTTTGATGTGTGCATGGTAATAATGTGGACGTTGCCATGAAATGCAAAGCAACTGGCTCTGAGTTCAAGAGCTGCAGCCTTTTTAACATATTCTGATAGAAATCTCAAGTTAAAGGATAATGTAGCTGTGTGAAACAAGGCAAGACTATAAATAAACATACTGATAGCGTATCATTTCATCTCTGATGACTAGCTTTAGTCTATCTCTGCATCACATTACTGCTTTAAGAAGTTCTTAGTCACAAGAGGAGTGCATATTTTCATTAGGGCTCCGACGCTACCAAAAAAGATGATGATGATGATGATGATGATGATGATGATGCTCCTTCAGCCTGTCTCTTGTCCTTTACATTAAACACAATGGATGAAGGTATCTGCTACAATAAGGCACAGAAACAGTCACTGATGTAAAGTAATACACACTTTTTTAAGATTTGTTTTATTTTAAGCATTTGCATACAGTCAGTATTAGCAGTGGTACCGTACTTAAAGGAGCTTCAAGGAATTCAAGTGTTGTGTTGATTCTGGCGGCCCCTGTGGACAAAAGCGGTACAAGCACCACCGCGTTGTATTTCGCTCCAGCCAGTGTGTGCATTTGTTTTGGAAGCAAATGAAAGAAAGATGCAGCATATCTTAAATATGATAATTTATGATGATGGAGAAACAGAGTAGACTTTGTTTTAGTGCCGTACAACCAGATTATATAGCAGCTTCTTTACTCAGCACCTCAGCACTGCAAAATCAAAATCATAATTTTAGTTTTATGAATTATCCAACCCTCGTAAGTCAGAACCAACCTGGTGTCAGGCTCTAGGAATATATAAAATGGTTGCGTTTGCTCATGTAGGTGATTTAGAGGCATCAGTATTAGATTGAGATGGTTACGTAACCAGTTTAAAGTTATTGAAGTACTTTACCTGAGCTACTTTATACTTTGACTCCACTTCAATTCATGTTTTAACAGCTATACTTAGTTACATTGCAGGTTTAGAACACTAATACAAAATATAATCAACAAATAAATTATTATGTAATATTGTAGACTAAGATGAAACTTCATTGATCCCAGAGAGGAAGCTTACGATACCCAACAGATAAACTAAAGTAGCTAAACCACCATAACCAGCTGCAACGTTGAGTGATGAGCGCATTAATGCAGCCATGATTGCGATCCAATAATATAATATGTATTGTTCAGAACGATTAGTACTTCTACTTTTAGTACTTTAAGTATATTATGATGCTAAATCTTTTGTACTTTAACTTTAAGTCCCTCTTCACTGTGGTATTGCTACTTTATGAGCACTTCTTCCACTTGTGACTATTAGATACTGCGGCGCTGCTGATGAGGAAATCTGGCCAGTGCATTTTTTACGGTGGCTACATGTGATCATAATGTGGTAATTGGATAGCTCATTTATTTCACTTAGGTCTAGCTGGAGGTCTCCACGCTGAAATTAATTTTGCACGGAAACCTACCTTTGACATGATTGATGATTCACACAAAGCTCTCTGGTTTTGCTGTGTGTATATTAGGGTGAGCGTGAAGACCCTTACGAAGCTCAAAATTGTTCATTTTAGTAACAGAGTTATACAGCACGTCATTTGTTTAAAGCCAGTTCCTAAAGAGTCCAATGAAAGAAACACCCATTGGCACCGTGCATGGAAATATTCCTCTCCTTTTGCTTTACTGGAAATAGCCTTTATTATAGAAACAATGATAGAATCCAGTAAATCAGGGAAAAGTATAGGGTGTAGTGTTGCCATCAATAATAGATTGGAAACAAGTCGGCACTGATGGAACCTGAGGCCTTTCCTTTGTGGAGGTCTTAGTGCCGTAGCGGTGCATGTGAATAATGCATGGTCCCAGATAGACTCCAGCTCCCTCTCTAGCCCTTCCACTCACTGGCTGCCTGGCTTGCAGGCTGGGGCGCCACTTTTCCCCAGCAGTGATTGGCTGTGCCTTGAGGGCAGTGGAGGAGATGGGAAATCACCTGCCCCATTTAGCCATGCTGTGCTAGCTGCCTCGGCGCCCCACTGTTCAGACCTTTGTGTCTGCTGCTGGCACTCGACATTAGGACCTCTGGTTAACTTTAGTCGTGGATGCAGCGGCACAGAGCTGTCATTTGGATACTTATTATCGCCCCAGACTTTTTTGAAAGGTAAATCTGCTGCACAGCTGCACTCCCAAGGTTCTTTTTTATTTTTCACCCCTTTCTCTTTACCAGACAGAGTCGGCATTGTGATCGTCAGTGATGCAGTGTCGCAGTTGTGCCACAATAACGGTTGTTGCTTCTGCTTCTCCCTTCGACGTTCCACACCCTGATCCCCCCCGCCGACCCACCCACTATCTCCCTTTTCACTGTCTTTTTTTAAGATATTTTGAACGTTTTCTTTCACACGCTGACGTATGGTGCCGGTGTGGGGAGCACCCGCTGCATTCTCAATGATTCAGCCCTGAGAACCAAGGGGGCTCTCGGCGTCCTCTCACCCAGGGGTCTCGGTGGGGAGTCCGCTGAAGCTGGGCACCCAGTCCAGCCCCCCATGGAGTGAGAGCCTGGCCGTGGCAACACATAATCCATATTCTAAAGGCCAGCTGGACTGAGACCATGGAGCACAAGGAGAGCAAAGAGACGTAGCACCCCCGCCCACATCCCACTTCCCAGTAACTGAGTACCTCAGACAGCTTTGGCATGTCAAAACTGAAACTGGGCTGAATAGCCGTCATTTAGCAACAGCTCTTTAGTGGAAATAAGAGTCCATTTTCCCCCTTTAGCTGGAGAATTAAGCATATTATGTGAAGAAGACCCTGGCCCGTTTCCCATATTGTTTACTCGGGTGAAATTTACTGCAGAATCTTTGCCAGTGTGGATACCGTTTTTTCCCCTCCTTCTCCCGCCCTCTTTGTTTGCACATGGCGCTGTAGTGAAAATGAGCTACTTGGCTGTAGGTGGTTGAGTATCCAGGGGGGCTTTTGTTGTAATCCTGCTTTGACAGTGGATGGATAAACGCAGCCGGGTGACTGTCAGACGGCAGGTATTTCAACAGACTCATATTTATTCCCCGAACAGACCAAACCCAAGCCCGCTACCTCTTCAGTTGCGGCTGCTTTCTCTTCCAACCCCAATTACTGTGTTCCTAACCAAGCCCCCTGTACACAATCATGCTGCACACTGTATTCCCATTGTGCCCTGTTGTCCATTACAAACAACATGGTAAAACGTGCACAAATACTGTATTGTGTTGCCCTGTTTATTGGCTGTATTGTTGGTAATCATTAAAAATCTGATACATGAATTTGTCATACAATAGGATATTGTGAACGCGGCTTTAACTTACCCATGTGACTACATCTAGTTTTAATTCTGCTACCTCTCTAAGGCACACCCAGTGGGAATTATAATGAGGCCGTTTGTTATTCCCAAAAGAATAGAAATCGACATCATCTCCGAGGTGTTCTGAAATGACTAATGTAGAAATGCTTCCATCTTAAAATAGCCTGTCCTATAGCGAGTCTCGGATACCGTCTCTTCAGGATGGATGATGAATATAATAATTTGGGCCACTCAATACGAATTTCACTCAAGCCGTATGGAAGTGGGACACTCTTGGATTACAAGGACCGCAGTCCAAGCTCGTAACATATTTCCCCACTTGAGCCTACAGGCGAGACCGAACTCTTTGAGTCAATGTGGGGTTGCACTGGGGAAATGTCAAAGAAGCACTCCCTTGTTCTCAACCCCAGAGGCACCACTTTTGATGTCCACCTTCAAAGGAGTCTTATCAGCGCTTTGCTGTTTTTAGTTGTTGGTCATTAATGAAAGCTGAGTATTAGACTTCTGCACGCAGATGATAATTTATAAAAATGAA
Organism: Pagrus pagrus; assembly: GCF_965226575.1. Taxonomy (NCBI): domain Eukaryota; kingdom Metazoa; phylum Chordata; class Actinopteri; order Spariformes; family Sparidae; genus Pagrus; species Pagrus pagrus. Next base: position 33,909,962 of record NC_140189.1, on the reverse strand, counting down.
TGCTCAGCTGATGGTGCAAAGATATGATGCACTGCAGCACCGTGTGACTTATTAGACTTCACTATTAGAAGCGGTTTTAATGGGTGGAGGGATGTTTTCATGTGCGTCATTTGATTGCATACGAGTATTTCACAATTTGACAAGTAGGACGTCTTTTTAAAATATACGGTATATGTTTTAAAAAATTCTGCATTACAGATAAAATGTCCACCGTGAATTTAGTTTTAGTTTAAGTCCAATGTCATATGCTGTAGGAGATTTATACCAACTCCCTATTTATTGAGCAACTAATGTTATTACTCAGGGTGTTTAATTTCAAATCTAGCGTAATCACTTGACAGTCTAATTTTCAGTCACATGATGGACGATGATGCTGGGATGCTGTTTCTAATGTCATGCTCTTATAGATAATGTTGCCCTGAATTGCAATTTCGCAGAATTTTCATCTAAGTGTCACCTTCAAAAATGGCAATGAGGCATCGTTTCCAAGTAGTATTATTATTGCCGCTCTGTTGCAAAGACAACTAGATCATCTATGTTTCCTCAGAGACACAAATAACAACAACACAGGCCAAAACGGTGAGTTCATTCAATCATTTAGTCGAAATGGATCGCCAGATAACCTTTCTTTTCCTGGGTGACCATGTGCCCGGCGGCAGACAAAATTGCGTAGTGACAGCGAGGTTATAGGAAACAAATGTAAACGCAGATGCTTTCATTATTTACCTCATAATCATATGGTGCAGCAGAAAACTTGCCAGTTTAAGGAATGCAAACCAGATATTATTTTTGCAGTATGTGGTCAGTAGACTCACAATTTGCCACTGTTGCTAGAGGGCACCGGTTATTTGGCCATTCCACTGAATGAACAGAGAGTCATTATCCGTCTTTAAATATTTAATCGCCGCCTTTGGAGCCAGAAGTGACCATATTTGGATTAGAGGGTGGAGCTGGGGAGGATTTCCCCATTAGATCTGACTGAGAATCACGAGGACCTGCTGTGGTAGAGACTTGTCAATCACAAGGTAGCCACGCCCTAAAGCGTACCTTTCTATATCGTCTATTTTACTCTGAATGGGACCATAATTCACAAAATGAACATCATGCTGTATTGACGAAGACTTGAAACTTGCAGTTAAGACCATAAACTCATTAGGAAAATGGTTTACTGAGGTAATGAATCAAGCGAGAAGTAGGGTCATTTCCTCATAAGCTCACATACAAGTTCTTCTTTTTTGAAACCAGTGGAGTCGCCCCCTCCTGGCTGTTAGAAAGACTGCAGGTTTAAGGCACTTTTGCGTCATCTGTATTTTATACAGTTAATGAGGTATAAGTAGACATTTAGAATGCAGGGAGGGTCAACTGAGAAATGCTGTCCATTTCATGGGAAATGTAGGATCGAGTGTTTTTGGAGCTTGAGCCATACCAGGGGCTAAAAGTAAAGATACCTAGCCTCTGCTGCTTAGATTTTTTGCCTTTCATTTTGTAATCTGTCTCTTTTTCTACTTTGTGGAAATGCATATTTAAATCACTGGAGTGCTCGTTTAAGCTAGGTTATGAGAATGTGTGCTCAGCTAAGTAAATTCAAGCTAATATTTCCCTGGACTCATAGCTGAAATGAGGCTCTTAATCCCATCCGTCAATGTTGAAAGTACTCGCTCACAGCTCATCTCAGGACCTTCAGATAAACAAAGTCCAGTCTTTTCTTTTGTGAGCAGCTAATTTTATGAGATGTGCAGAGCTGGAAGTGACCTGACTTAATGCTTTCATAGGATGCAAAAGGATAACCCTTTTTCATTCAGGCGAATAAGAAAACCATGGGCATGCAAATGGCTGATATTGTACAATGATTGCAGTGTTTACATTTGTGATATCTGACAGAGATGAAAAGATGTAGCACGATCTATAGAGCGTCATAGTAATACAGTACTTGAACTAGTATCTTTATGCCCTTTTATTTAGCCTACATTAAAAAAAGATCCAGCGCTTCTCCTGAGAATCAAATGAGGACGTGGACGTTTCTAGTTTACAGACGACTGTGTGAAATAAGCTATTTTCTTTTGATTAGCAGCTGCCTCTTCAGAGCTGTCAAATATTTTGCCTTCTTTTCAAAATGCTGTCAACAGTAAACAAACTGACACTGACAATCCAGCAAACAAGAGGAGATCAAAACAAGGACCGGATAGCTTGAGTTCTCATCCCCTGTCGACAGAGACCTCGTAAAATTAATGCATTATCTCCGGTGCACTCGTCCAGATGTGCAAACTCATCTGTGATCATATTAGCAGATCATGTACGGTCGTGATTCTTGATTGTGAATGCGGCTATTTTTCTATACTGCTCCAATCCACAGCAGTATGTATCACATATACTGGGTTTTCTGACGAGCTGAGGATGTAATGAAATATTGAAAATAGCAAGACAGACACAGAATATTCATTATGAATGTCAGCAAAAACAAAGCTAAATCATAGATTGTATTTTAATGTGATTAATCAAATGGTGTCAAACTGAAGGAGAGCTACTGAGAAGTGACACTTTGAGGTCTGCACGCAGTGACAAAGTGACACACTCCCCCTCATGAATTCACATCAAGGTTTTTTATGTCAAAGCCTGTCACCCAGCTCGATAATCTTTTTGGATACCATTCCTAATATTTGTGTTTTTAACGGGTGGCAGCCCCTCCCTCCCTCCCCGTTCTCCTTTCTTCTCCCGCTACTTATTTTGAGGGGTAAACACACACGCAAAGCTCCTCAGCCTATCATCTGTGACCGCCGCTACAGCCAGACAGCGTAACACGATCCATGATAGAGTGGTGCAAATCGCCCAGTGCTTTCGTCTACCATCTCACACGAGGAGGGGGAGAGGAGAAGCCCGTGAGATAGGTTGAGTAAAAAAAAAAGAAAAAAAGGAAAGGAAAGAAGAAAGAGGAGGAGGTGGAGAGCTGCTGGAGAGTGCGGCAGCGGTGGCTGGCAACTAGAACGATGCTGGTGTGACTTTCCGGTCCACTAGGTTTTAACCCTTTTGACATCGCTTGAGTGCCATCCATGTGTCAGTGCGATAGTGTTCTCGTGCAGTCTGAGGCTCGTGCAGCAACACTGGGAAGAGGAGGAGATCTGGAACGTTTGTAAATCCAATACAAAGCAGCATCGCAGCCTGAGAAGTGGACCTTGATACAGTGAAGCCTCAGTGGGGGATTGCTACAGGCATTCTTTAAGGTAACACACCAACTTCTTTCTAATCCTTTTATAATGAGCTTTAAAAAATAGCACAAATTCAAATCTGGGTTAGCAGTCTGTGGTTTTTACTGTATTTCCTTAGTGCTGTTTTCCTTTTTTTGGCTGGACATCTGTGCTGACAAATCTGGAGTTGAGCATGAATTGCATCTGTCAACAACTTGGATGTGGCGAAATAATGTTTAATGCATTAAAAGGGCTGTTTACCAGCAGCTCCCAGGCCTTATTGTTACTGCAGAAAGCCACAGTCTATTGTATTCCTTTCAATTCCCTTGTGGATCTTCTTCTCCTTATGAGGGGGCGGCGTGTGTTGTGTTTAAAATGGTACTGCAGCCCTCACACGTGTAAATTGATAATACAGTTTCTTTCACTTGCCCAAAATCCACGTCCACAGGCTGCGAAATATTGACAGGAAGGAGCAAGTGAGGGCTCATTCTGGACTTCAGCCGGGTCAAGTCGCTTTACGGTCACCTAGAAACATTTTCAGTTGAGTTGTTTGGTGGTGAATTCCATTGCTATCTCACATGAACACACAATAATGGTTTAATGATTATAGTTTCTGCCACGTCATCAGAAGTGCTGCTTGATTATGTGGGACAAATGGATGAAAGGGGTTTTAATATTGTATGAAATACAATATTGGACTATATCGCCTTAAGCTTTCAAAACTGCATCAGCGCGATAAGACATTCCACTTGTATTCCTTGGCTCATGCTCCACAAGAAACTGCAGCTCTTTTTAGAAACCTCACATATCCAATATTTAACGAGACATCTGCGAGGTACTATGGGTTATGTATGCAAACAGGGTACCCTAGGTGTTGCTTTTGGGGTGCTGACTTGCCTTTTGATTAATCATTTTGGGCTGACGTCACAGCCATGGAGACAGAGATGGATTGAAGTGCTTAGCAGACCAATAGCTACAAAGACAAAGAGTAATTGGTGCGTGGCTAGTGGTAGCCAATGTAAGCAGAGCAGATGCATCAACACTGGAATAAGTCTGAGTACTGCAAAGGGTCACGCAGTGGCAGCCCCACATACATTTATAGGTGACAGGTAAATACGAGCAGGTAAATGCAATGAGCCTTTCCTCCGCGGGCGTCGCATCTTATGAGGCATCACAATGAATTATTCTGCGGGCCATAAGGTGAGTTGTGGAGCACGGCAGGTATATATTTAGCTGCCTGAAAGAGTGCGACATGATTAATTATGTACTACATTTATTTGTGCATTTTAACATCCATCAGTAGTATGATTTTAAAGCTGCAGCCTCATGGTGGCATTAGCTGGGTTTTGGCTATGTTTGCCTGTGCAGCATGCAGCATGTAGGGGTAATTGAAGGGGTGGGCGTGCAGCTGAGGAGGTGGGCATATTGTGATCCAGTCATCTTTATATGTCAGTGGTAATTACATTGAAAAAGTGGGTTTGTGTCCCTGGGGAAGGCTGCGAATGGTATATAAAACATGCTGAGTGGTACATGCCAGATGAGAGGTGAAGTTTTAATGAAGCACATGTGCAATCTGAATGGGAATAACAACTTTAATATCATAAATCATAATGCGCTGATGGAGCATCAATACTTAGCGCGGGATTGCTTTGTTTCATGGTTCTCTCAGTGGACTGAAGCTGCTCGGCATTCACATTAACGGCGAGGTCTGTGCAATTTTTGTTTTAATTTTCTTATCTCATGTTTCACCAGGCAGCTCTGCCAATCGTATTCCCCTCTTAGTCTTACTGGCAAACACATGTCAGGACTTCAGGGACGGCGAGATGCTTAGCCAACAAAGGCTATTGTGTATTATGATGTGGTTTCTCAATGAACTGTTCCATAATTTATGTAATGAAAGGATGAACTGTTGTTTAATTTATGTAATGTCTGAATGAGGACTATTTGGATCGGTTTATTGGGCTGTGCTGCATCTCTCCATGTGGACCTTTGAGTTGATGTTCTGTTCCTCTCATATCCAGTTATGAACTACATCAGCAGCTTAAACTCCCAAAACTAAACATCAGCAAAAATGACTCAAAATACTTTTTTCTTGTTTATTTTTAATCCCTAAAATCCCATTAATTCACCAATCATTGTATTTTCTATAAAGATCGACACAACATGTTCTCCAGCAGAGAGGAAACGGGTTTGTTTTTGTATTTTCAGCCACATTTTTACATTTCATTTATTGTAAAGAAGTCCGTGCATTCAAATCCTGTCACAAAAACCTATGGATAGATGGGTGGATAGCCTACATACATACATATACATGCATGAATACATACATAAAAACTGTGCATGAATACATACATACTATTAATGCACACAGCACACACTTTCCATTCAGTGTACATATGACATTCATTATATATGCAGGTAGATCATTGCACGATTGATTAACAGGCAGAAAACCACCTCGTGTCTGCCTCCTCAAAAGACAAAGCTGACATTATTTTTTCATAAACTATCTTATCCACATCTGAAATAATCTTAATAAGGTTTTTGGAAGGCAGCGAGTGTGAAATTGTCCACAGAGTGATGTCATCTGGGAGACACTGAACCCTTGTTTTTAATTAAAACTCAAATAATGTGAAGGAGAAATCAGCACACCTGAAAGCTCCAACAAGTGTCTGTCGGGAAAAGTCGATTAAAATATGAAGTGTAATCACAAAGGAAAACTTAAATGTGAAAAATGGTTGATTATTGAGAATAGTAATAAAAGACATAAAGACAGAAAATACAGATTTAACTGTTGACTTCTTTTGTACAACGTTTCTGTTTATAATAGTTTTTCTTGAATGGTATTGACGTGAATGTCGGGATGATGAGGTGTAAATCTGGTGAAAAATCCTTCATGCAAAAACTACTTTCTGCTATTGAAGTTTTTTTTGTTCACCTTGTCAAACACTCGACTAAATTCAAGCAGAAGACTGATTTCCCTTCATGTGTAAAACTTGAATGCACCGACTGCAGCTGCTCACTGCTCAGAACAAATTTGAAAATTGAAAAATGGAGAAAGAAATAAATGTGTCTGCAGATGGAATTACATCCAGTATAAAGATCGTATTGATTTAAAAAGTGACAGTGTCGCAGTAGATGTTAAAATGCCACAGTTAAGACAGGAACACAAATTGAAAATACTAAGAGTGGCATCAAACATCTAACGACTTGTTTTTGACAGAGCATAGTCGTGGAGAAGCACATTTATTTCACAGTCCCATTGTCAGTGGTGGAGGAAGTATTTGTGTCCTTAAGTTAAGAAAGCAGCAAAACAACACTGTTCTCATTATATTTGTATATTACTGTTTATTATGCAGTAATGCTCAAGTAGCCTTTTACTGTTGTTGTTGGTCAAGATAGAACTAAATCAACTGATTTCATATATCGGGTCATTTAATCTATAATACATTACATTTTACACGCTTATCATATGTTTTGTATGAAAAATCTTAATTTTAGTAGCTGCTGCTGTCAGATGAATGTATTGGAGTAAAAAAGTACAATATTTCCCTTCGAAATGGACGAAGTATAAAGTAACAATAATTGGAAATACTCAAATAGTATGTGGACAATACATGCTTAGTTACATTCCACTCCTGCCCATTGTTAAACATCTTAAACTACAGGATTTGTAAAAACATAACATATTTCTGTGTGATGGCCCTGACTGCTTTGATACATGTCTGAGTCCTTAATCTGTAAGATAAAGTTAGTGTTGACCATCTCTGCTGATTGGTCTTATATTATGTCTCAATGGCCCAATTGTGGTTAAAGTTTGCGTTTAAATCCTGTAGTTTGCTCCCGTTGTGACCAACAGGAGGATAATACATGTAAAGGTTCTGCATGCTTTATATTTGACCTTTTTATAGCTTCACATCCGGTGTATTTGCTCAGGATGGCAGCATTATTAAAAAAATCACGAAAACTTTCTTCAAAACCAGAGATATTTAAAGTTTTTTAGGACGTGTGTGTGTGTGCTGTGCCCCTGTGACATTACTGTGTGTGTGGTTTGTCTTGTTACAGTGACCAGAATTCATAATGTAATGATCATCCCCACCTCCATGTAATGGTGATGGGGAAGGGCCGGAGCCCCTGTTCCTCAGCTGTTTACAGTGGACATTTACGGGTGTCATTATCCAAACAGTGATGCCAGTGGGTGGCTACCAGAGCTGGAGGTGAAACAAGCCATTTAGCTGCTTTATGATAGCAATCCCCAGCCCTCGCTGTTTTCACATCCAGGGTCAAAGCTTAGCAGCCATCTAATCTCCCTCAGTCTCACAGCTTTCATTAGCGCAGCACTTGATCAATCAGCACTGCTGCAAGTGCCAAAGTTTGACGCATTTCTGGACGAAAGCACATAACCATAATATATGTTTAGATGATCATTGCTGTTTGCAGGTTGCCCTCATGTTTAATTTAATTGACATTTGATATGGATTTGGATAAGCACGCTGCACGGTTGACATTACTGTGACATTATGATAATAGTTTGGCTGCAGACAGAGTTGAAGAAGGCTGCGAGACATTTCCACACAGGGAAAGTAAAAACTTTTCATGCTGTCTGACATGTTATCCTCTGAGATTAAAATCTTTGAAGCCTTGTCGTCGGAAGAAAATATAGGCAGCCGATGTTTGAGCGAACCACGGATACATTCAAATGTATGTCTCATGTACCATATAGACATGTCTACAATACTTGTCACATAACGTTTGAATTACATGTATATGAGCTTGCTTTCATGTTGGGAAGTGGAGGGGATGGTGGTGGAGTTACACCTGGGTGAGAAGGCGGCCACGGCGATCACCACAGTTTGAGACGGTGTTTACACATCAGTAAGCGTGACACCAGTGGATATTTCTTAAGGAGATCTCTGCATAGTTTCCAGCCGTGTTTGTGTTGATAAAACCAGGTATTTTAATCCAAAACAAGATTTTTTTTTTAGCCCTCACCAAGTGTAAATGTAACCAGATGATAAGAAATGAAAGAGTTAACATGTCTGTGCTTTGCAGAAATGTATATTTTAACATTTATTCTGGCGACTGGGTTGAATATTTGCCAAACCCATGATTACAACAAAGTGGTGTTGTGCTAGGCATCAATTTGTAAGTAACTACCAGGCTAGACTTCACAAAGCCAGACATATCCACTCACATTTGTTCAAACCAATCACAATCTGTTTGGTGGCACAAAGTCCAGGTTGCAGCAACAATTCCCCTCTGAAACAGCAGGTTTCAGAGGTGAGCCTTGGTATTTAAATGTTAATAACTACTAGCTTGTTTATGTTTCTATCCAAAGCTATCAGGTAAGCTGCCATTTAGATTGTTAGCATTTTCAAAATAACAGCCTCCAAGCTAACGAGTCCATGTCTGTCTACAGTCTACATCCGGTGAGTCAGACTCGGCTAGACTAAATGTATATGATGTCATACAGATGGACTTAAGTGTTTCATATAGAGTATGGGTGAAAGACTTGCATTCTCCCTTTAGTTTCTTTCTTGTCATAATTGGCTGAGATCTCAGAAGGCAGTTCAGAGGTTTCATCTGCCAAATGCCAGGCCTGTCATCCCGTCTGGATACAATAGGACACGTCAGAAATCCTTGGCCCCTCCTTTCATCCGCCTTCACATCTTCCATAATCAGGGGCAGTGAATGGGAACAGAAGCAAAGAGGAGCTTTTTATCCCTCAATAAAGGGCCACTTAGGCAGATAGTTCTCCCCAGACTCATCAGCTTTGGTCTCTTTTTTTTCCCGGCACCACATGAAGGAATTTGTGGAAGAGGGCAAACATTCCATCTAATTAAGGATACCTTTCACATAAGCTCACCTCTCTCCCCTGTAATTTCTCTTTTCGCCTGTCTGTCCTGCCTCTCTCTCCCCTGCATCCCTCTCTCTCTGTCTCCTTCTCTGTCTTTCCTCTTTCTTATCATCCATCATAGGAAGCCCAAAGGTGCCCTTCGCAGTTACTGTACCTTTTTGGTTAGCTCTTGATGCCTTTTGAAATCGTTGGCTTAGCCGCGCTTTGATGTTGCCTTCAAATAGATACCGAGCAAAACTTTGAAGTCACGACCTAGATGTGGCCGAGAATGTCGAACCAGCGCAATGAACCAGCAGTTCACTAAATTTCTTGTTTGCAAACGTCGAGTGTTGCATGTCATTAACACGCGCCGCTGCGTGATTGGAGTGGCAGCGGCAATTTGAATGGGTTTTTCAGGAATCAGCATTATTTGTTTTGAAAAGTGAAGGGGAGAGAACGAGTGCTCTGTCTGACTTTGTTCTATTTCTGGGGATGGCTGCTGGAGGATTACTGCAAGTGGCAGAGTATTCATTATTTAGATGGCAGTAGCGGAGTCGGGGAACGGGTGGTTTCATAAACCACTTGACTATGACATGTGTGCTGCTATACTAGACGGAAAGACTTAAAAAAAAAAGAAAAGTTTCACTCCAAAAAAATTTTTTTCTCCCAGCGAGAACACTTGTAGCACTCTGCCACAGACTGCTGAGACAGTCAACACTAACTGAAACTGATGGAGCAAACTCAGATTGATGGAGTTAATGGATGAAATCGTTGTGAGCTCGCCGGGATTGCTCTCCATATACTGTAGGCTTTGAAAGTCATGAAGCGTTCATTGCAGCTGTTTCATGGTGCATGTCAGACGTGGCATTATAGCTTTAAATACAGCATCTTTTGCTGCTTGTTATTACGTCCACAACGACTGAGTTGAATATCCGCAGCAGAAAATCTTTTGTTGAGGCTGGCTGATTATGAAATAATGACAGTTTTGCCTCCTTGCCTGGCTCTGTAGTTGTTAGAAGATGAAAAAAACAAAAAGATAACTGAAGATCTTTTTAGAAATGGCTTGGGAGAAAAAAAAATGAATCTGAAATGAGAAAGCTGTGACAGTTGGGGCAAAAAAAACAGAGCTGCCACCATTTGCCAATGTGGTCGGGACACCAGCAAGGCATTTTTCTCCCAGTAGCGTCTCTATCGGCTTGAAGTGTTTACCCTGACAGTTCTCAGCCCGGACACAGAGAGGGTCCCGCCACTGTGATTAATGCACTGCCATGCCGCCATGGTGGAGGATGTCTCTCGGCGGTCTCCTTCCCCTTTCCAGTACTCCTCCCTGATATTTCACTAATGTGACTCGACAATGAAGAGATTGATAGTGATCATTATGCTGCTCTCAAAGAGTAATGTCACTCCCCAGCATGATCCAGCCAGCGACTAATTCAGCTACTGCTGTGGGTAGCATACGAGCAGTGGCGCCGCATATTGTTACTGTACATACGAGAGGCTACAGCTGTGTTGGGTTAAACCAGAACCGGTGACATTTCTGAATTGCCTCCTCCTGCTGTTATCACAAACTCCTGGAGCACCGTGTGCATATTCAGCGTCGACTCGACACGGGACGTATTATCACGCCAAACAAGGGAATCAGCCTCTCACCTCAGCACTTTGCAAGCTATATCACCATTTCCCCAGTACTCCCTGTACAAATAAAGGTGTGAGGGTCATTCATTTGTTTTCTCCGGCTCCAAGTCCTTACAGCTAGGTTGATTTGTTTATCTGTATGTGTTTAGCCCCTGGCCCCAATCTTCTGAGTGAGAGAGAGAGAGAGAGAGACATAGAGAAAGAGAGAGGTTTAGCATTTAAATTGGTTGATCCACCGCACGTTTGCTAAACCTGTTTTTAAAAGCATTACATTGATGAAAAGCAGACGCTAATCCCTGCGGGTGTGCGACCTTATCTGACTAAACACCTGACAATGAGATTCTATTGTCACTCTGGGAACACAAAGACTCTCGGTCATATCTCGCCGTAGTTATTGACCTCCCGTGCGGCGCGCTGCTGTAGCCGCAGGTTAGCTCGCAACAGGTATGATTTACAGCGGGAAGTCTACTGTTGTTTCCGACCGCAAGGCACCAACGACATGGGATACTTTAAAGTCTTTCTAACTAAAGTTGTACACCCGCTGTTAGCCTCGCCCGCCAAACGTCTGCTACAGTAAGTCCTCGGTGTCGGTCGGCGTCCGGGCCTGACTGAGGAGGCCACTTTAGCATACTAGCCATCAGAGCTAATCCCAGAATCTCCTGTATGCATTTCTCTTCTGCTTATAGTCACACTTACTGATCCTCAAGTTTCACACTTCCCATGGTATACTCAGCCAGACGAGACATTTTGTCAATACTGTTGCCGATGAATATGTAGGAGACAAAGTGGCCTTCACCTGGAAGTGGCAGATGTGATTTCTAACTAAATCATAGGGATTACATTATTGACAGTGTCTTGAATAAACATCAGGATGAGGTCAAAATTCATTGTCTTTCATTATTTGAACAGCGTCTGGAGCATGTTGAGGTTTCAAAGCAAGCAGAGCATATCTCACTCGTGCTGGATGATTATTTTATGTGTCGACATTATCATAATTCAACGTTAAACAGCAGATCTCGATATTATTTTAGCGCCGACAGGAAGAGAGGGGTTACTGTTGTGTGATTAGCCGTGGTATCAGATTGTGTCCAGCATTACAGATCAGCTGTGAAGAGTATCTATTGACTGTCTGTGCTGCATGTTAGTCCAGATTTGTTATCGTCTCGGTTGCTGCAACATTTTCCTCAGCTTCTTCGAATTATTCGAGTGTATCCTGTCGTGATACGGCTTGGTATACTGGGATAGAAATTCCAGAGGTCAGAAAAAAAAAGATGTTATCGAGACACACAAGGGAAGCGTATGCAAATGGTGACAGTCTTTTGTGAGTTATGGCTGAAATATGATACTGGGAACAAGTGTGACTGCAGACTGTGGGCACCAACTGTGGGTTTTCTGCTGTATCAATACGCCTTGCGCTATTTAATCTGGTCAGGAGTAAAGAATATACACTGCAGTCATACAATATTAATCCTAGTCAGGAAACTTAACCAGCTGCTGCCTTTTTATAAACTGACAACTTATGGTTTCACTAAGCCATATGCCGCCTGCTGCCTCCTTTTCTCTCAGATTTCGCTTCTCAGTTTCCATTGTCAGTCTCGTCTTGGCTTTTTTATGATCCTAATTCTGATGGATGTATTCCAGTGTGAAATGAGTTAGCCGGGTGTGAACGTGGACCATCCTTTGCCTCCTACTGCTGCCATTTGGTGAGCGGGAGGAAAAGCACAGGGACCATCAGAGGAGACATGAGGAAGCTTGTGTGTTGACGACGCACATCCCTTATCTAATTGGGGCAAAGCAAACATGATTAGGCCCAATCTGAAGGACGATCAGTGTCTTCCACCGCAGAGACGTTTCACAGTCATGCACGTCGTGCTGCCTTGTGCTGCTGAGAGGCAGACCAGCACAGTTTGACGACAGTATCATGCTGTTTTTACAAAAGATGTGACTGCAAATGTATGTTTTTCATCCTTATATCTAAACAAAAAGGGAGACAAAAAAAATGCTTTTGAATTGCGTTCAAAAACAACACATGCAGCCTACCCCCCACCAGGACAATATGTTGTACGTTTAGGCAGCTGAAACATTTTGGTGGTAAGTTATGGAAAGATCTCTATCACGTCTACTGGAAATACATTTCTTGGAGATGGGACATAAATCCTGCTCTCTACTGTCAAAGTCAGTCACCTTGTACACTCAAATATCAAATCAGAAATCCACACAACATCCTGCTTTGGTGCAACATGTACACATAAACTCTTGACTCTCATTTTTCTTTTCACCCGAGGCTAATGTTAGCAGGATGTCCAGGGATCGTTTGATTTTTATCATGTGTGAACTGTAGGTGGAAAAAAGTGAATGTGCGGTTCACCTACAGTATCATTACTTGTTGATAACATAGACTCCCCTGGTGTTATAAATGTGAGGTAAACTCTCAACCCCTCAGCAGTGAAATTAGATGAAAAGCATTTCCAGTTTTTGTCAGAACTCGTCAGCGGTTGTTTGGTTTCCCCGGCTAAATGAGACGGTGTGAAATCTTGACCTTTGTTCAGTTCTATCTCGGGCATCTGAGATTTCATCAGGTTTCATTATCCTTTGTGAATGTGTTGTGCAACTGTGCGACTGTGCGAGAGGTTCAGGGATAATTCATTCATTTTACTGCCGTGAAAAATAAACAGGTGTTGGGTAATTAAAAAGTCCAGGTGCATCCCAGACAAAATATCTTTTCTTTCCATCATACTGTACCATTTTTCCCACATAATCAGGCAACAGTGATGAATGCCATTTCAATCTGCAATCATGAAGCACAATGTCTGATAATCATTCTTGATTTCTAAGCCCAAGGTGAGCAATGAGCAAGCTGCTCAGTGTTAAACATTTCCTCTCTTTCAGTCGAGTCATGACAAATTCACATCATGTTCCGAGCTGCACAGAACCAAATTTGATGCAGTTCAGATGTAGAGGCGTGAGAGAGGTGCTAATTGATGCCTGCTGTGGCATGAAACGCAAATTGCATAGTTTACAAGTACAGCAACCGAACTGCAGATATGCACAGCCCCGTGGAGTCACATGAAGAGGCTAAATGGAGAATGTGCAGAGAGAGGCATAATGGATGCTGTCGACACACGACTTCTACCTGTTCCCTGCAATTCTGTTGCTCTTACCATGTTAACACCATTTACCCACTCACACATTATAATGTCGCACGCACAAACACACACTTACCAAAGCTAATTCATCTGTGTAAGTGTATCTACAGTACATGTCGAATTTTTTCAGGAAAAAAAATAAATACATTTAAATGTGCTGAAGCTGAGATGCAGATTTAGTTCCATTAGAGAGTTAAAACTTTCCTCATCAGGTTTGTTAGTATCCTCTGCATATACTCATCAAAGCCATTAAATAGCAATGATTGCATTTGCAGCCATTAGCCTAAATGATGTTTTTTGCTACTTATGCTATTAGCTGCAGTAAAAAATACATTTTGCATATCAAACACTGAGTTGATGTTCTTCCGGCGTCAGTCACAATAAGTAAGCATGTTTCAATCCGGTGTCTCGGACAGTAAAACGATTAAGCTGTTGTAGGAATTGAACTTTTCACCTTCTTCAGAGAGGAATCCTAATGTACAGTCATCTGTGGGAAACGGTTATCAGTCTGCTGTGTGTCTGCATGATGAAGTTGTTCTCCCCGGTCTCTTTCATTTCCATAAATATTCAGGATATTTATCTTGCGCTTTTAAAAAAAATAGCAGGTTTATGATGCTCTCTCTTAGCGCGCAGTAAGCAGGCTGAGAGATGCACAGCCCATTTCAGAAAAAAGGATGCTGACACTGTGCCATTATTCGGGCTTTTTGCAAGAAAATGTTGTTTTGTTGTCCTTTCCTGAACCGGTGAGAGAACTTAAACACCACCTAAAGTTCGCCTGTCAAATCTTTTGAAGGGATAGAAATGCCATTTTTTTAGAAATGAGCAGAAAATAATTCTGTTTCTGGGAAAAAAGTGTCATTACTTTGGAATTAACACTAAGAAAGTGTTGTTGGCCATGTTTGTATTAAGGCTCTAGCAAAGCAATGTCGCACAACTGGACCACAACTTGGTCCAGACTAAAATATCCCAGCAGCTGTTCAATGCTTCACCTTTAACCTTTACATTGTGAGTTAAATGTCTCAACACACATATATATATTGATTGGATGAGATTTCCATCCTGCTCACCATCTTAGTTCCTGTTCTGAACTAAGATGGTCAACATGGTGAACCTGCTAAACATTAGCATGTTAGCATTTAGGCACAAAGCAGGGCTGTCTTACAGAACCACCAGCAGGACTGTAGAACAGGGCTGGACAGTGTGGGGCCCGCCAGGTTCAATTTTGTGCACCAGGTGTTCCTCGAGAAAAAAAAAAATTGAACTAATTTTTAAAAAAAAGGATAATATAAGTTGTTGTTTATGCTGCTTTATTTTTTGTGGGATAATTAGGATTAGGATTATTAGTTTTTATAATATGAGCACTGTGCTGACGTGCAGCGGGTCAGTCCGTTAAGGGAATTTGGGATCCAAACACAATTTTTAATCTCAACAATACCATACAATTTTTGGCCCTCAGCCCATCATTAAGTTTCCATTTTGGTCCTCTAAGGGAAAAAGTTTGGGCTCCGTAGACTCTCAATCATGTTTAAAGCTTAACTAGTTTGAATTCCCAACTCTCAGTACATCACAGTCCCACTTTTAATTAGTTTGTTATGATTCTTATTTATTTTCTGCATTTTTTTAAGTCAGCCTAATTATTATAACTTGTTGTAAATTAAAACTAATTAAAAGTGCAAAGCACATCTACTCTGTTATATTTAGCGTGGGGTTCATTTTATTATCAAACCGTGGAAGGATGCTACCTTCAAGGCTACCTCATAGATCATTTCTCTTCGGTGCCAAATAATTCCTAAATAAGATATACTGTTGCTCTTTTAAGCCAGCTATTTGTTATAACATTTTGACACTTAATGAATATAAAGTGTTGCTCAACTAGGTTGCAAATCTGTGTGTGTCTGTGTGTGTGCAGGGCGGGGCGGAGGTTGCTGTAAGACACTGGTTGATAAATTGTTGTTATCTGACTGAGCTGTGGGGGAAAACAGCCGTAACATATGGATGGAGGATTGGATAAATCTGATGAAATTGATTCAAGGCTTTTTAGTGACCATGTGTTTTAACGTCTGGTGTCCTGAGAGTTTTTTTGGCTGAGAGAATTGGCATGGACAGCAGCCGTAAAACCACAATAAGTCCTCACTCGTACATCTGATATGCTTTGATGCACACACTCGTCCTATCGGGTTGCATCTCGATGTGTATTTACAGTATTTAAATCTGAATTACATGCTGCCGAGCGTATTACTGTACATGAGCAAAACGCCTTTAAATACGCCACAAGAATAGGCAAAGAGAAATGCTGTTTTGATAAGCCCCGGCTTACTGTATCTCCCACACATTTCATCCCTGCAAGTGTCCTCGTTCAACAGATTTGGCAATATTTTCGGCAACCTTCAAATGTAGTAATTTCTCCGAGCTCTCCTTTGTGTGTGTGTTCTTGCAATTCTTTCCAAAGCAGCCTCTGGAGAGACAGCAGAGGAGGAATGTATGAGTTGGATGCCTCCTTGACAACACCTTGGAGGTAAAAATCAATGTCTGCCAAACAAAGTGAAATGTTAGGCTGTAGCCGATACATGACAGATGAGGCTTAAGGTGGTATTTTCTAAGGTGAATGAAGACTGGAACGCAGGCAGCCTTGTCTGCTGTTGTCAAGCAAAGCGGCATTAGAGTGATGTTGAAGGACAGTACATCTGACTTCCCGGACTACTTTTTATTATTGATTAACATGCTGTAGACAGGTGTGGAAGCCACTCTGCAATGAAAGGCGGATGTGGTTCAAAATTTTAAGATGACTGCACGGCAGATTAAACTTTAAAGGCCAGTTTCACTAATTAATTGCTACGTCGGGCCACTCAAGAGACCTCGCCTCCAACCGGGGTTGAACAAAAGTAACATCATCTTGATTAGACTTGATTGGTCCTCGGATCAGAGCGGTGTCTGGATTTCATAGCGTGGCCAAAATTCTCGGATAAGTGACAATATTTGACAGCTGAACTGCTTATAATTTCGGCAGCCATGCCTGAAATCTTTTACACTTTCCATTCCAATGCACAGAACACAGAGTTTGAGGTAGAGCCCAGTTTCCTCAGGGTGGAGCTCGGTCTATGCAGCTGAATAGTAGTTGTAGAAGCAGCATGGCGAGCTTGGCACATTAGTGGGGAAACACTGTGTTGCTACCTCATGCATGATCAGTCTCCAAGACTCCAGCAGTGACCTCAGCACAGAGCCGTGGGCCATATCATGTTGCTGATTGAGCATGCACCAAGCCTCAGAGGGTACGCAGGTTGCATCTTAGTTCTTCTTGCGGAGGGAAGCAGAGGGTGTTCTGACGGAAAATTCAAAAAACATCAGTAGCGCTGGAAGGCTTTTCTCAGCAGGCTTTAAAGTGTGTGTGTGGGTAGGTGAGTGCACGGACTGTATATCCAAACATGTGTTTCTTCTTACACACATGCAGTGTATCGTTTGTGTCCATTGAGAATATTGACATCTCCAGCGTGACCCTATAATGCACTACTTGGTGAGCAGTATGAGAATCACCAATAATTCGTCCTATTATTATTCTTGTCCTGTTCTCTGCTCTGTGGCCAAGAGTAATGCAACAGTGGGGTATCAATTCATAGCCTTGGCCTCAGGAAAAAGTCTGTGTAAAGCAGAGGGATTTTCAGCCTGTGCGCTGTAGCTTCAGCTCTCGAGCCAGACAGTGCAAGAAATTTTTTGGCTCGGAGAACTATGTGTGGGAATGTTTGGAGGAGACAGTCGGGATGAGGTATAAAGGCACCACAATGCCTTGTTTGTTCATCGTAGTTCATCGGATAAAAGAGACTTGTATGACAGGGCATTAATAAATGATGAGTGCGGATTATGCTGCATACAGTGTAATGTTGCAGCATGTACAGTATTTATCAGCTGCATCTTTTGCAACACAAGATGTTAAACACGTTACGCCAATAATTTGGTTTGTGATTAATCCTGCATTGAAATTTGTAAACAAGGTTTAATTCAGACATGTAAGTGTAAGTTAATTGATCGCTTGGTCAGTCATCATCAACTATTTTCTCAATCCATTGATCACTTGAGTCATTTTCACTGGTTCCTTCTGCTTCCATGTGAGCGTCTGCGGCTTTCCTTTGACTGCTGGTCCAATTTTAACCCCTGATTTAGATGATTTTATCTTTGTTTTATTATTCAGGTTTTACTTAATATTCCAGCCCTGTGTTACACTTTCTGTTGTCTATATTTATATTTGCAATTGCCACCACAGTACATGCTTTTCCTGTGATTCTTTCATTGTTTGATATGTGGTATGTATGTACAGCACTTTGTAACTCTAAGTATTATTATTATTAAACAAGCTAGCCAAATATTTCACTTTCAAATGTTAACTGATATTTAATATTGTCATTAAAGACATTGAAGGGCCCATATTGTAGAAAGTGCAGTTTCCCTGTCCTGTTCAATTATAAAGCAGGTTAGGTGCTTTATAATTACTGTGAAGGTATTGAAATGCTCAATCCACAGAGAAATGCACACAGCCCGTGGTCAGCCCGAGCCGTCAGGACTAATGTGAGGTTGTTGTATGTCAAGATTTTCTAGTAGACACCCAAAATAAAAGTATAAACCTGAAAATTAGCATAATATGGGTCCTTTTAATAGATCAATGGACAGAATAATCAGCAGGGTGACTGATAATCCAAATAATAATGAGTTCTGCCAGTAGACTGTTGTCTCGTGATCAACTTGTTGAATTTGTATCAAGCAGTGAAGCAGTTTTCTTTATTCTGAACCACACGGTTTGTGATAGTAGTCAAGAGTTTAATGAGGACGGTGTCAGTAGTGGTTAAATAATAGCGAACTCTGCTGAAACTTTCTTTCCTCATGGAAAAGCAAGGTATTGAAACATCATCCTCTGTCAACCATTATGTAGGCCTCATAGTGCCATTTGTTTATTCAGTGTGCTGTGAAGGATTTACACCGTATGAATCTCCGTCTCCTCAAGTTTTCTCACAATGGAGGTGAAAATTAGTCATCTGTGCGAGTGGAGTGCATCCAGTTGAGAACAATATGCCAACAATTAATCAGGAAAAGATGGGCTTTCCCATTTTTAGATGGATACTGCTTCCTTTGTCTGGTTCCTCAACAAAATGAGCGATTTGCACAGGAAATGCAATTATAGCAGCCATTGGAAAAGACTGAGGCACTACAACCATGAGTGGTTTGTTTTTTTCCTGCAACCATTTTCTCAAGTGATTGGGGAAGCGGGCTGTAAATGAATGGGGAAGCATATGAATAGTTCTCCCGAGTACACATGTCACATTTCTATGACCCCTAAGATGATGTAGGCGACATTTTTTTGTGTGCAATTACTCATTGAAATCTATATTGCTTGAGTCAGAGATGCGACTCACTGTTCAGCAGAACCAGATAACAGTGTTTTGTTGTTGATCTTGACACTGCACTTGGAATTAAGTCTGTGAAAATCCTTCAGCAAGCTTGTGAATATTCACAAGCTTCCCTGAAGTGGCCAGGAACACCCTAACTAAGGCTTCCTGTTGTCTCCATCAGCCAATCACGACTGCTAGCTGTTACTCAAGGCACACGCCATTCAAGCGACCGTAGCAATTTAGATGGAGTGAATGACTACTCCCAAGGCCAGTCCAGTTCAAACAGGCGCAGGAGAACCATTGAAGGTTGGCAGCTGCTTTTCACAAGAATGCCAAAATAACCTTTTCAAAACACATTCTCAACAAAGTGCTGAGCCGAGACACATTTGGACGAGAGTGTCTCTCCGGTGTCTCCATTTCCGCACTACCTCGTTGGTGATTTGTTTATGTTGTACCATTTTAGACATCGTAGCCTTCTGCGTTTTTTTCCAGGATCAAAGAGGATGCTGCAGTGACAAGAAGTGGCAGGTTGCTGCTGTTATTGCGATTGTAACAGCACATCAAAGGTGCAAGCACACTGGCAGGCCAAGAATCTGAAGCCAACATGAGTGTTGAGGGACTGCAGGCTGGGACTGCAAATGTATTCCATGGTTTTAAAATGAAGGCTTGTGATGCTACGTGTCTGTTGGATGTGTAAAGACACGGTGTTTGTGAGTAACTAGTCGCAAAATAAATGTAACTGTAATCCGTTCAGGTTATTGAGAAACAACATGTCATTAAATAACAGCTAACTGCTTTTCTGTTGCTTTGGATCTCTTTGCTGTGCAGGAATCCGTCTGTTGGCGTGTTTCCAGACAACAGGGATCAGCTGAAGCTTAAGATCTTTAAGCTTTAGTGCCCAATTAAAAAAAAAAAAATATATATATATAGTTAGAAAAGTGATCAGAAAATAATCGGTAACACTCTCTGTGAAGCCCATGTCTCTTAAAATGTCTTATAATGTGCCTGAAGCAGGTCATAATTATAGTTACACGCACTCATGAACTTTCATAATGCTTTTTAACAATAATTATAACACATTATAAAGTATCTTATAAGGACTTAAAAGGTCAATTTATATAAGTGGCCAGTGGATGTTTTAAGTAAAGTCATTAAATCCTTCTGTTATAGGCAGATTGAATACATTACAAGCTGGTTATACGTCACTCTACGTGGACATTGTTAGATAACCGCACACAAAACGCTGCAAAATGTATTTAAGTACTAACATAAAAT